>NC_084760.1:118041392-118373892 GCF_028858725.1 Colius striatus
CACTGACAGAGATTAGGTACAGCTTGCTCATCATTTCTGTGAGTGCCCCATAGTATTGTTGGAGGCCAGAAAACATGCTCTGGCCCAGACACTCCTAAAATAAGTAAGTGTGTCAAGCCACAGCCCCTGAAAAAACACTCGGAAACTTAAGGCAGAATTTTCAGAACCATCAAAAATACCATTAAACTATTTGACATGCTCAATGTGACCACGATGGAGAATTCCAAGCAACTAGTAAAAACAGGAAAAGAAAAATGTCAACTGATACACATAAAATGGGTTCACAGAAAACAAGAGAAAAACAAGTCTCTCACAGGGATTCAAAGTTAAGCTATCTACTACCCAAAAGGAGAACTAGCTACTGTCTGTCATCAGTGTGCTACTAGCAGTTTATTAGTCTGCTGACATCTCCATCTAAAAAAAACCTGGTAAATTGTCTCAGGATGAGAGGCAACAGCGAGTGAAAAGGACTTGCTGTGATGTGGTGGTGGCAAACAGGATTTTTTAGACATCTACACTTACTTTGAGATAAAATGCTTCTAAGATGGTGTCACTTCCCTCTCAGACAGCCCAGCTTTTCTTAGCGCCTGATACCGAATCAGTGACCTTCTGTGAATCGGAGCTAATCTCAGGATATGCCACATCTGTAGCAGGAGGAACAGCTGAGCAACACTTGTCCAGGCATAATTGAGCCTCAAGATTGCAGAGCAGTGCGTGATTAATTGGCTGAAGGATTCCTGATAAAGAGGAAGAGGATAATGACCTGCCTGGGTCAATGGGCAGTGCACTGCTTATCTGGAAGCATAACAGGCATTAAAAGAAATGCTCCTGATCAAGGTCACAGGGAACAGTGACAGATTCTGTGCGAGTGTGAAATTGAAGCATTTCAAAATCACATTCCATAGACATGAACAGGGGTAAGTGTAGTTTGGAAGAGTATTTTAATGCCTTTTATGGTTCTGGTTCCACAATCATCATTCACAAAAGTACTGGCAGGAGCCTAATCTTGAAGAGATCTACCCATCAGCTTTGCAAGTACTTCCACAAAGACTTGCAAAAGGTAAGCCTAAACCAAGGCAACTCTCACTTGATTTCCATGTGGATATTCTATCTTATTTCAAGGTCATTTTAGAAGCAAACAGGCAGGGCTCCATGCTGGAAAAGGGGAAAGCCACCAAGAACAACTTCTGTGGGTAACAGCTGTGGTAACACACATGTGACTCTTGGTTTAGGAGCTACTTTGGCTCTCTAGGACTGCTCAGCTAAGCTGAAAAGAGCAGGCAGCATTTCTGCTCCTCACATCCTGCTTCTCAGCATGTACCACAGCCTCCTTGGTGCACCCCTCAGGGAAGGGAAGCCTTGAACATTTCTAAGGATGGACATCAAAGCCAAGTGCTAGCTGTAGGTCCACAGCAGTGTTGTGCTTCAGTCTTGATGCTTTGTGCCGATCAACACACTTTGTGCAGTAAGTTAGCAGCAGCAAAGCTGCTGTAAATATCAGCTGGGAAAGTTGAGGTAAATTTATCAAAAAAATGCTAAATATTAATTTTAAAATAAGAAAGAGAGCAGCAAATAAAATAGACCTTTTTATAAGATGGCAGCAGGCTGTTCTGCCATCCAGAGGACTACTTGTGACTAATGGACAGTGCATCTTCTGGTACCTCTCCTTCATCAGCCTAAACAAATGTGATTGTCCAGATGGAAACACCCCAGGGGGTTTGCAGTTGGCTGGTCTAGCCAGACCTCTTCACAGGGAAGGGTGACTCCTCCTTTTCTTACTCCTTGGATGAACAACAATTTGTTTACTCAAACAGCTCTCCCTCTTTCCTGGGTTAAGAAGAATTTCACCTCTATCAAAGAGCTGGATAGTTTTTTTCTCTTGAACTCTAAATATTTGTAAAAGAGATTCTATGGGAGCTGAGCTCTTTATGCTTCATGACTGCACTCCAGCTGCCTCTAGTCTAATGATGTTTTTTTCATCTGCCACACAGATTTTCATACACTGAGGTTACTGCTCAATTATCCTGTTGCTGTGGAAAACTGAGAGGATGGCAGTTTATTGGAAATAAGTGTGAGGTAGAGTCCTACAGGGAGGAAAGTCACTCTTTGAAGCTCTAGTCAGCATTGGTTTATATAGGCCACACAAGAGAAGGTGTGGTGGGTCACCAGCTGACATATGCTCAGAAGAAACCAAAAGTCATACTGGTTTTGGCACAAATACAAATGGGCAACGCATCAACTAGAACAGGATTTTTAGTCCTTAATGGAAAGTTTTCCACTTCAAACAACCACAACAAGTAGGAAAAATGAACATAAAAGTCATTCAGGACTGAAACAGTCGGAGCATGAAAAGTAACAATGAAGAGTTTGCAGCCTACAGCATTTTCACACTTTTTCTGTTCCTTCTCCAGCTAAATGTGCCCATTCCAAGAAGTGAGCTGTATGCTGCTAATTGTATAAGCCAGGCAAATGGGAGTTCATGGTTTCACACGGTTGTCCCATCCCAGCATGCATCTTCTGTGCAAACTGGAAATGGCCAAGTTGCCATGAGCAACTCAGAGCCTCACCCTGAGAAACAACAACAGAATTCAAACTGGGCTTCCCGTGAACAATGGCATTAGTGTTGCCCATCTCTAGAGAGAAAGGATTTGGCTACTTCCTATTTCACTCAAAAAAGATTTATAGCTGATCATCATACAATAAGTGCTGGGTAAAGGTTATTAATCCTTCCAAACTTCACATTACTGACCCAAACTTATTTGGCGCATAAATCACAGAGTACTAATGCATTATGTTTTCCCTCCTCTTTGGCTGCAATTCTGAATCCTTGAGGGTGTTCTTTTACAAACCTCTAATCCATTTATGTGGCTCCAAATGTGCTGAACTGAATTCTAATTTATAATCTCACTTCTTGCTCATGCAGCACTTTCCCTCTCCCCACCATCTAGCTTTCAAGTGTCCCACTTTGTAGTGCATTGCCCTCCAATGAGTTCTCAATAACAGAGCTCAAATCCAGCTCAAAAAGCAGCTCCCCTGCTGAAGCTCACTTAGTGCTACAGAGCACTACAGGGCCCTCATATGCTACTGAAGAGTGGAGGTGAGAAGATTAACTAAGGGAATTGCCAAGGTGGGCCACGCAGGGAAAAGCTCAGCAATATTTCTTTCTGAGCTTTGTTCTCATACAAGTAGTTTGGATGTATTAAAAACAGGTTACAGAGGGCATTTTCCTTTGTGCTATGGTGTTCTCTAAAACAGAAAGTGATAAAATGCACTGAAGTGGTCTCCTCCTTCCTTAGACATGGCTTTTCCCTTTCACTCTGGAATAACTCCCATGGTCAGAGCCATCTACAAGAGGAGAAGGCTGGTCCCTCCCTATGTTTTAGGTGTTCACACAGGAGGAGATGTCTGGCACTACTCGTGTGTACAGCAGCATGCACAGCAGTCCCTGATTCTGTTTGCTGAATCTAGATGCTCCTTTAACATAGGCTTTTAAAACCTCTTTTTTTTTAATGTATTTTCTTACATGTTCTGTATTTCTGTTGAGAAAAACAGTCTGGGCAAAACACCATGTGTAGAAAACTGGAGTTCCGTGTCCTCAGAGGTAAGCAAGCTTTTGCATGAAGGTGTACAGAGTTGTAACATTCTGATGCTGTTATTTTCATTTATGTCAACCTAAGCACAAACTGTACTGCCAGGAGGGAGGTTGTTCCTCCTGAAGCAATTAGCTGCCACTGTCACAAACTTAGGAAAACACATTTCATTGCCCCCCAATTAGCAGCTTGGCATTTATCATAAATACCTTTTGTTGTAAGAACAACAAGCTTTCAGTTTCCTCCAGAGCAGTGCTTGAGGTTTTCACCTCTGAGGTTTTCACAATATAATCATCAGTTAATCCAGCCTACAACTCTGTTTGAAAGATTTTGTATCACAGATTCTCCTGACTATGAAAAAATTGGTACACTATATTTTCTTTGATGGTTTATATTTGTCATACCTTTGCATCCATTTGAGCTTTGTCATTACACCAAGGAGGGCATTAATGTAATTTTTTTTCTCCCTACCTTACTATATTTGAATTTTATTGAAGTGAGTTAAAATATATCTGCAAAAGCAACTCTTTTTTTTTTTACCACATTTAATCAGTAAGATGCCAGCTGTCCCTGCTCACTGCCAGCCAACCAGCTATTTTCTGACACTGCCACTGCAGTGGGAAACACACTGTGAGCATTTGTTAAGACTCCATGGCAGGATCCAGGTAGCCACAGGTAGCTCTCTTAGTCAGCACTACTGAGAACAGTTATTTTAAGACAAAAGTAATCTCATCCTAAAGCAGACATTTGAAATAGGCCACTTCAATCATGTTCTAAAGTCTTCTTTGCTCATTGTAACAGGGGCCCAGGATAAGTAACACAGATGGAGATACCACAATTGTAGATATTTTCAGCACTTTCCACCCAAGCACTCTATGCACATACCATCTACAGTCCTTTTTCTCTACAATAAAGAGATAAAGCCACAACCTACTCAGTGTTTGAAAACTGGGAAGCCACCTGTACTGGAAGAATGGATGTGTTGGTCTTCCTAACAAAGAGAATAAGAAGCGTCCAGGAAAAGTCTAGCTTTACATTAACATCTCATTCTACTCTGATATTTCTCACCTGTGGATCATAAAGTATCTCACAAAGCAAATCAATGTTCTTATTGCTGCTTTCCTTGTCCAAAGTCATCTAGCACAGACAAAAGCCAAACCCTAGAGCTCTGAATGCTGCTCAGTACCACACAAGCCACATACTCTCCCCTAAAAGAACCATTCGTTACCTACATTATCTACAGAAAGATGGGAATTTGAGACTCACAGTATGAATCTAAAACTAAGTTTCTACAATAAATGAAAATAAAATAAGAGCAATTAAATAAGTGTAAATTAAATAAGAAGGAACTTATCTAGGCTGTTTTCTTAAGCATCTGTCTTGAGATTTGCAGTGCAGAAATAACATCGCTCTGACATCACAAGTATGTACTTCTGTGCGTTGAGAAAATCCTGCTGTTTATTTGGATCTTTTGAAGTCTAGTATCAATATAGCTTCTTAGTCCCTGGAGTGTCCTCAAGGTCTGAGATGTGTATTTTTAACTTCTATACTTACTGACATTCCATTCATGCTATTTGGCTGTTATCCCCATCAGGGCTTCATCAGCTATCGCTCTGATTTTGGCACCATCAGGCTTATTTGGTTTCCCATTTCCTAAATATCTGTGTGAAGAGGTGTGGCCTGCTATGCCAATTAGTTCACCCACAAAAAATATTGTGTTAACATAAGAGCTAAAGCTCTTTAAGGGCATTCTCCTATCAATGCAATCAGCATAATCCAAAGAAATGATCAGTATTGATGCTCAGGCTAGTTATACACACCATATTTTACATGCCTTGCTGCCCACACATCATACTATCTACAGGCTCTCACTTCCACACAACAGGCTCACCCTCACCTCCAGGTTTCTGCTGCCCAGAGTGGACCTACTTAGTCTCTCAAGCCCACACATCCACCATGGCAGGAAGCATGATGCAGTAGCTCAGAGTAAGTGGGCACAAAGAGGAGAAGCACTCTGCCATTTGCTTGCAATGCATTGCATCTCCCTTAGGGATGTAGTCCTGCAGAGCTCAGAGTACACAAAGAAAATTGTTTGATTCCACTTTAAACAATTTTAGGTGTACTCACAAAACAGACTCACTCAGCCTTATTGACAAATAACTATTTTCCCAGCAAAATTCTTCCCTTTATATGACATCACTTACAATATACCTGTCCTGACACTGCATGGTAAATACTACACATAAGCAAGGCCTGTTCTTGTCAGGAGTAACTAACTAAGAATAAACGCTGTTTGGAAGTCAATGCTGTTCAAGTCATCGCATGTTGTCTTTACAGAGCAAAATGCAAAGAAGAAAAGCAAGCTGGACACACCAACCAAGTTGGCAGGAGCACAGGAATGGAGTTTTTTAGCTGCTATAAAGACCTACTGAAACAAGAGCTTCCCAAATCTCTGCAGGTATGTCTGTGACTTTTCCATCATCAGTAGCCTGCTGCTTAGGGAAGCAGAGCATTAGGCTTTCTTTAAAGGAGTTTTAAAAGCCCCTCTGTTCACTTTCAGCTATTCATCACAGTCATTTGAAGTTCTCTTTTGCACCCCTCCTTCTTACTCACATCTGGTACTGCATGTTACTATGCTACAACCATAAATAATGAAAACATAAAATGGAGATACTGGATGCTCTGTTACAGTGTCCTCACAGCCAAGCATTCAATAAAGTTCTTACAGTTCCACTACAATAAATATATAGAAGGAGATCGAGGTACAAAGGGCTCATTTCAGAATACAGGTTTTAAATAGCACTTTATTAACAGTGAAAAATGAATGGCATATTTTTAAGTAGTGTTTTCTCCCTCAGTGAGTACTTTTGCATTGAAAACTCCAGAACAGACAAGATTCAGGAAAAGCACTTTAGGAAGCAATGATATCTGTCAATACTTGGTCCTGGCAAAGTCTGGCATTTGTACCTCCTACGTACAAGAAACTGAAGTGCTTTGAATTACCTTTGCACTAGACAACTGTTGTCCCAACAAGTGAACTTGTAAGGAGGTCACACAGACCCTATCAGATAGCTCTCTGCACTTGGTGAGCATTTCTGTAGCCATTCCACCATCCTCCATCTCTGCTCTGCAAGCATAACCTACCCCATGACTAATTTGTCTGATTATGGAAATGGAAGGGAAACTCTGCAAGTCTAGAATGGAGCTGTGAAAACTCTGTTCACCTCCTTTCAAAACTTTCCATCCCACACACTTATGGTGAAAAAAAATCTCCTGAGAATAAACACATTAGGGCACAACAAAAACTGGTTTTGGTGTATCATTAATGGTAAAGATATTGATTCTGGGTATTTTCTGAAGATGTTTTTGAGTTCCAGTGTCTCGAGAACAAGTACCATTGTAGTACTTATGTACTGGTGAGAACTGACCTCGTTCCAGTTCTATGATTCACAACCCCACACAAACCAGGTCCCACACACAGCTTACAAGAAATGAGTCTCAAGAGCTTGTCATCACCACTACAGTTCCCAGGGAAATCATGAGAAAACTTTTTAACTGCCTCAGTGGACATTAGGCCCTCACATTTCTTGACTGCTCATCTTAATTTATCACCTTTATTTTACTGAATACTGATTTGAAAACATTACTTGCATCCATATGCAGAAGGTCACCTGTGCAGTCAGACAGCAAACAGAATATGTGAAACTCAATAAACAAGCAAAAGCCATACTAATGCAAAAAGCCATACTAATGCAAGGCATTAAAGCCTTTGGAGTGTCTCCTAGCAGGGAAGCACTCAGGGGTTAAACAGGACTGTAGTGAAAGAAATCACTGGTGAAGGGTTCATTTATTTACATTCCCATTAGAGGAGCCTACAAAGACATACATCAACAGAAACAAACCATTTTAGTACACTCATTGACTGAACATCCATCAGTGAATGTGATCTATGCCAGCATGTCTTGGGAGTGACAAGATATTATTACTGTAGTGCCAAAGGAGAAGGGGGGGGCAGGGGAATGAACAAAAGGGAGCGCTGATCCTTGCCTTAACAATGACCTCTATTCTCTTTCACTGCACCTGAGCTCTAAGGCTTCAAAACCAATGAACTTTTTCATTGGCCACTAACAGATATGCAGTGGTTTGCTTCACACCTGATAACATCCTCAGCGGTGTACTACCCTGCTCCCTTAAAAGGAGCCCTTCCTCTCACAGCATCTCTTGACTACTGTATCACCTCTGTTAAATAAATGACATCATCTCGCTCATCAACCACATGCAACTCTATTCTTTCCTCTTTTCTTCCCATTGTTTGCACTCACTGTTTCTTTTTTTAAGTGCCTAACCTCCTATTAATCCACCAGACAGTACAAAAGATCTGTTTGTGAGAGACAGCGATTAGAGACGTAAGCGCTCAGTCTTTGAAACACCTGTTTCATTCAAATAACCGGAGAAAAAAAGCACAAAGCAGGACAAACTGCTGGTAGAAATAGAGAGAAATGGGAGAAAACTCCTAGTGTAATGAGAGCCACCGAACTTAGTGTTTCTTACCTTCTTCAATTAGTGCAGAAAACACACAGTATCTACAATACCAAACCCATATGCCCCAGAGGCTCCTTATCAACTGTCCCCCCACTCTTCAGGTCTCAACAGAGTGGAGAAATGTGCAAACTACTTAATTGATACCTTTTTTTGCAGTTATATTGTTTATATATTTTCCTCTGCCCAAAATGTAAATGGAAAAGGATGATACCATTTTAAAGTGGGAATATTTCAACCAGCTCCACTTCTGAAACATCCTCAGCCTTTCATTGTCCCAGGCTTTCTGAGTTTTCTTCGAACAGCACCAAATGTCTGTCCCAATTTTGAAAAATGAGTACTTTAGGAGAGTATGAACATGACTTTGGACTTTCATAATCATTTTGTTTAATCATATAAATGTAACAGCCACTTTTGTATCAGAAAGACACATAGAAAGGGTCAGTAGCTAAATGGCTCTTGGATTCATCTTTGAATTCACAGAATCACAGAATGGTAGTTCAAAGGTAAGTGGCAATATACAAACAAAAGTACCAAACTGCATAGCATGGCTCTGAGTCATACTCTGTCTTTTATGAAACAAGAGAAAATTATATACTAAACAGATTGTATAAGCACCACAGGCAATAACTAAAGCTGGAAGAAAGCCAGCCTACATTAATAGCTGCTATTTGATCTAGTTCAAGATCCCTAAACACCCAATGCCTAGTGAAGTCAGTGGAAAGGCTCCCATCGATTTCAAGAGGTGCTGTATTGAACCCAACATAGTTGGCAAACCACAGTGTGTGGAACAAGGAACTGAGCTGACAGTATGGCAATTAAGTTCACCATCACACTGGAAAACAGGCTGTGGTAATACTCTGAGTAAGCATAATTCAAGACTGATCAGCTTTTCCACTTTCCAGGGGTATCTGTCCTCTTGAGTACTTCTAAGCCTCTGAAATTAATGGGATTACTCGAGGAATAATGCACCACAGAACCTGAATATTTATGGCAAATCTACCGCAGCAATTTGTAGTGTACTGTCATCCAAGAATTCTGAACAAAACATCAACAATGCAAAGACAGATCTTCAGCTGATATAAATCAGCTGTTTCCCTTTCAAAGCAATGGAGCTGCAATAATTTGCAACTAACAAGGCCACAGCTTACTGTTTTCAAAATGAAAGTGATTTTTGCAGTATTTACAGCTAAGAGCAGACCTTTCCTTACAGTACAATAATAGCTCATTTCTTGTAAAATAATAGACTTTCTGTTGCCTCAAAGTGCTTTTTTTTTTCTTTGTAAGAAAGTATTTAGATTCCAGTTGGTTTCAGTTGGTTTCTTTTAAGTTGCACTGCTTCTACATTACCAACTTCTTTCAGAAGTCCACAGAGGAAATGAAGCATGTATTATGTAAGCAAGTGAATCCATAGGAATAACACAAAACACCTTTTCTTCTCTTTTCTAAACTCTTTAACAACACATGGGAACAAATACATATATGTGTGTGCATGTAATGAGTGTACCTGTATGGAGATACACAATTATATCTCTCTACATGTATCGTTATAGCAACAGTCATCCTTTCATAGGGCTCATCAATAGCAGGTTTTACTCAGCCCACGGGCAATTCGCCATCTGGGCCATCCTGTCTGTCAGCACACCTTATCTGCTATCATGCTTTTCTTCAGATCTGTAGTTACAAGTAAGAAAAGGTTGGATATCTGTCTCCTCCTAAACACAATAAAATTAAAGCTGTAATTAGCAGCCTGCCCTGGACAACCAGGTTACATTCCACTCCACGCGTAGAGCCTGTGCAGAAGTGACAGGCCCCTGGGGACAATATACAAACCAAAAAGAGAAAGTTTGCCCTGATGTGCTCAAACTCTGAAGCAGACTGAAAATAAATGAGAGCTAAGTTTGCCTTTCCTTCAGAAGGCTGAATTTTAGGAAGGACTTCACCCTTGTATAGCACCAAGATTCCCACATGGTGTTGTGGGTTGAAGAAGTTGTGTTTCAGAGGAATGAACTCACAAGTATTTTCCTATGGATAATGACCATTAAGGTAAAAATGATGAAAAAACCCCATCCCCAAAACATTATTACCTTGCTGAAAGATGAGATTTCAATAATTTCCCCCCAAATGAAGGAATTAGGCTCTGGAGTGACTCCTGAAACCTCACAGCCCAGGAAACACGTAATCTTCAATTTTTAGCAGAAATTTGGGTTCAAAGATACCACTTAGCCAACACAGATCATCCATCTTAATTAACCAAACTCAAGTAAGCAGCTATGTCAAATGAATTAGCAACATGCACATAATCCCATCACATATCTTGTCATTAGAGTATCTGCGCTTCAGCTGACGGATCTGTCATTAACGCAAACGTACTTTAGTTCTGCTTATAATTGAAACCTTACTGCTGGCCAGCCATTTGGCTGGGAGAGCCAGGAGAACTACTTTTTCCATGTTCACAAACATCTCCGCTAGTCCTTGGTGTCACCACCTGATTAGATCTCTGGCACCACTGGCTCCTCTTTGGCAACAAGGAGAGCATCGTCTCTCCAAGCCTGCGAACCTGCATTCAAACTTGGATTTGAGGTTGAAGGCCAAACACAGAGAATGGCAGATGTCTCATGTAAAAGAATTGCTTTTCTGCAGATCAGTTGTTTTCCTCTTTAGTAAAAAGGAACTATTAACTAATGAGATCAATCAACAACACAAGGTATCTGAAGCTACTGTTTCTTCCAAACCTTACCTAAGTATTCGATCGGTAAAAGTGATATTAAAACACAGATACAAGTCTCTGGTTCCTCCAAGCTCTCCTAGAGCTGACAGCATTTAGGTGCTGAGCTCTATAACAGAGAATGTGTGAACACTAAACAAGTTCACACCTTGGCCAAACTGGGACAGAAAAATAGGAGGCAAAAAGTCCATTCCAGTGTCCTGATTTCCAGTCCTTTTTAAGGCTCTTCTCTGAAACAGCTGTAACATATTTTAACATAAGTAAAATAATGTATTCTTCCCTGAGCTGAAGCATTTCTGCTGATCATTCCCAAGGAAATTCAGCCTGAAGCAGACCTCAGCATGTATGATTTCAGCACGCATGGTAAAAGTTTAACAACGTTAGGGGCTGCCACAGTGGAAATTGTTGGGCATCACTGGTTTCACTTATAATAATGAAACTTGGTTGAAAGCTAGGAGCAGTTTGATGTAGTAGTTTTACATAATAAATACCAGGGTTTTAAAAAATCAAATTGTTTTACAGAAACTGACTTCACCTAAATGTTTTAACTTTCTGAGTTAATCTTGACTCATATGTTTTATTCTCACCATATCACTGTATTTCATTGTTTCAACTTATACATAACATTACATGAAAACAAATGTTAATCTATACCATGTGTGCATAGTGTAATACCCTGTCCAGGATTACACCGTTATGCTATACTATAGGATCACATAAAATCACTATTATCAAATGTCATACTTTCAAATTTCAGAATCAAAATGTTTTGACACTTCCAAAGGAAAATTCCTCAGAATATCCCCTGCACAGCGAGCGCCCAACTCACTTCAAGCTCGGTGAGTGCCTGATGTCTTCATGAGGTATGCAAACTCATTTTGAAATGTCAAATTTTACTTCAATCGATAAAGTTCTAGTTTCCAACTAGTTCTACCAACAGCACATAACACGTAAAAGACCATTTGGAGATTCCAAAGTGCCCAAGTAAACAGAAGGTCAGCCCCTGTGAAAATGAGACATCCGGTCAATGAGACAAAAAATGGGATTTCTTCCTCCAACATTCAGAATTGTCACAGTTTTGTTTGTTATTCTTGAACATGAACAACATTGGCCAGAAAAAAAGCATTTAATTAGCAATGCTACCATTAGGCAGTTTGTACCTGTGTTCCCGTCACTCATCTGGAAGTTTTGCAGAGGTTAAGGTACTGAAGCTTTGCAACATCTGTAAGTTGTTTATACACAAAAGCCCAGCAATCCTAACAGTAAGCTGGAAAGCTTCTTGTGTTAAATTCTAGCAGATACCTCCCCACACATCCACGGCCTTCCCTGAGATTCTCAATGCTGACTATATCCTCATTACCAGCCTCCATCATCTAAGAAGTAAGAGTCACAAAACACAAACCATGACCACAAAAGTAAGACCCAAAGCTTGTTATGAGACATGCAGGGTTCAAACATCCTCAGAGGAGCAGTCAATAACCTGCTTTTGTGAAGCACATCTAGAGGTCCTGTTGGCAAGGAAAGAGGCTGAAGCCATTGCTGGAGTTGACTGTCTCAATCTATGGCACAGCAGAAATTCCCTTGGCTTTGTCTTGTCCTCTTAGATACTGTTGTTTCTCACATTTGTTATCCACACTATGTGGAGAAATTCGCTCAAGCCATGGTGTCAATGGCAACAGTGCAAGCCAGGAACCATCCCTTACTGATTTTTTTAACACAGTGAGAATCTCACTAATACAAACCACAGCTAATGGAAAACACCCTGCTATCTTCAGCATACTGTTGATCAAACCTTAATACTGCACTTAGCTCCGTAAAGATACACTTGGATTCAAGCTCATAATGAAATGCAGAGCTCACATTTGAGTATTAATGTAAGGTAATAATGTAGGTATAAATGTACATAAATACATTTATTACTTTAATATTTTACAGGTGTCTTCCTTATGTAAATACACATTGGATGTTCAGTGCAGTTTATTCACGGCAGGTTATTCCATCCGCAGCTCCATGCAGTGCCTGCTGGTAACATTCACTGCTGCTGCTAACAATTCATGAACCCAACAACTATCTGCATATTCTCCTTCAGGCTGCTAAACAAGGTCTTCCAGTGCTCGTTCTTCTATTATTTCCACACAGCCAGTTCCCTTTAGGCTCTAAAAATATATAATAATAATCTGGGAGAAAATAAAAGCCATATGGGACAGCTCTGCTGCTGGCCTGGACCTTCTTAACTCCATTTCAGTCCGTGGGCCAGATCTTGATGTTGTGTAAATGGTCACAGTGCCAATGAAATCAAAGCTCTTCTCTAGGGTCCAACCTATCAACTCCCTACCTCCCTGCTCAAACTCCCTTTTTTTCATCTAATATCAAGAACTAGAGTCCATCCAGTCCTCTGAGCTCGTAGTTAGTGGTCATCCTGGAACAAACTTCTACGTGTAACTGCTTGTGTAAAGATTTCCTTAGAGGTGCATCTCCTCTCTCTTGCTTCTCAGCTAAAGGATTGTCTATTCTAAGCTGCATCTGCTCCAACAGCAACAAAGACAGAGAGAGATCTACAGCTGTCTTGGGCATCTGTGTCAGGTAGCTTCTCCCTTCCAGGTAAACAGCACAACACTCAAATCTCCTTTCCATTGCTTCCTACATGATTGCTACACATCTCCTTGTTTGTCTTTTAAGGCTTTCCATGGGCAGATTTGTTGTCCACTTCTGCTGGACAACAGTTTATATTAGAGACTCCCAACTCATTGGGGTGGTAGACAGTGTCCTAAATTCTCATAGGCTGCTATTTCAGAAAGCTTAATACACTTGACTGAACAACAGTCTAAAAAAGGAAATAGAAGATTTAATAGACTGGTATTTCAACCCCATTATGCTTTCTAAGAAAGAAAATAAAACCCAAACGAGCGGTGGCCCGAAGTGGAGCGCGCATAGCTCTCCCCAGCAGTGCTTCCCCACTAACTCACTGTTTGTCTGTATTACCTATGAATCAACATGGTTTCAATTTATCTTATTAATCTTGCATATTTCATTCAATTGCTATTTTAAAAACAGAAACTTCATGTTGAACATTTTAATAGCATTAAATTTCCGAGGCAACAAGCTGCTGTACTGATTTTTTTCCCCAAAAAATTATATTGCCAGATGTAGGTTTGTGTGACTATTGACATTTTTTGTTTTCCCACTGGTTTCTCATTTACTTATTAAACAATGTATCTGTAGTGAAGCAGCTCCATGAAAATTTAGTGAGGTCTGTGAGAAATCGCTAGTCACCAGCTCACAAATCCATCTCGCCTAACTCCAGGCACCTCACCAAACTGCCTACATTGGGAGTTTACCTACACTGAACCTCCTCTAGAGTCATCAGAAACAACTACAGGGGCATGAAGGCTGTAGGTTGTTGCATCCCATCTAAATTTCTGAATTGTTTTCTAGAAATAACTATTTTTTCTTCACTGATTTCAGAGCGTTTCCAGGCCCACAGAGCCATCAGGTCTCCAATTTAAGCAATTAACTAAGAATCTAATGCAAACTGGGATAACCCAGATGCTGGCATCCTCAGCAACTTGCCAGAAGCAGGTTTTAGTTTCTAGGCCATATATATACTTTAAAAGAATGACTGTTTTTCAGTTGCAGCAGATTACCTTATTTAGATGACAGTTTCAGTGGCCTTTGAGCAAGATCAAGAGCCAAATACAGTAAAGAGAAATACAGCTAAAGTTTGGGTCAGTTTTGGGGCACTTCAGCTTTGTGTTTAGCTTTGCTCAGCCTTCTTCCTGCCTCAAAGAGAACACTTAATGAGACCATGCCATAGAAGCCACTGACTTCATAAAGAACAGGGTTGAATTATTCATCAATGGAGGCAAGTCTGCTCAGAAAAATGGGTATTAGCCCACATGGGGAAAAGATGGGAATGTAAAAAAAGCAGTGAATCCTCACTCATCATTTTTGCAGTCTGGGGAGACGGTGGATAGTGCTGACCCTGGGGACCTAAAGGAAGTCTTCACATATGGCCCTTATACACTGACTGGGTGATCAGTGATCACACTTATTAAACATTTTATTAGCAGTTGAAGAGATTCCTTCCCACCCATATCTGATAGTTCCCATCTCTTCAAAGAGACTGCAGCCACACAAACAGGAGATTCAGCACCCAGCACAGTTTCTTGCACCGGCAGCAGCTCTGCTCCAAGGCTCTGGCCCTTCCCCCATCACCTCCAATAACTCATTCCCACCACCCTGCCAGGCATTTCCGTTCCTTCCCTGTGCTAAATGCCAAATCAGCTGTTTATGTAGCTGTGCTCTGAGGGAGCAGAAATTTCCAGTGGGGAGATGGGAGCAATATCCGTGGTTTCTATCAGTGTTTTCCAACAGTTGCCAGGGTCCTTACAAGGTAAAATAAACAACCCTAATCTCAGACTGGACAGCTTCCCTAATACACAGCCAGGACAGGTAAAGGGAGCATTAAAAGACAGAACTATTCTTTCTAGTGTATAGGAAAAGAAAAAAGCACCTAGTGGGACTGACCCAAAGCCTGATGGAAATTAGTAAGTGGACTCCCACTGACTTCAGTGAGCTTCGGATCTGCTCTACAAAGTCAGCCAGCTGCAAAAGCTGCTAGAGTCAGGGGAAAATATGCTACGAAGGAACGGTGGCCTTGTAGTCGAGACACTGGCACGGTTTCAAGAGACTTGTATTCAGTCCTTAGCTCTACCATTCCTGACCCTGTGCAAGTCATTTCATTTCTCTGCCCACCACCTTGCCTTTCCTAAGTCTAGGTATGCAACCTAACGAGCTCATGTGAAGAAACTCACACACATGTGAAACAGGTGATAAATGCATTGGAGACACTTAGCAACACCATCTCAGCGGGTGCAACTCTTCCTCTACTCCTGTGTGGGCCTACTAAGGTCTGTTACCCCCACAGTAAGGTACAAAAGCGAATGGCAAACCAGTATCCTCATTTAGTTTGGGCTCACTGAGCACACCTGGAAGCTGGAATTGCCACTTTTGGTGACACAGCCTTACCTATCTGTCTGGCTGCTGAGCTGCACAGCAAACTCAGTGCAGTGCAGTGCAGTGGAGCTCAGTGCAGGTTACACACATCTTGGTACCTCACACTGAGCTCCAGATTCCTGCATCTGCATTAACAGCAATGCCCAAGAGGCTTCACGTAGAGGTAGTTTGAGCATGTTTACATGAGCTGTAGCCCACAGCAGTGCAGACATAGCTGTGTGATTCCAACCCAGCCAAGTAGGTGAGCATTTATCTGACTCTTGAATACGTGAACAGATCTACAGAAGTGAAGGTAATGCAAAGATAACTAATTTCCTGGACTGGAGGCCTGGGAGAGGTGAACTGTGTTTTTGTAGAGACTCGGGGATGCCTGTCAGTCTTAACATTATTTGCACACTTGCTCCTAATATCCTCCTAGCAACAGCTGGGGCTTCTGGTAGCCAAATGCAAACCATCTATTGCAATACTACTCTTCTGTTGAAGGAAATAAACTCTTCCAAGCAGAAGAAATTCTTTTAAAAATAATCCAAGCAAAGGCAAAAATTAAGCTCCAGAAATTAAATACCAAAATAATGTTTATAGCATAGAAAGATCAAACTGCAAACAAGCTGCAAAAGCTGGTACTAATTTAACATTCCATTATTCCTTTTTTCCAAAGTGTGATTCTTTTCTTCAAGCCAAGCATATTTTGCTGGGACCAAACCTTCACATTAGATTTCCTGTGCTGTAGACTTGATGAGATAAAGCAGTTACTTAAGACCAACAAATCACTTCATTAAAGAAGCCCATTCACAAATATTCTCAACAGCAATTAACATCCTGCTGTAAGAAACTCATTTTGTGCTGTGTTCCTCACTCATGCAAGACCTTCCCTCTAATGCCATGAATGCAGGAGAGGCTCCTAATTTTGAAGAAAGGAAAGAAGTCCTTCTGGCTCTTGACACAGCCTCCACATTAGCTATTTTGGTTCTTCCAGGTAGGAAAAACCAGCGAAAGGTTGGAAAGAGCTGCTCTCCTTCAGTTCTGAAGCCATGTGAAAAATGGAATATCCAGTGGCTTTCCAGCTGCCTCTAAAGACTCCAAGAGAACCAGGATGGCTTACAGCATTTCTTCTCAGCAGAGCAAACGGAATTGCTGGTGTCACCCAGGATTATCTTTGCAGTACCTGCAGTTTATGACAAAGGCATTCTCATTCCTGATAGATGGAGGAGATAGAAAGTCTAGCTAAAATGATTGACATGGAAAAGGTTTTTTCCCTCATCCCATAGGGCCTATCTAGGGAGTGTAACAGTACACTGCCTGGTGGTGTTAGTCAGCCCCAGTACATCTCTCAATGCTGTACAAAATCCCAGAGGCAGTGTGGTCTCTCCGAACAAAGGTCTAAAGCAAAATCTCAAGATGTATTAGAGAAGGTTAATTTGTGGGCTTGTCTGCAAACATTAAGCAAATATATCCCATTAAGATGTAATTTCCTCTGTTTTGACAGGAATACACAGACATCATTTTGAAATCATTACATTAAAAGACAATATGTAATATTCTTCAGAAAGATCCAGCTTTAGTCCTGCTCTTGTTGAACTGAGTATTCTCATCTTGTTTGAGTAACCCAGTATTACAATGCTCTAAAGGATACAATATGCTAGAACAGAAAATGAACAGAGCATGGGAATTCATCAAGCCAGTGTCAGCTTACCAATTAAATTACTTCTGAATACTTCATGAGGCTCTAACTTTATAAACAAATCTATGAATAGTCATAAAGGTGCAATTCTTTAAGATATTTCCATCTTTGAAAAGACCCTCCATTTCTGTAAGGAAAATCATCTCCTTGCCATTCAGAAGAAGGAGCTACATAAATGTGAGTATATGAAGTGATTACAAAAAGCCTACTGAACTGGAGTAACAATAATGCCTCAGTCTTGAAAACACAGAAAGTAAATGCAATTTTACATTAAAGATCTGAAAACAAACTCAAGGCTAATATTTTCAGGGGGAAAAAAAACACCTTTGATCTTTTTTTCTTTCCGGGGGGGTGCCAATATCAACACGAGTGATTTTGTACTATATTCAGGAGTCTTTATGTGGGTTAATAATGTTAAAAGTTATTCCATTGCTTTTTTAAACTTTTCTGGAATCAGCTCCTTAGTGAAACAGGGCCCTATTGAAGACTTTTGAATTTGCATAGCATGTGCAAGACATTTAGATTTATATTCCGTGTTAGGTTTGTGTGTTTAGAGTTTACTCAGGCATATGCAATTCATTGGCTGTATTGTTATCTTCACAATGAACAAGTACACTCACTTCATCTCCAAGAAATACACTTTTAAATGTAGAAAATTAAATTTCCATGAGAAAATGTGTTCCATGAAAATTTCCATCAATAAAGGCTTAGCTCAAATGTACTGAGGTCAAAATATTTCGCTTTGAGCCTACGTGGGTACTGTGTGACTTACGCAGCAAAATCATAAAATCATTTGAACATGAAAGTGCTCCTGTAATGACAACGACTCACATTGCAGGTCTCTCAAAGTCTTCGGTTGCCATGATTGTCATGTGATGAAGTTGCCTACAGAAACTGGCAGATTCTGCCTTGAAGACTTTACCAACTCAATAGGTAAGGGAATCATAATTATCTTGAAAACACGGAGAACAGTGGCCTTAGTGATGAAAAACTGAACACACTGAGATACAGAAACCAAATGAGCCATCCATTCCACTTCCACTCAGCTCAGATCCTGAGCCCTCTGTCAGTGGTGCAGCCCACAAGCAGTCTTCTTGCTACCTGGGAGAGCTGCACAGTGTGTTATGCAAACCATTTGTGTGCAGCAGCAACATATTTCACAATGTCCAAGTGGCAGGGTTTCCCCAGAAATTTTAGTGCTGAACACAAAAAGACATCTAAAGAAATCTGTAGTCAATGGGCTTGGTTTGATATTTGTGAGACACCAGAGTTCATTTCACACTTGCTGTCACCACCTGAGATTGTTGAGGTTGGTTTTCAGTGTGACACTAATGTTGCTGTTACCTTATGTGGTTTCCCAGTCTTCACACTAAGTAGGAATTCCCGAAGAGGGACAGGGCAAAGCTGCTAAGCACAATCAAAGCACCGTCCCATGGCTGATGACTACAAGAGTCTGGCTGTTACAGCTGACAAGGAATGGCAGACAGAGTGTAGCTGCTGTCACCATGCATGTCAGAGGGATACACAGCAGAAAGGAGATCCATGCAAGCTAAAGAACAACTTTGGCTCAAGAACAAAGCGGTGTCTACAGCCATGAATTAATTTGGGCAAAAAAGGAGAAGGTGAATCACTAGAAAAGCATGCCAAGGGAAGCTGTGAGGACAAAGAAATCTGACAATCACTGATGGAGGTTTGAAAAGTTTATGAAAGTGACTTTTTGGTGCGGAGCCCGTGATAGCAGAAGGCTGGATGTATGTCTCAGCAGGTCTCATCTACTCCTGTTCCCAGTTTCCTTCACAAATCCTTGATCCTGCCCCATTACATTGAACAAAAGATTTGCCAACAGGATCAGCCCCAACCGCTGCAGAACACATGTGCTTTCTGCAGGGCAAGATAAAGGAATTCATGGATCATAAAGTACTGACTACTGTGTGCTTTTCATTTCTTTCATTAAGAACTTAATATTTGTTTTCTTACTGTTTCATTAAACCATAAAACTTTCCTTCAGGCCATCGGCCTTTTCTTCTCAAAGACGTGGCTAATTTGGCTGTGGAGCTGGTGGTCCGGAGGAGAAAAAAAATGCATCTCTTCAGAAGATATGGGAGATATGCATTGCAGCACAGCATGTTCTGTAACTGCTTCTGTCTTTACTGAGGAGTAAATCCTCAGTTTTACTCTGGAGTAACACCAAAACAGATTATAAGACTGGATCAAAATGGATATATATCATGGCAGGTTATATAACACATGAATTAAACAAGGGTAACGCAGCTCTTCTGAACTACTGCCATTTTGCATCCAAGTGCTTGCTCAGATGGAGCACTCATGACATTTTAACCTCATAAGCACTTCAGATGTTCAGCTCTCAGTGAGAAATCAGGAAACAGCTTTACCTTCAAAACCACAGTATCTCATCAATACAAATAATTGTATTAAAAGACTCAGGGGGAGCTACTTGCTCCTCTGTTTACTTCAAAATCACTCCAGATCCATTTATCTGTGTATCAGTCACATGCATCACGGAGAGCAGTTCTTCTGTGAATAAAACATCGTGATGGTTTTCCAACTATGTAAAATAAATCAAAAGGGAGGGTATGGGAATAGAAATGCCTGTTCTGACAGTTTTGGACTATGGGAGGAGAAGGTGGTAGCTCTGCATCTGAGGTGGCTGCCACCATGCCTCGTATTTGTTTATTTTTAATATTGAATAGTTCACTGACTTCAGGTCTTAGATGCATCTCAAAGATCTTTAAAAAGTCTGGGGGGTTTTATTCCTAAAGAATAAAGCAAATAACCTTTAGCATAAATATCCCCCAGACCCAACTAACTCCCTGCACATTTGTGGAAAATGGCTCCTCCAACATTATCTGCAGGTGACATCATTATGCAGCTTATAAAAATAAACTATGAAATCCTACAATTGCCCTATAATGAACCAAAATGCCTGGTTTGCCTTGGCTTACAGACAGAGGTCACCAGCAAAGCCTAATTACAGACACCTAATAAAGAATACACAAAATACTGCCATCACTCCCACATCACAAAATTTGGTGACTCTCTTAGCTATGACTAACAGCTAACTATAAATTTGATGTCATATCATTGAAGCATGTACTAATCTCTTTGGACTTTGAACAGAAACCATATGCCAATTCTAAAATACATTCTCTTTTCCTCCAGAACACTGATGAAGAAATCCTACTCATTTAGGTGCCCTGCCATATGGCTCAATGCTATCAATCCAAAAGCAGACACTATGACTCAAACCTGTTATCTTGTGTGATCTGTGCTGCCCTAAACTTGTAAATACTGTTTCAGTAACTACACCATGAATATGACAAAAACTTTTCACATAATGAAATGGATTTGGGACGTAGAGAGGAAAAGAACTGTAAACAGCAAAGAAGGAAGAGAAATTATACAATTAAACTCCGAAGTCTGAGAAATACTGGAAGAAAATAACCAGAAAGAACACAAGAAATGCATCCAAAATAAAATAATCAGTAATACAGAGAGTTGATGGATATAGGAAACTGTAGCAAAATCCCATTCCTATAGAATCTGTGAAAATTTACCACTCAACTCTTTTGGGTAGGGATTCCCCTTTTAGAAAGCAATAATTCCAAAGCAAACTTAATGAGAAGTAAATAAGAAATATGCCTCAGCAAGCTAAACTGCTGAAAGGACACATTCCTGTGCAACCTGACCTAGGTGGACCTGCTTATAGCAGGGAGGTTTGACTAGATGATCTTTAGAGGTCCCTTCCAACCCCTACTATTTTGTGATCCTGTGATTCTGTAAATTAATATAAAGGGGGGGCGGGGGGAGAGATTCATTGTTGTAGTCTCAAAAGCTGCATTGCTTGGAGCCCTTAGAGTAGAAACATATCTGGGATGAAGCTGCTGTTGACATCTGGGATCTCAGTGAAGATACCCTGACCTCATTTCAAACATGAACAACACAAGACGTAACACCCGGTGCAGCAGAAGGCACCGCTGAAGCACTGTAGAAGCAGCACCATACTAGTTTAGTCCAGCAATGTGATATTCAGGGACAGATGATAACTGTTAGCATCAGCTTATATCTATACAAGTAAATTAAGTGTGCCTGGGAACATTCCTGGGCACAGAGGCCAGCTGGCAAAGAGTAGCCTGAGTCTCCGCCAGTAAACACCCTTAACCTCCAAAACAGGGAGGCTGCATGCAAACAGCCGACTGGGGACGATCCCAGGAACACACTTGCTGCCAAACCATACTCAAAAACTACCCGGGGCAGCACTGGTTGGCGCATGTCAAAGTCTCAGCAGGGACTGTTCTAACAGTTCACCAGGGTGGGCAGTCCTGCTCCCAGCCCAGGAACATTCCTGTGCCTTGTTTAGTTTCTTAGCAGAGGTCTGGCTAGCTCCCTCCTTCCCCAGGTGAAGCATTTCTCTTACATAGAACACATTTTAGCAGCCATTCTCACTGATCCATCCCTTCTCCCATCCCCAACCATCTTCCCTCCTGTTTCCACATGGAAAATGTACATGGAAGGGCTGGTTAGAGCAATGGGAATGGTTTGACTTGAACTGCTGGTGGCTTGCCTGCTCTCTGGTTCACAAAGAGTGCTGGAGGGTGTACCTACATCACATGTAGGGAATGGTTATGCAGAAGACTTAAAGTATGGTATGTTTTCAAACCTGTCCCACCTCCTGTCCACACAGGGACCTGACTGCACAAAGGTATCCAGGGATACCTCATCAATTTTTATGACATTTAAGTACTATAACATCAGGAACACTCCAAAACATAGCCTACCTCATACTCTTGGAGCTACAGATGGCCTGATCCATTAGCCTTGCTCCCTAGACAGTTCTTCAAAAGACAAAGAAATGGTTCATGAAGCACATCTTGAGACTGCTGGCTACAGACACAATGCCTGTTTTTCTAACCGCCATCACACCTTGATGTTGAAAACCAGTGACACTTAAATCATGTTGCTTGCAAATATATTTTGAGTAACAGAAAGAAAAATAATCCATTCCTTTCTCTGATTCACTAGAAAAAAGTAATACTGGCTGATACAGAAGAGGGCAAGAACATGAATGAAAAGCTTATACAAACGTGTTTGTGCACATGTGTGTTTACACAAAACCCTTATCAGTTTAAATTGTATTTTCTATTAAGAAGATGGTTTACCTTCTAATAAATTCTAATTAGATCATAAGTGGAAGCTTAGTGAGAATAAATGCTCATTGACAAACATATTGAGCACTGGGAATTCACAAGACTGCTACTTACAGTTTGAGATATGTTGATACATGTTGCATGTGGAGGTGAACAATACAAGTAGTGCCTAACCTATCAGTGCTGTGCTGCAATATACGGTGGGTTGCTAGAATTCATTACCAGCAAGTTTTTTGAAATAGGAGAGGAATCCAAGCTGACATGTGCAGGTGAGTCACAGATGAAAGCTGCTCATTTCAGGGTTGTTCTGAGTGCCCAAAATTTAAAGGACCTCCTTCCTTTGCTGAAAGTCTTTGGACATCTATGTGTTAAGGATTCCTGTCCTCTCACAGTCATACAGATGGCCAGCTTGTTTTCCACTGGCTCCTCAGATTGTTGCACTGGTAAAATCCCTGATGTAAAGACGGACTAATTTGAACTACCTAGACTGCAGACACGACTCTGACAAAGACCTGAGATTTGTTAGCTGGACATCAACCTATATGTGAAAGACTTGCTAAGTTACCCTAGTTCTCTGCAAAGGGCAGTAGGTTCCCAGTACAAATGCCCTGCCTAAAGTCTTGCTGCCCTCTTCAGGAAAGATCAACCAGCCCAAGATAGAGCAGAGACCTGGGATCAAGGCAATGGTTTGATGTGCTGTCTGGTGTGAGACAGTGCCCTGTGTCCCTCCAAGGAAAAATCTCCCCAGGCCACTTTCCTGATACCAGCTGAGATTCACCTTACCCTTCAGGAACCCATCCCTGTTTGTATCACCGCAAGCCTGGGGGCAGGTCCTGCCACTGTGACTTGCTAATCTGAGAACCACCATGTAGGTGCTAGTGTGAAATATCATGCATGGTGCAAGAGAGAGGTGGAGTGAATCCAGTGTTTACGAGTCGTTCAGGTCTCTATCCTGATTTAAAGGCAAACTTTGGAAGTTCGTGTTGGGTTTCTTCCTTCTTGCTTTCTAATTCTGTGAAGATTTCTCAGTTTATGACAGGCACCATTGGTTTGGAGTACATCTGAAAACAGACCACATTTTAAAAAGAACTCCAAGCATTCAGGAACACTGCAGCCTGAAAGCCACCTTAAAGACCAACTTACATCAGCAGATATTGTAGAGTTATCCAAGAAGATCTAGTAAAAAAATCCAGTGTTGAGATCTACCCTACCCCTAAACCTAACCTATAAACGGAATGCCTGTCAGCATTTAGAGTATGTTATGTCCATATGTTCTGCCTCATCCAATAGCAGTCTAGGACCACTCTGATGTTAACTGAAGCGTGGCAGTAGAAAGATTCACTCCATCAAGCTCAAGCACAATCCATACTGAAGCACAGATTGCAGATTCCCCCTGGCATCTGCACAGAAGGCCCTTGGCAGAGCTTGTGGACAAGCTCTATTTGTCCAGCCAAGCACACTGAACAGGTTATCTGCACAGTCAAAAAGCAGAAGGGAGTTTCTAGACCAAAGATCTTGGGTCTAGAAATGTAGCTCAGCCATAGGCCTGGAGAAGCAGCGATCCACTCCCTTGAGACTGCACAGAAAGAAGAAGGTGCACAGGCCTAGGTGGGAGTTACACAGGCTGCCATTTCCCATCAGTCTGCAACTGGCATGGAAACATAGCTTGTGTGACTATCACCTACATCCCACAGACAAGCAAGGGGATGTGTGGGGCTCAGACGGAAGCTGGCAGAGCAACAAAGGTAGCACAAACATTAACAGTCCTGCTGGCACATAAAAGTAAGTCAAGAAAGCAGGCTGCAGGTAAAATGGAACATGCCAGGATAGAAACAGTGGCAATTCCCAAGTAGGTCAGACATTGCTCTCTGGGGCAAAAATGTCTACCAGGGGAGCAGGGCAGACACCCTGCAGGCAGTAATAACTTCAGCTGCTTGACTTTGATTGCCATATGCCAAGTCAGAACCTATAGACTCCCAAACCATGCACATGCTTTTTAACATACTTTATGCCCAGTGCCCATGCCAGCACAGTGTGCAAAGGACTCCTGTCCTCTAGGAAAACGGCTTGTCGCAGTAGAACAGACCCTGGGCTTTGATAATATTGCACCTTGTTTCTATGTCTGTCCAGAATTGGACATTTTGGGATTAAAACATTACTGGGACACAACTTGGGGTCAAACTGCGAGCCTTCCATTTCCTCTGCTACGCAGTTACTTTCACAGTGGTCCCACTGATTTCTTCTGTACTACCCAGGAGAATAACTCAGTCATCATCAACAAAGGCTGATGGTTGATACCCCTGAGGGAGACCAGTCTCTGAGACGAAGTTCTGTGTAACAGTCTCTTTGAACTTTTAAGTCATTCACACAAGAAAGCGAGTCTGACAAAAGCTGTGGAGTCTTCTGAACACCTCTTCAGGCAGCAAAACTGAAAGACAGACTTCCTTTCCTGTGTCATTACATGTAAACACACCCCCCTGCCTCAGAATCTAAGTTTAAATAGAGTTCTTTGACATGCATCAGAAACCTTCAGTGTAGAATTTCTGAGACACACCAAAATCCTTAAAGACAGACCTAACACAGACAACCATCTTCAAATTGTTTAATTGCTTTCATCAATTGAAAGTGTCTTTTGATTCAAGAACAAATGCTTAGCAAGAACTTGGTGAAAATAGACATAACCTTAGGGCTGAAAAGCAGAGCAACATCTATAATTTTTTTCCTTTACAGATAAACAGAACTGCTTTGTAAGTAGCTCCTGAGAAGGACATCTAAGCATTGCTCCTGTGAATAAAGCAGACAGTTCACATGACGACCAGTTCCTGCCTGTGCACAAAAGCTGCATGCCAGCAAATCTAATTTAAAATAATCTGTGATCTATACTTTGCATTCTTCAGGAAAGAGCTTTTATCCCATCTTTTCCCATCTCTCCTCCTCCCTTCCAATCTTAAATGAATCACATATTGAATCACCACAGCACGGCTGTACTTGATCATGATTTATAGGGCACTGTCTGCCTTATTCGGTATGCAGTCTTGGTAGGGAGGAGGTATTTCGGACAGAGAAGAACAGGCTGTCAGCACTCAATAAATTGCTAGTAACAGCCACTTCCTGAGGTAAAGACCAATATAAGATGGGTCTTGTGAGTGGACAGGTGCACAGAGGTGTCTTACATCAACAGCTTGCCCAGTTCATAATCCAAATTCTTAGTAACTAGACTAAAATGCAGCACTGAGAAGAGAAAGGTTTTACTGACACTTGTTAATAAATAAATGGAGAAGCTATAAGCACTGCAGTACCCGTTCAGGGACCAGATTCCACTGTGCTGTGTCGTATTGCACTACTGTAGGTAGCATAGATTAGGGTCTCCAGTTTCCTGGAGGCAATTACACAAGGCAGGTCTTTTAAGATACATCTTTTGCCCTTGTTTGACAGAGGTGTGCAATATTATGAGCAGTGAAGCTTCCAAATCTGCAAACTCGACATGAAGCTGCCTGGAAGAAACACAAATGTAATTTTTTATCATCTCTTCTCAGTCATCAGCATTCCCCTGGCTGTTGTTTCCCTGCTTTCAACCTTCACTTATCTCCATCACAAACAAGCCTGTGTGCAGCAGCATGCACAAACTGCCCTGTATGCTAACACACTGATATGTGTATATACTGATCTGTAACAGACATGCTTAAGTTGGTTGTGCACATAGAGAGGTAGTTGTAGGAAACTGTCCCCAGGTAGGACCAGATAAGGATTATTTACCTCCATCTTACAAAAAAGAAGGGTGGTTAATCTGTTTTGTTTGTTCACACTCTAATGCAGAGGGAAGAGATGACAAGTAGATGAAATACTCAGGTCTAAGAAGCAACTTCAGACCAACTACATGACAGCTGTGTGACAACTGCAAAGCTCTTCAAAGATTTATTCTTCTTAAGTACATCGAACGAGAAACATGAGGAGAAGGGAAACAATGGGTCTGTTCTCTCCCTCAACACAGCTTTCCTATGCCCAAGCTATAGTTTATGTTGACAGAAGTACTGCATCCTGGTGCTCTAGGCACAAGAGAAGGTTAGTTTTTCACCTCTCTTTGGGAGGGACAATTTATTTCTGATGCATCTTGAATAGCCTCGAGGCCATTACACCAGAGATTAATTTGACTGACTCTTACAAAGACTCTGCACTGTGTTTTTTGTTTGTTGAACACCAGAGTGCTCAGCACCGTACAACATATAAAAATAAAGGTCCTCACCTGAAAAATCTTACATCTAGAAATAAGGATTTGTTGGCAAACTATCTGGGTGTATCTTTACAGATTATAGTTCTTTTTAAAATAAGCTTGATTTTCAAGAAAAGTTATTCGTTTCATGGCAGAATCACCTGGGAAAAATGATCCCCTGTTGCTATTTTGAAAGTCAAAGCACATTATCAAATATGCTTTTTATAAAGTAATAGTAAAAATACATGTAACATACTTTTAAGAGATAACACTTTCCATCAGAAGACAATGAATTACCGATCTGTCTACTCCTACTACATATGGTCAATGTATAGAGACTGAGATCTTCCTCCCTGGAGCTACACCTCTGGCCACTACTTACCTGTACTGAATGTCTCCAATTCCACTTATTCCATTGCATCAATAATTTCTGATAAATCTTTCTTATAAGTGGCTTTTTCATCCTGACTTCTAAGTACTGTGTGATGTGTCTGACACTAACAAGACACAAGTTGGCCCCTTGGGGTCTTGTCAAAAAGCTAATGCAAGACAAAATGCTTGTAAGCTTTGATTGAAATACTTCCTCTCTCCCAGCACCAGCCAGCGATTCAGAACAATTTTGTTAAGTGTATATTTCACTACCTTGAAACAGATATTGTGTCAAGTAGGATTTATAGGTGATTTAACTCAATCATGCCTTCAAAGGAGCTTCAGCAAGCAACAAACACTGTTATAAAGAGCAGGGAATACTCAGAGGCTGAGCCAGGGTTAAAGAGAGCATCTCTGATCACAAAAGTGATGAAAAGTGGTCAAGAATGGAAATCGCTGTAACTACTTGTCCTAGGCTATTGTCTTTCATATTGGAACTGCCAGAACATGTAGGATTTAGGGATGGAAATGACAGCTTACAACTCTGATTCATCACTCAGTGCTTGGAGAGAGGAAGTATTTGAATCAAAGCTTTTAAATGTTTTTTGGTTTACAACAGCATTTTCATGAAAGGACAGTAGGGGAATTAAGGAATCACCCACTGCACAGGACAAAAGTTAAGGCTAAGAAAGGACTGAATTCCATGCTTGGCTGTGCCAAAAACCTCTTTGTGACAGAGGGCAAATCCCTTTACTTCTGTTTCCATTTGTTTTCCTTTCCCACTGTACATCTGCCCCGTCTATTGGGAAAGAGAGATTTATAGGTGTCTTAGGGATTTAGTGGTACAAGCACTTCTCCTCTCAAATCTTCAAATGAAGATGAAAACCCCACCCTTTGGCTCAAAGCCTGTTGTTGCAGAGACTTGTAGAGCACCTGGTACGGACCTCAGTGGGGACTGCAAAGGGGTATCATAAAAGTAAAAAACTCAACAGTAACACTGTCACCACCATCTATATACAAGCATCTATGGGAAAACTGCATGCTATGAGTGTCCACTCAAAGTCAACATAGAGGTTGAAGCTCATTTCAACATAAGAACACAGTCACAAGTTCCATGAAAAGTCCATCTAAGCCCTGATTCTGTCTCTGACCACTAGAAGGTACCTAGAGAGCAATAAAATCAGCAGGGTACATAAGCATTAAGACTTACCCACAATACTCTCCCAGCATCTGTGGATGTGCAATTTGTGAATTTCCTAAGCCACAGATGGTGTCTTTGCACTAGACAGTCTTGGTGGATTTTTATTCTTGAGCTTTCTAGTCTCTTGAGGTGAGTTAACACAACTTCTTCTAAAGAAAGTATTGAAATATAATCTAGTGAGGTAATCTAATGCAGTACAAACCAGGGGCCAGAACAACAGATGACATTTTCTGATCATCAAGTATTCAAGGTGATGTTTCGACATCTTTCCATAAAACATGAGTAAAAGAATCAGCTTCTGGAAGCTGAAAGCACTTAGTTCCTTTAGAAAGCACTCGGAAGTTCATGAGTATTACAGACCACCTGTATCACCTATCACTGGAACAATTCTGTTCCTGATGTGATTTCTCTGAAGCAAGTATGGAGTTTGGCTCAGTTGAATAAAAATGAAAACAAAAGCCCTCTCCTTTCCTGACATTTATTCTCATGGATATTTAGTCAAGATACCCTCCTTAAATAAAGCAAGTCACAAGCATTAAGAGCTGTAAAAGGTATGCAGATCACCTTAGAGCCTCTCTGATACTCTCATTCCTCCACACATTGCAAAGACAGCAAGAGACCATCTCCTCTGCCCAAAACAGGCTAAGAGCATCCATAGGTATGGTAGACAATTTCTCCTGAATTTTAACAGATGCTGATCAGGATTAACCTCTCTCGTGTCACACAGGAAGTTTATACCAAAGAGAATTTAAACTAATCACCAGTATAAAAACCTTCAGCCGTCACACCTATGCCTGCATACACTAGCACCATGTGGGAATCAACAGCCACGTCAGATTGCAAGGGTGTAGATCACGTAGAGTCATGCCTGGTTAGATCTTTTAACAGCCCTGTGTTAGTGCCCCTTTGACATGCGTTTGTCCCTTATTTAATAAGTATGCTTCCAGTAGCAGACTTCTTTCTCTTAAAAATATACATGTACACAGCAAGACCAACAACTCGTGTGGTCTAAATCACACTTGGTAAGAGACTGTATTCACCTCTTCAGCATTCCTGGCGAATGAAGACATTCTATCAGCATCCATCCTCCTAATCATAAGCCAAGATGAAATGTTAAGCCCTGAAGTAATAAATTTCATCCAAACTGAGAGGCATCCAATTTAATGTATTCTACATTTAACATAACAGTCATCTGGGAGATAAAGGACAGACTTATCATCACCAAAAAGAGATGAGGAAACAGAAGCTTTGGTGTGGAGACTCTGAAAGGTACAAGCAGGAATACCATGACCACAGACTTGTCTACGTGGGAACAACTTGAGAAAACTAATTTGAAGTATAATTTAAACATAGGAAGGGGTTTTAAAACTAAGTTAAATCCTTGTGAGATTAGACTGGTTCTGAGTTTGTGACCTCTAATGGATTTTTTCTTTTGTCACTTGCAAAATTAAGCTGAAGTGTCTTTACTTCTGAAATAGATTGTTCCCAGTTAGCGAGCTAATTATCTCACTTTGAGTTCATACCTACGATTAATACAATGACATTTTTCCACATTCTTATGTATTGGAGACAAAATTGCATTTCCCCAGTTTATGACAGTGTATTTCTGTTATTAATAATTATTACATCACAGTCACAGCTGAGCTCGAGAACTCATTGTGCCATAGTAAACACATAGTAAGATTCAGAGGCGAGATTAACGGCAAGACGAGACTAAATGATTTAGATCATTTAGTCCTGACCTCTTGTTTAACACAGGCCAGTTTTTCTCCATGGATTCCTCTCACTTATGTCTGGTTTGAGTATATTTTTTAAAAGAGGTAACTCACTCTTGAAAAAGAAACCATTTCACATGCAGAATCTATTACACCCTTGACAGTTTTATACCTCCTTCTAGCTAATCTTCTATTTTAACCATATTCTACTTCTCATTTGAATTTGCTAAGGTCAGTTATAAATCTCAGTGGTTCCCTGTTAGGCTTTCTTCTCAGAAATTAAAGCACTTTTAACACTGATATTTTCTGCTTAAAGAGTCTCTGTCCTGAACAGCCTTAACTATTTCCCCTCTCCTTGTAATTTATTTTAGGTTCTTATCAAAACATAAAACAAGGCGAGGCTTGTGCTGTAAACAGAAACAGTCCACCCTCAGCTAATATTGATCACTGAGTTTAATGGCTATCACTCTGGGCCATACAAACATACATATCTAGAGACAGATTGAGTCTCATACACTGTGGTTCGTTCTACGAACTCAAGCTACTGCTACCAGGTAAAAAAAGGTTATAGGCTTACGTAAGTGTGTGTATGTATCAACATATGTATGTGTGTGCACATCATTTAAATGAAGATGTAGTCAACTGGTATATTGTCACACGTATGAATTCATAACTGCTTAACAGTGGCCACAGCATGATCCAGTCTGGATCCCATGCATCTCTTGTGAATTTTCCAACAGAAATCCTTTCTCTGGACTCCTTCTCTTGCAAGCATTAGGTTTGCATTCACAAGTGTGGAAGCTCTCCAGCCTCAGACATATTGTGAAAGTTAGCCATTGGTAACTGAGCTTGAACTAACTGGGCAATGAGTCCTTGGTGAGGAATGCTGTCTCGAGTTGGACATCACAGCAGGAATTTGGTATGAAACCTTTCTCCTTCCAGATCAGATTGAGCTGCTTCTCCTCTCACATACACTCACAAACATAAACTCAATAAATCTCACCCAGGTCAACTAAAACTCATTTTCCACAGAATTGTGAAAAATACATAGTTGACAAAATTAGCGAGGTTGATGATGCTGACTCAGGAGACACTTGGCTTTGGCTCATGACATTCTTCACTGCATGCCCCATCATTCTCACAGCTGGGAGAACCAGCATCCAGAGAGCAAAACCTTTTCAAATGCATAATATTCAACTTGAAATGTCTCCTTAATTTAGGATTCATAGAAGGTCATTAATTGAAATGGTGGCATACTACACTCCTAGACTAGTCTGAGATGTTTAAAAAGCTACTCACACAGTGAGCAGGGAATTTTGGTTGGCAACATTCCCAGAACAAGCTGAGGGCAGACACAGAAAGGCTGCATGAGGCCAAAGCAGTGCTGAGCTCGACACAAAGGTCTCCCTTTTGTGTTCAGCATCATCACAGATTCCTGCCCTTGCTGCAATAATCAGAGCATGTTTGGCTCCTGACCTCAGCTTGAGGGCCCTGGAATCAGACTCTTTCCTTCCAACTTGGGCAAGGGCAACCACATGTTATACTCCACCTCTCTCGTGTGCGTGAACGCATATATTTTTAGACCTTAATACAGGTATGTACAATCTCCAGTGGAGAAGTTGAGAGGTTTAAAATGCCACCAGATGTTAAATTGCAAGACTTACTATCAGGCTTCTGGCTCCTGGAATGAGTTCTGCTGAAAGAGGATGGAAAAGATTGTGTAGTGAACAAAACATGGGCTTTTCAGACAGTCAGAATACTCGCGATGGGCCCAGTCCTGCAGCAATCCTCACTGTGTGCTCTATCCTCTAACCATCACCAGCAATAAGCTCTGCTTGAAAAGTTGGGTACAGTGGGCACTTTCACCTAAATTTCCTCTTTTTCTGAAGTACTCTTTGCCATGTTGTGGTTTTAGTTGCTGTGGTGATTGATTTGTGTTTAATGAGCTCATGTTATTGGTTGAGATTTTTCTAGGGTGAGTCATGCAGGTTTCATTTGGTAAAATTCATATGGATATATTGCCATCTAGATCAGTACCAGATTAGCTGAGAACTCCAGCTTCAATTCACCTATTTTAACATTCCCAGGTGAAGTCAACCTTCTGATGAGGAAGATAATTGTCTGCAAAGTAAATATTCAGGTAACAATGTACCTATTGTACTGTTGATTGTGATGACGCGGCAGCAGCAGCCAGTTTTAATTTAGCATGATTTAACTATCAAGCAATTCCAATGATATTACAGGAGCTTGTTAAATGAAATAACACCATTCACATTTGCATGTACATGAAAAGAAAAGAAAAAAAAACACACCAAAATCCAGCTGCTCCTGGGCTACCAGCAATTGCAATGATGTCTTGTTTGAATTGGTGACATTTAATTGAACCAGATGAGCTACTCTACCTTGAAAATGCAAAGAGCACAACACAATGGTTCTGGTCCAAAGGACAGAACATATTCAACCGGGAAATCAAGAAACCTATTTCTGAGTCCATACTTTATCACTGTTCTGACAAATTACTTCACCTCTTCCTGCTTCAATCTGTCCATCTGTTGGAAGGGGATAACAATAGTTACCTGCTTTGCATAGTGCTTTGAAAACTGGTTATAAAAGGAAAGATATGAACTAGGTTTTGTTATATTTTTCTTTAGAGCTTTTTATTACTTCAGGTTTACTTTCAGTGTCTAGGCTGGATTCACTCCTTGTCCTATTTTGATGGGTTAGGGGTTTTTATGAAGTAAACAAAATAGCTCAAATTGCAGATGAGGTAGAATATGGTTGTACTTTAAAATGTCATTAAGTTAAGCAGATACTTGGTTGACCAAGGTTGCTGATTTCCACTGAGAACAAACCACATACTTAAAGGATACCTGTCACTAATGTCAGTTAGTCCTTTTCCGGCAAGGCTTACCTGGTGACCCTATCTATTATCTTACACTGCAGCCTGCAACAGGCCGTCTTGAAATTCATTTTTGGTCTGAGTTTTGGATATTACAATTCCTGTCCTGAAGATCTGACAGTCTGAAGAGGAGGAAATGTGAAAGAAGTGACATTTATCACAGATGATGAAAAGAATGCCCAGGAAGTGGGAAGCATCACTGCAGAATTTTATCTGGAGTGGTCAAATCTCTATTAGATTCCACCAGAAACACAATGAACTTAAAATATAAAATAGTTTTTTTAAAAAGCAGCATTTCATTAGTTATCTAAATAATAATATATCCCTGCTGGCTTGACCTACACCCTATAGGATGCCTGTGGCAGAGGCAGGACTTAAACCCAGATCTCTGAGGTATCTCTTCCTCTGGCTGGCCTTCCTCGAAGAGTTGTGAACCACAGCTCTGAAGGGAATAGCAGACACTCTCATAATTGCTGAAGCAGCTTGTTTCTAGTTACATTTTTCAGTACTTCTTTTTAATTTAATCACATTGTGAGCCCAATCATAGACTAGTGCCAAAGAGCTTCTAATTACATAGTAACAGTAGCAATTGCATAACCCTCTTCCAGCTCCCTGCAACAGCTCAGCTCCTCCTTCGCCAACGAAATGTCACATTTTTCCACGCTTTAAGTATCTCTTTTCACTAACACTGCAGCCAATTCCTTCTAATATTGCAGAAAAGAAAGAAAAATGCTGGGATTAAACCTCTACAAACTCTAACAGTGTGTTTACAATAGTCTTCAGGTTCATTCTTAACCGCTAAGTCTATGACCTTCTAGTAAATTATACTATACTGGAAGGTCTTAGCTGCTGTTCCAGCTCCACTGTAAACATGTAAACTTGAGCCATCTGTGCTTTTTTAATATTTCCTGTAAAGCCTATCACTACACCAATCTGCTGTTTCAATTGGCAGCACAAGAAGTCATTGTGTGCTAATTTTTCCCAAGGGCACTTGATGCACTTTATTAAATAGGGGTTTTTTCTTCCTCATTAAGGCCTTTCCACAACAATAAAACGATATTTTGGACACCCAGGCCAGCAGGCATTGTGCTGTTTTGTATGAAAGAACGATCCCAGCCATGCTATGCTTTTACCAAAGAACAATATGGAGGGAAAGAAAGTTTTTAAGACACTGCAACCTTTGCTGTCAGGGTGCCTGTGGGGAAAATGTCTTGAAGGCAATATAACAGATGATGGGAAGAATTTGGCTTAACATCCCAGAAGCAGACAAAGGATCAGATTCTTTCAGAGGCATTGAAATTTTGCTGGCTCATACACTTCTCACACACCTCAAATTGCTGTGGAGTTTGGACTGTGCAAGGGGCAACCGAAATGCCAAACGGGATCAGACCCATAGTTCGTCTAGTTTAGTATCCTGTTTCTGACAGTCACAGACCAGATGTTTCATAGGAAAATGACAGAAACCCTACTGCAGAAGCACAAAGCTTTTAGGCCTGTGTGAAGATCTTATTTTCTTGTATCTCCTACTAGACTGTCTTGACCTTTAATAAGCCTGATTTCTCCATCTTTCCTCCTCCTGTCCACTGTCATAAAACCTGTTGGAATATTGCTATCACTGTAGAAGCTGTTTCAAAATACTAAGGTAGGCATTGAGTATGGAGGGGAAAAAAAGGGTTTTTTTTGTAATTTTATACTACATTTAATAATATTGTGCCAAAGAGGAGCACTGGATAAATTGTAAGTATACAAAGGATAACCTGTGTCAAAGATTTCATATTACTTCATTTCAATATCTCTGCCTGTATTTAAAATATGAAGAGCATATCTTTTTATGTAGTGTTGGGTGATTTGACCTATAATCATGGTAGAAGAGTTTGCTAACAAATGTGGGGGATTTTTGGCCATGTTAGTTTAAGCAGATTCCTTGAGTTTAAGGTCAGAAAGGACAACTGTGATCCTGGAGTTTGACCAGCTGCCTCACACAAAAGAATTGTTTATCATTTTTTTTCCCCAAAGCCATCTTTATTTTCCTTAAAAAATATTACTCACTCACACTACACATTGACTATCGGTGACTTTAACATACCTCTGCTCAAAAAGCTGTCCCAGAAGAGGAGGTTGAAGCAGGTGTTCAAATACTAAGCACTAGTCAACTGCACATAAATTTAATCTGACACGCTGATCGGCAAATGCTGGGCAAAACAATTGAGCCAAGTCCACACACTTTGAAGCTGCTGCTACAAAAATCACAGCTGAAAGGGGAGGGAGCTTCCTAGCAACAAAAATGTGCCCGAGCCTTGCAGCTGAAGTGTGTGTATCGCAGAACACCTCGTGGATGCACAGGGTGGGTTTTGGTGGGGGGAGGAGGCTTAAGGCTTTGAATTTATCATTTCTTTCTCAACTGGCTTTTAGTTCTGATCCTGAGCAAGAAGAAAGGGGTCCTTGTTTGATAAGAAGGGATGATAACCTGCACCCAAGCCAATAAAGGGGATTAACCCGAGACTGAAGGCTCAATACTGGGTTCTGGCCGATGCATGGTTCAATTAGACTAAAAGCTGTCCTACAGCATTAAGGCAAGTTACCTTCATTTTCAGCTTCAGTGAAACAGACCCCAGATGACAGGATAGGCAAACAAGAACTTTTTCACTTTTCACAATTGCTTTCATCCTGCATTGCCAATATTATTAGACTTTAAAGAAACTGGAAAATCAGCGGAGTGTTCAAAGTAGGTGGTCTCTGCGTATTCATTACATCCGGGCACATAAGGCTGGATAACGCATTTTGTAAGCACAGCAATGTGGCTTGCAGTTCATTTCTTCAGTTCATTTTCATTTTCACCTAATAAAATCAATTTTCAACCCAAAGTGATGGCCTACAGATATTACTTCAGAAGTCCAGGATGTAAACACTTCAGACAGTCATGTACCTCCTGCAACACCGAGCTCCCCAAAGAAGGGGGCCTGTTCCTCCAAGGCAGCCTGCTTTTATCCCATGCACCTGGGTAAATCATGAAGAGGAGTGTCTGGCTCTTTTCAGCAGCAGGGGTCAAAATACTTTCAAAGAAAAAAAAAGAAGTCAGGATCATGACTAACTTTTCACACACATGGAAATGGAGGCACAGAGAAACAGCTCAGCTAAGGTCATCCCTGGCTGGACAGCAGAGCTGGGAAGAGTCAGGCACAACTCCAAAGCACCACTCCATGCTCTCTCATCCAGCTACTCAGCTCTGACCACAGAAAGCAATACTAATCTGCTGATTTACATCTTAGACTTTCATTTTTGTTTTAACCGTGGTGTAAACACAACTAACAATCATCAGTCTGAAGCACCGGAAGCCTGTTTATGGGCAATATGAACAACTCTTTTGCTATTTCCCTGGTAAATAAAGCTTGGAGCCAATCCCTGCAAATACAATCTCTCCATTTCTGCTATCAGAAGAGGGCCTGTTGACATACTACAGAAGTAAAAAAAAAAAAATAATGTTACTGTTTTTCTTACATTTCCCATGGAAGCTAGCTATGGTTCTTTCCCTTTTAATCATTTCTTCCCCCTTCAGCTCATGGTAACACCCTGTCTTCAACATACAGAAGGTAACAGTCAGGAATTTTCATCAGCTCCATACAAGACACTAAAACAGAAAGCTTGAATTGCCCCATTAGCCATGAAAGAGGACACAGGGCTAGGGTCGGGAAGGGCAGAGAGGGATGACTTGCTCAAGGCAACCTATGTAACATGTCACATCACAAACATGCTGGAAATAGGCCTTTAATTTTGACATAGCTGCCACAACAACAAAAAAGCCTGAAAAGCTGTAAAAATACAACACAGGCACGACATGAAAGACAACCAATAGACTGATTCCCAATCAAAGACATGAGACACTGGTATTGAGGGCCATAAGTGACCACTGTTCATACAACCAGCACTAAGAGGTCCTACAGTTTTGATACAAATTTGCTTGTGTTTTGCTTTTACCAGTCTGCATCTGTGACTAATAGTAAAAGAGAAAGCAAGCTGCATATGGAAGATCTCTTCAGAGTGCTCTGCTCTTCCTCCACTTTTATTTCAGCTTCACCTGATCCAGCCATAGCAAATTTTCTTCTGTTTCTATTCTATTGCATCCTCTTGGACGGAATGTGTTTTACAGCCTTGTCATTGCTATGTAATTATATAGATGAAAAGTGTCAAGGATTAAATGAATACAACAGCATTATAAGCACTAAAAATAGTTCACAAAGTGCAGTTATTTGTACAGAATTAGATTAAACAAGGGCAAATGTAGAGGTATTTAATTTGATAGGGGGTTGCACTCACCATTCATGGCAAAGCAGTAGTTGAAGAACTTAGAAAACAGACTGACCAAAACTGGAGTGTTTTCCACTGTGTAAAATGGGTGTGTGGCAAAGATCCAAACTTTTGATATGCAAGAAAAATATGTTGGAAACTTAAGCCATCCTGATAGCCCAGGGCAGCCTGTTTGCCTGAATTTTCTTGGTGTAAATAGAACTACCACACAACAGCTCAAGGACTGTTCAAGTGAGACTGCCAAAAGAAACAATATTTTTTTTGCCCATATCATTCCAGAAATTCCTTTTTCCTCAGGCTGCAACTGGAACAAACATTCTATTTGCTGGAGCATCCCTACTGCTACAGGCAAGACTGGGGTCTTCCATATTAATCAGCGGTCATTCTGCCCTGGGCAGAGTTTGCTGATTGAAATGTGTGGGAATCAGGAAAAGCAGCTTAAAATAAAGTTGTGGGACTGTTTGTTTCATTTAGGCAGACCTGTCTGTGAGAAAAAGAATTTATGAAATGTTGATTTTTTTTTTCCTAACTCTTAAAACAAATTGAAGTGTGAAAATTTGCTGGAACAACATTGTTTTTCCAGCCTATCATGTAAACATCACTGAGATGATATCAATACAGTTGAACTTTAAGCTGGGTAGTGGTCAGAGCAGAAAGGTCACCACACCCAGAGCTGACCCTGCCCAGCACTCTGATTGAAAACTGTTTTGGTAACTTTGACTTTCTCCTTCCAAAGTGTTTTACAACCAACCACAGCTTAACCCCTCAAAGGTGGTTTGATTTCACACATCTGTCACCACCAGCAATAGGACTCTTGCCAGGATATCACTGAGAGCATCATTATGACAAGAGCACAGTGACACAGGGCAAAGCAAGAACCTCCAGTTCTCATCTCCATCCCACTGTTGTGTAAAACTGGTCTATCCTATAAAGGTTCTCTAGGAGGATGAGACATAGGACTAGCAAGTGAGCTTGATGTAGAAAACATGACCATATTCTGCCTGGAAAGTTGATCTGCAAACTCATGAAGACACGCTGTTGTTCAGCTTCAACAGCTCCATGCCCAACACCAGCACCAAGACGCAAAAGTAGCAAAATACAAAGTACAGTTAAAAGACAGTCATTAGTCACATTTCCAAAGAGCAGATCTTGATCACAATCTACAAAGCTGCAATTACAGAGCTGCAATTCTGTCTTTTAGAATAACACCCTTGGGTCCTGGCTACAGATAACATGGCACCATGAGCAGTTTGGGCAGCCCTCCGGGTACTGCACCGTTCACCACCACCTCTTGTTCCTTCAGGCTGAACTATTTTTTACTGAATATCTGAAGTATCTCACACTATGTAGCTTTTGATTCTGAATTTAGGTCTCAAATAATTTTTATCGTTAACAATATGTTTAATTACATTTTGCTAGTTCAGCCTCAATATAACACTAATATTTGCATGTTGCCTGAGTTACCACTCTAAATTGGGAATAAATTGATGCTTTTCACGTGGCATACCTAAGAATTAATCTTTCATAGGTAAGCCAGTGGAGGGTGCTACAATAACAATGTATACTACAGAAGTGCTGTGAAGCGCTGCAAAACCACTTGCTATACAGAAACATGTCTTGAATGCAAATAAATCAGTCTCATTGCTACAACCATCAAATCAAACTGGGAACAAGAGAAGCTGCGACTTAAATGACCAAGAGCCAAAGTCCCAAGCAACTGGCAGTGAACAGGAAAAGTCCAGTCTTTTGTTTTAATTTGACAGTCTATGATCTATAGCTATGGCAATGTGTTCCAACAGTATTTTCATGGCAGGAATGCAAATAATAGTATGACCTTCTTCATCTTCACAGTTTTCTGGCTGATCATATAACTTGAAAGAAAGGTAGAAAGGTTAAGCACAACAATGCTGTAAACATACAATCTTGGGTCTCAGTGGACATCAACAGAAATACTCCAGTCTTTCTTTCTTTCTCTCATGGATTTTTCCCCTCAGTAGCCTGGAGCTTCCCCAACAGCTTTAAATTCCCATCATTATAAAATATTACAACTTTTTCCTCCATCAAGAAACTGCTGAATTAATCTAGGCTCTTTAAAAAGTCTCTCTATTTTAAGAATCTGGCCTCGGGTCTTGGTTTTGAAAAGCCTGTTTAGTGCTAGATTTGTATTGCAGTTACATCTCAACAGGAATAAAAGTGGCCCTGATTTCAAGACTGCAAAGCTGTTCTCTCATTTTGATTTTAAATCCATGACAGTTAGTGTTTTAGTATTGTTACTGCCTGGCCTTCTGTCATGCAACCTAATTCTTCAATTCCCTCAAGGGCTGATGCATGAAATCACCCATGTTATAAATACTGTATTTAAGTGCAAGCGCTAGGATGACCTCTAATATGAGAGTCAGAGCTGACCTCTACATTTCTTCTCATTGTCAAACATTCAGAAGGTACAGGACTAATACGCAAGCTAATGCCCAAGAAAGAGAGACCTTCAACCTCTTGTTAATGGAGTTAAAACACATTCTTTAAAAAAACAAAGAGTAGCCTCTGAGAATGTGTCCTTTCACTAACATAAACAGTTTCAAAGAATGGTTGTGGCACAGAAGCAGTGACTGGAAAATCGTAAAATCTGTATAAGAACTGTTGTCATAGTGGATTTCCCATAGGGATTATTTTAATCTAGAGAAGCCATTAAAGACATTGGTTTGACTGGAGGATCTCAACTTTTTTTTTCCTCCCCCCTCTCCAGACACATACATCAAACTCTATTGGGCTGTCACGTTATCTCCAGCACTCGCTGAAAAATCTACGACAGTATGAAAAAGAAAACATTTGATGGTCTTGTGAACTGCTAAGAGTTATCAGTATTAAGGCGTTAATAATGCCATAATCTGAGCCTGATAATTGTTCCCCCAATTGGTAATTCAATTTAGCTGCTTAGCACATGGCAGCTATGATGCATACCAGATTCATTGCAAAGGTCTTAGAGGAAATTGTCCTAAGAAAAATAGAAACCCCTAGGATTTCAAAGCCTGAACATGCAGAACATACAAGGTCCTAGAATTGCAATGAAAGAAAGGTGTTAGGGACTAAAATTTTCAAGAGACAGATCTGTTGAGAAGGAAGGAATATAGGCCCATCTGAATTGCTGACATTTGCACATTCTTTATTTAAAAGGGTTTATTTTAAAATCACTTTGCTGTTATTGTCACAAAATTTCAGATAAGATATCTTTTTCCTTATACTGTACATACAGAGTTAGCCAATTACTGTGGGAGTCCCTTCCCAAAACTGCTTTTTCTGATCATTTTTTAACTGCCCCTAAATTGATCCAAATGAAAGTTTTGGACAAATCCTGCTAAAGCTGGCAGGAAACTTTCCAGCATCCATTCAGTGGACATCAGACCAATTTAAAAGAGATGTGTATTAACATTCATTCTGAACTAAGGGAGCCAGTACCAACGAAGCCATCATGTTTGACTGGCTTCCAGTGAGCAAAATAAAGCTGACCCTCACCACCTGGCAAATGAGAGAGAAACCAAAAAGAATCGAATACGGTCAGAGGCTCATTCAGCTAATTCAGTTGGGAGCAGCAGTTGTGGGAGGTTCAATAGGAGAATTACTTCCTGCTGGTCCCAGGGCAGGCACTCCAGCGTGCATTCAGCCCATGCAATTCTTCTGCATGTGATATAGATGAAAATCTAAAAGGTGTCACAAAATCTGGGTCAAAAAAAAAAAAAAAGGTCAGAAGTGGAAAAAAAAAATCCAACAATTCCCTTTCCAGCCACAGTATTAACTAGGACACATTACACATCCTGTACACAGTAAAGCACAGGCTAAACAATAAACAGCAACACATTACATTTAACAAGGAAAAATGAACTGGAAAATGCCTTCTAGTCTCAGTGTATATGTACCACGGCTGAGTTAGTGATTTAGATTAATTACATTTAAGATTAATGTTTCAAAGCTCTGACTCAGAGATGTAGATTGAATCAGTGTGGCTCAAAACGTTTTGTAAGGAATACAGAATATTTCAAACTGAGTCTGCTCAATCCTACATCTCCTAAAGCGCACAGACCCTCACAGGAACTGTAGCTGAGGACTGTCATCCTTGCACAGAGGGGAAATCTCTCACTACCCATTTCCAGAATTCCACCAGAGTCTTCTATATGACTGAGCTGTGTGGCACATCGTGGGAGCTGTGTAACTGTAGTGCATCAGAAGGTTCTTGATCTAACTTGGGGATCAAAATAACCCCATGCTTCATGAAAAGAGAAATGCTCCTTGCCTACTTAAACAGCCTTTTGCTTTCAAGAGCAGCAGGCATGCAGGTGTCTCAATCCTATGAAATTCCACGACATTCAATCTCCTAAATGTCAGTGTTGCTTTTGAAATGGGCCTAAATCATGAGATACTTTTGAGAATGTCATCCTTCATCTTTAAAGTCGCTGTGACCACACACAGTCACCACAACTCTTGAAGTTCTGCAAACCAGGATATTCTGCAGACATCAATTATGTTGCTTTCTTTCCTTACTCAGGGCTACAAAACAAATCTGAAGTTTCTAGCTTCAGACACTTTTCAGAATGCAAAAGTTTGATTAAAACATGAGGAGGAAAGAAATGTATTTTATTCATGCTCTCATCATTCAAAATCCTCTCAGACTTTCCAAGAAATTCACCTTAGGGCTAACACCAAGCATGGAAAATTTCAGAGCAAAAAGAATTTGAGAAAGTTATTAGCAAAAAGTTATTAGCCAAGAGTGGGGATTAGAGTTCAGCCTTAACAACTGCGTTTGCTATTGCAACTACTACAATAATTTTTTACACAGGGGCTGCAGAGCAAATTAATTTTCCTAAGGCATTCCAGTCAAACTTAGCAACACGATATTTGTGTGTGCTGCTGACTTACATATTGCCACCTCATCCTCATCTAACACAGCACCGTTTTGACACACAATAGAAATAAACGACTCTTATATGGGCTGCTTTACGTTGGCCTTGGCTCTTTGTTCTCCTTCCCAGACATGGTTGAAATAAATAATTTAGCTCTAAAGCAGTTTGCAGAAGCTTTGCTTTTTTAATAGGCATTTATCTGTTTTGCAGCAGCATCATAATAAAACAACACTGATGTATACCAATGATATGCTGAACTGGGGCAACACTGCTTGAAAGAAGACCTCAATTAAAGGAATGCAGAAGCTATTGATACACAGATTTCAGACATTCCCTCTCCCTCTAGCTTTGAAGCATATGAGTACCCACAAATGTATGGGGATCTGTGCCTTAGTTCTCTATCTGTAAAGTTACAAAATTACACTTGCCTTACACCTGAAAGGTTTGAGGAAAATAAACATAATGACAATCACAAGCTTCCATGGACCTTCACGTGAGTAACACCCACCACTGGTGGCTGCAGAATTTCTGCCCAGTCCCTGCTACTCAGATATAGTTTGTGCTCCAAAACATGAAGATTTCTACAGCTTTCAAAACTTGACAGTGGGTTTTTTTTTCCCCTCTTAATATCATTACTAATGATTCAAAAAGTATCAGACATAAAAGCCTATCAGAGATAATGAAAATTTCTGTAGGAATATATTGAGTTTGGGGTTAATTTGGTTTCAGACCTCACTAGCCTGAATCTATGCAGTAGTAATTTAAGGAATAAGCACATGAGTCTCTGGGAGTTCATTGTCCTCACCTATAACATCGGCACCTCCAAAGTTACATACTTTGGCAAAAACCATCTCTGTCTCCATGGGCATAGCTTAATTGTAACATCTATTTATTTTGTATTTCTTTCTGTTTTCCTGCATTGTTATAAAAGTGCAAATCCTATTTGAAAAATCTCCTTTTATGAGTTAAAAATCTCCAAAGGCTTATAAGCTGATGTGAAAGATTGACTTAATTGAGCAGTATATTTTTTGATTTACTAAAGAAGCCTTAATCCTCTGACTAAACCGATGTATAGATTCTAGAGAGATTAACAAATCTAAAATGCATTAAATTCCAAGGCAATAAAACCATTCTAACTGTAATAACATAGAGAAATGCAAAACTATGCAAAATGCAGCTAGTGCTGTCAGTTAGCGGGAGATTTGATTATATTTGGGTTCTTAATTAAATTCATGATTTTGCATAAAAGAGATATGGTGTTTATTTTACTGTAGTCATTATAATCAGGTTACATTAAAAATACTTGCAGGAATTATTAGAAACCTAATGACATCAGTACCAGAAACCCACCAAGCTAGCCATTTTCCCACACAAAGAGAGTTCCCTTTCCTGCAAAATAAGCTACAGACACTAGAAACAACTCATTAAAAAAAAACAGAAGTCACAGGATACATTACCAGCACCAAATTTTGTATGTGCCACTACCAAGCCACCCAGAATCCCTGTTTTAATTAAAAGTTGTGATGACAAGGGGATGGAAATGCAAGCAAGGCCCATGAAAACTGGAGGGCTGCCAACCTTCTAGAGGTCAAAAACACCTGGGGAACCTGTGTTTCAGTTTACAGCTAATACCACTACAGCAACTGGAGCTTCTCTTAAGACTTGATCTCAAACAGAGTCATGAGGACTAGCAGTTCCTGTGAACAGCCCCAAGCTGTGCTGACTGCCTCACTGGAGGATGTTTCTGTGTGCTTGACCACGAACCAGCATTGGTTTTGCTGCGGACTCTCACTCTCTGACACACTTGGGGCAAACAGGGCAGCAGCTCACTCAGCCTGACACCACCAGCAGCACTCTGCGTGCTCACAGGAGCACCCTCGGGATAAGCATACTGATGATTACAAGGTTTCTCAGATCCCATGGTAATGGAAGCCACACAGATACCTCAGATAGATGCTGTCCAAGAGCTAGATAACATTTCCATCTCCAATCCCTCCCCAAAAGACCGAATAACTGACCTTGGGGTTATTTTTAAAAGATAGGGTTTTGCATCTGGAGCTATCTACTGACTGACTTAGCGTTCTCCCCTGTGACAACATGTAGGAAGACAAAGTGACTCAAGGATCAAAAACTCATTCCTCTTGCTAATGCTAATGTGATCTTCATATAATCCCTGAGGTAAAATGCACCACCTCCAGTCACACCACAACAACTACATGTTAACTTGCATAGGGAAAAAAATAATCAACCTTCCCCCACACAGAGACTTTCGTATTCAGTTGTATTCAAGCTCTCTTTCTAACATACTATGTCTTCAGTTACCTTTCCCTCACCATGACAGCATGGGGAGAAGTAAATCAGCACTGGTTCTTCTGGGAATAAATACGACACATAAAATAAAATGTTCAGTAGCTCCACCGTGTTGCCTTTAGCAAAAAAGATAAAGTGCTGAGTAGGCTTTTCAGAAGAAAGCACTCGGGTAGAGTCACATTCCCATCACTTGCATGGCTGATGCCAGGATGCCTCACGTCAGAAAGCAGTGCTATTTGGAGGGTAAAGCACTGGCCCAACAGTCCTACACATTCCATATGCTCTTGGGTCGTTGAAGTCTTTTTCCAGTTCTCCTGTGTCATGGTCACTTGGTTTCTTCAAAGCAGAAACAATCACTATGTAGATGCACAGTCCTAGCACTATGAATTCTTAATACCAGCAAAAGCTCTGCAAGTACATCGGAATGTAAATAAAACCCAGCACTTCTCCTGAATCTCTGCAAGTTAAAGAAAGTAATGGTACAGCCCTACCACCAAAGCACACAAACACGCAGGAAGGGATTGATTCCGGTTTGCCTTTGAACTTCCTGTGCCTCAGCACAACCTTCCAATACCTTCTTTATTGATTTTTTTTTAATCTTTTCACCAAAACCTATGTTGGAATACAGAGGAACCAGCAAAACACTTAAAGAAAAGAAAATGAATAGACTAAAAATATTCCTGCCAAACATGCAGAAAAATAAATAGGTGGAAAATAAGCCCAGCTCTCTTGAGGCCAGAGCAAGGCAGCACATACTGACGGGTCACAGGGATAGCTGCAGTAATTACATTTTACATTGCTTTAGGTTTCATTTGTGCTGTCAAAACTGTTTTGTCACACTGGATTTTTTTAATGCATTTCAGATTTTGCTAATCTCTAGAAAATCTATATATCAGTCTAATCAGAGGATTGGGGGGCTCCTTGCTGTATCAAAAATATACTGCTCCATTAAGTCAATCTTTCATGCTGGCTTATAAGTCTTTGGAGATTTCCAATTTGTCAAAGGAAAAGGTTTGGGGTTTTTTTTCCTGTTCATGTAGCTAAGTTTTTCTAACAATGAATCTTAAAATAAGAAATTCAAAATTAAAAAAGAAAGAAAGAAAGAAAAAGAATAGCCTAAAAGTCAGAGTCATTACAAAGCCTGCATTGACTAAAACTTCACACGAGTGCCTGAAATCCCAAATATTTATACCAAGAACAGAGAATAATACAGAAATGGTCATTGTGGACAAACTCATGGTTCCTTCTTTTACACTGCATCAAACTATTTATCTTCATTTCCAGGTTCCTCTTGGCCTATTCTTTCCTGCATTACCATCTATCACAGATTTGCAGACAGCTTCCAGCTCCCATTGGCCAGTGGAAACAGTCTCATGCCCACTTATGGCAGCTCCAAATGAGCACCTTCATGCGTCCTTGCAAAGTGCTTCTCAAGCATGGAAGGGATTGATTGAAAACAAGACAAATCTATTCTACTATCAGCTTTTAAATCCCTCCCTTTAAGCTCTCTTCTGCTCCAGTGCCTACAGGAACACTCGACTTTGACCAGGCAGCTTATGGTTCCAAGCTGTAGGAAAGAAGCACTTGGCAGACCTTTGGAGTGAAAAGAGATGGGGGTTTGGCAAACAGCAAAAGATGGTGATCATTTCTTCCTCTTCAGTGTCCACCATCAACTCTTCTAAAGGTCACAACCTCCACAGTGGTGTTGCTGAAACACTTCAATTACTACATTCAAAATGAACAAGACTGATGAAAAAAAACTCAAGTGGCTCATATGGGTTGAGCCAGACTAGGGATTGCTCACATGAGCAGCTGTCTTCCTCTGCTGTGGGATCAGCAGCTCCAGCAGAGTGGGAGACACCAGAAGTTGTGACAGGCTGTGAGCCTACTACTCCTACTGCAGCATAACTCAATACCAAAGAGAGAATCTACTCACAGCGTTTTGGCAGCCCACAGGCCAAGTGATAAAGTATCAACTCCAGGAGAAATGAAGACACAGAGCAAGTGGCACTGTTTAAGAAAGCCTCCATGGTAAGAGGAGGTACACCAGTGTTCCAACAGATGAACTCACACTGACTTTTCTTGCCATGTTTTGTGATATATTGTCTTTTGAGGAACAGCTAAGAACAACTCTGGGTTTTCCTGCTTTAGACATGATCAGAAAGAGCTAGCATCACTCTTCTTTTAGGGAAGTTGCAAGGACTGGAAACTAGGAGATGAGAAGAGAAAACCGGTAAAAGAATGAATCTCCAGAACAGTTATGTGAATATCCAAGACATGAATGATTACACTGTGGATTTTTTTCAAGGTATTTCCAATTTTTCATTATTCTTTGCACAAACTGCCTGCTGGTTGGCTTTGAGTTTACCTCTCATGCTTAACATCCCAGAGTTTAGACATACAAGCGTAAATTCATTAGGACTAGTCATTAAGTGCCCTGTCACCGCAAGGTCAGTACATTAGCACAGACACAGGATCTCAGTTATACCCTATGGTAAATCCTAACCCTGTGCTTGAAAACTTTACCCCCAGACTCTTTCAAACAAGATTTCAACTACAAAGGGCTTAAAAAAATCAGTGTTGGTCAAAAATTACTGAAGTCTGGTGCAAGTCAAGAGAAAATTCCCCCAGCTTTGTTTCCAGGTCAGGTCCCCAAAGAAAAAACCAGAAAAAACACTGTCTAGCTAAAAGGACAGCCAGCACCACTGAGCAGTAACGAAAAACTCACAGCCGCTCTGGATGAAATATTAGCCTCTCAGTCACTTCTTGCTATCCAAAATCCATTGAAAGCAAGATGATTAAAGTCCACCTGGTGGATTTACAGGGCTTTGTGCTGATATGAGACTATTTAGTCATGAGAGGCAGCCTTTTGACATGATTCAGTTGACTGGCCATGGCATTTGACATACACCTAAGGGGTCTAAGTGGTTACTGCTATTAGCAGAGACTTGAAAAAAGACACTTGTCACATTAGGTCAGCTATCTCTTAACTTCATCCTGTGAAATGTCACCAGTACCCCCCGGGGCTTCTCATTTCTTATCGGTCTTTCAGATATACGTAGTTATTGTTTTAAAGCGGTAAGAAACAGAGAGAAAGAAACAAAGAAAGAAAAGTGCAAGTTGTTTGTTGTCTTTTCCATAAATGACAAATCAGCTCATGAACCTTTAAGAAGAGACCAGCCCAAACTGCAGTTGTGCATTATACTTTTATAGGGAACTTTGAAGTGTACCAGTTTCTCTCCTGCAGCAAAGCACCAGTTCAGTCTCTTTGCAAACAGGCAGGTGAAGGCTCCACCTGTGGTAGAGCTGACTGAGACCATGGGGTCCAGGTCCACAGACCTAAACCAATGCCAATGCTTTTAAAGAAATATCCTTGTTGACATAATTTAGAGCAGTCTTGAGGGTGCTCTAGTGTAGTGCAACATCCAGACTGCCCAAGAGCAAGTACAGGAACAGGGAGCACCTTTGACTTTCTCTCCATGGTGGCATAAGGGGCATTTGTCAGGTGCAAGGAGTGAGCCAGGAGTAGGAAGTGTTAGTGGACTGGTGATGTGCTTCACACAGATACAAAAAGTACCCTGGGAAACAGCAACAGTCCCAACTCCGTTCTCACCGTTTTGACCAAATTCAACTTCTTTGAGCCTATGTTGAGTTTTCTTTATCTACACAGGTTATGCACATCACATGCCTCATTTTAAACAACATTTGCTAATTCAGAGCCAAGCTGTTCAGCACCTTGCAGACTCAAACTCTAATAGAGAATTACACCATTGCTCACTGGAACAGTAACTACATTGGCAGGTTATCCAACAGTATCTTGCACTTCTATCCTGCTCACAGATGTGGCTATGTTCAGAGGACACATTGGGGATCATGTATTAAGATGCTGCACACTCTAGCTTTTCTGCCTCATTTAAGGCCTAGAAAACCTAAAGCCTCGAATTCCTGCCATGCCACAGGCTGAACCTCTAAATTGTAATGGGAGAAGGATGGAAGTGTGCAAAGAGGGAAAGAAATACAGAGAACGGAGACACAGATGAAAATATCTTGGTTGGACAAGTTGGAGTTTGACAGCTTGAATTTATGTGAACATTAACAGAATTGATAAGTCAGGGTCTTGCTGACCTTGGTAATATTCCAGAAGTAATATTTTCACTAAGGTGAACTATTTCTGGACATTTCTCCAATGTACTGAACACAAACATTTTTATTCTGACATTGGAGTGAACACAGCTCCTTGTTTCTGTTCTCTGTTGAATGGGAACAATATATTCTTATTGCAGCCAAGGTCATGGAAATTCTTGCCCCTTGGCAGATATTCACATTTTTTCCTGCTAAATGCTTTAATAAATGGATCTTGCTTTTTTCTCCTTCAACAGGTTGCATCTACCCCACAGATCTAAACCAGTAAAGCTGGGCTTCTCAAAGATGCGGTCCTGTCAGCAGAAGCCTTGACTTTGCAATAAAACTTCATTTGCTCTGGTTTACCTTGTTGTGTGTCCATATGTTGCTTTCCTCAAGCAGCACAGCTTTGATGTGACTCTTCATCAGCACTCCTGACCAACTAAAGCACTCCAAGTACAAGTCATTTTTGTGAATGAGTTCCCCCAAGCAGGGCAATAAAAGGGATGGAGTTGAAATGAAGATTTCCCAAGACACAGACCATCTATTTTGCTTTTGAATGCTTTGAGTAAATTAATGTTATTCTTCATCAGTATGATTGACATCTGGAAAGCACATAGTACTGAGACCCAAGGAAAATAAGTGCCTTTTCCTTTCCATTATCAAGTGGCGAGGGGTGCAGTCTCTTGGCCTGACCAAACTCCACTGACTGACAATAAAAGACCACAACATCCAAAAAACTCCAGTGACTGCAGGTTCCGCTGGTGCGAATCAGCACAGCTTCCTGGCCTGGAGTGACACTGATTAATAGTACTTGAGAATGTAGACAGTTAAATTCATTCATTTACTAAGTAACCACAAAAAACATTGTGTGTAATCATCTCAAATAATCTCTAACAACAAAACCTGTATGCTCAAGAAAATTGCTTGATGATACCGCAGATATATACATTTATACAAGCTAATTAAAGGGGAGCTACTGAGGCAGTAGAGAACATATCTTTAATTACTGGCAATACTCTGAATGGCCCATGGCCCAAATATGTATCTCTATCATAATCATTCTCAACTGTTCTACTCTTCAAAGTGTATCGTAATTATTTACTAATTAATCTTTAAGCTTTTGTACCACGCAGCGTGTTTGGTCTTCTATAAACACTAACTACACAGTTCTGGAGAAGAAAAAGGAGGAGGGGATGATGTGTTAAAGAAATTACTACGTTTGCTGAAAGACTTGATACTTTGCATTTATATTTATCAACTTCTGTAAAATCCTGAGAGTTAACAAGAGATATATCTTAGTTCTATTCATACAGCTACAAATCCTGATTTACAGTCAAGTGTTGGATAGCACTTTAACACAATACCTACAGTCACAGTCATTGTCTACCTTACTAGATTGCACTCAGACAAAACACTTCAGGCTCATGCATCACTAAATCCTGTCCCTACTCAAAACAACATGTATTTTAGGGTTTTTTTTCATTTGAGTCTTAAAATTCTACTTGCTGTCCTTACTAGAGGTGATAAATTTACTGCTGACACTAATAGGAAATGGAGTAAGCTTTTCATTTTAAAGGTAACAACTGGTAATGTTACCTGGCATGTCCTTGTCTAGAACAGGGTACAACTCAAACAGCTGCCACTGTTAAGGCTGACCATTTCCAAGTTTTATATTCATCTCAGGCTGAATTTTTCAGAGAGACGTTAAATCATTTCTGTAACTAAGGATAGAGAATGTGCTGCCACATCAAATAACTCTGCCATGGTCATGGTCAGAAATAACTTGAAATTGTTCAATGGAAGTAGTGTTCTTTCTGGGGAAATTTCAATGTGTCAGAGTTAAAAAAGGCAACAGTTATTACAGTTTGAAATTCAATTTCAGGGTATCTAGGTCACACCCAACATATATCCTATCTTAAGTCAACATTTGAGATGGCAACATCAAAGAACTGAATTTAGGAAACGCTGGAATTCATGTTGTTTGGGCAAGTTCTGTTGAATTGCATTGTAAGTTCTTACTAATACACATTTTATGAAAAGATCCCACATTTCCCAATGACCCTTATGCTGCTGCACCACCTATAGACAAAAAGAAGTTTCATGTCTTTCTCTGTCAAACAGAGATTAGAGACAAATAAATACTTTCTTCTACATGAAACTCCAAGAAAACATTAGGAGAAAGAAGTCACAGTCCTCACTACCCTTTTCAGTTGGAGACAGAAGCAAGGCAGAAGAATTGAAAACACACACACGAGCCTGAATGAACCCTGCACATTGCAGCAGCTACACAAAAATCACACTATTATGCAGTGACTAATGGACTGGGGCTGTACAAGACAGAAAACGACTAATTCTGACAGAAGAGAGAATTTTGTTTCCATGAATAGGACTTTTCAAGGGCATACAGCTGCTTGGGCAGGTACGTGTCTCCATGCATGTACGCAAGAAAAGAAAAGAGAAAGATTTCACTAACACAGCTACAGCTTTTGGACTATATTGTGTTCATGTGTTGCTAAAGCTGATGATGTGCCAGTATGAACCAGCTCATCAGATGGGCACAAACTCTCTGTTCTTTCCTATGAAGGTGGCAGATAAAAGACAAGACATTCAAGTAGCTGACAGGGTAACCTGTAAGTGCCTGTCCTGAGCAATCTACTTGTCAGCTTTCCCGGCTAAGAGAGGAGACGTGTGCCATGGCTGTCAGCTTTGTGTCATCTTTCCTCTCTGCCTTTCATCGTCCTTCATCTCATGAATGGAGGTTTTATTTGACTTTCTTTTTTTGACCCAGCTCACAGGAGGAGCTCCTTTGTCCTGCTGCCCTAATGTATCTTGTGAGTGTGCAAATCTGGCCAGTTCCAGGAACGGCTAAATGAAAACTAGGACAGAAGACATAAGGAAGCCATCATGGGTGAACAGGCACACTGAGGCCTGGAGGTGTAAATTCACAAGCTACTCCATAGGTGAACTAATGCAGAGTTTGCCCTTTGAGACCCTACAAGACACTGACCACCATACATGAAGCAGTGTAAAAGACAGGGCTCTCTTTTTTTTTCCTTTGGGTGATTCCATCAAGTACTTCATCATAGCAAGTATAACTACCTGTGAAAACAGGGAATCTCAAGGGTGCTTTTATTTAACACTTGCATCAATAACATAGCAGATTAAACTAGCTTCCAAGTCAGACATGAAAAATCTCTGCCCTTGGTATGTTTCCAAACTGCTCCCTGTCAGAAGCTAACTCAGGCACTCCCTGTTCTTGGAGGTCCTTGCAGGTAAAACATGCACTTAAACATCCATCCTCTCATGAAAGACAAAGGGCTAACTCCTTGACGTTCCTTCCATCCACCACAATTCTCTAATAGGAGATGTAGGAATGGCTTATGAAAATCTCTAGGTTTGAACACAGAAGTCTATCTAAAACAATAATCATGTGTGTTTGGGAGAAAGTCAACCCCTCATTTCCTCAGAACTGCCAATACACACAGGGGAAGGCGACTGTGGAGATCCTGCTATGTAATTTTAGAAGAGCCATGAAAGATCAAACATTAAAGTAGCACTAGAGACTGGCAAGATTACATTTCATTTTAGGAAACAGCTATGCTTTCAAGACAAGAAGAGAAGAAGGAACATCAACAGAAGTATAACCTGGGAAGCATAGCACACCAGGAAAAACAAAGCATCAGCAGTTGGAACTATCACTCTGATAAGAGGCCAATGGTATCGTAAGCAGATGCATTTTATTGTCAAACAGATTGTAATGAAGTGTCTCCATTCAAGAATGTCAACAATATTCTACTTTGATCAAGAATATTTCATCATTCCCAGACCAAAGGTTTTTCTCTGAACTTTTTATCCCTTTCCTTTTATAGCTAGAAAGCATCAGATTTAAAGATATATAAACTTTGACTCTTTACTCTGATTCAAAACAAGAAAGATCTACCTATGAAAGTGGCCCTCCTCTGAGTACAGGGGTAGACCCGATGACATGCAGAAGCTGCTTCCAACCTGCATTAGTCTTCACTTCTGTGAAGGTAAATGTCAAAATAAATACAGAAATGTATCCCTGAACGGAAATTCCAATTTCTGGTCATCTCCCCTGCTGGTTTCTGGAAGGCAGCAGGTAAATTCATATCAAGCTTTCCTCTCCTTTTCAAGATATCCACTACCTAGCTGATATTTGCTTCAGTGTTCCAGTATTAAGCAAGAAAGTCTGAGCTTTTTCTGCTTTCAAGCGTGAGCAAACTACATGGACAGAATAAGGGGAACCAAACGAGAGAGAGCATTTGCAATATCATTTGGAAAGGCAAGCGTTCCGGTGGCAAGCAGATCTCAGTTTTCAAGAGTTAGCTGTCAAAGATGCAAGTTCCTGCATGCTGGGCTTTGGGCTTTTTTAAACTATCCATTAGAGAGATGAATTTTTAGATAACTAACATGACATTTGCTGGGTTCATAGTGGTCATTCTGCTTGGGTGTTCCACCCCTCATCTAACCCCATGTCAGCCCAGCTGCCTCTGCCTGTACATGCTGCTGTTCTCTCCTGGTGAACTCTGCTGGTGTTTTCCAGGGACTTGCATCACTTTTGTTACCTTCCAAATACCACTATAGCCATTGCTGTAATTCCAAAAGTTTGGAAACAACAGGTAAGAAGATCACTTTACCTATCTTAGATAATAATTATGATTCCTGCCTGCACAGTTTGTACTACCTGATAACCTCATAAGCTTATCCAGTCAGGAAAGTCAGGCACAGAGAGTTTGATCAGAAGATCTTACAGGTAATTATAGTCCCTGGAATGCCTGTTGGAACTGATTTTCAGACATTCATCCAGCATCCTACAGAAAGTCTGTTATAAGGTAGGCAATGAAGCTCCTCAGTACTACTGTCTTCTAAACTTCCTAAATTTCTAGAGTAAAAATGTTAAGTCGAAAGCATTCCCGCAGCAAGGGTCATTTTGGCTCTGGCTGGAAGGAAAGATTTCTTGGTGAAGAGCAGATCATGGTTGAGGGCTTTTTGACATGTAAAATATTGCTTTACATACAGTGTAAATTATTCCTTTTATTTATCTGAGTAAGATAATTCAAAATAAAGAGGAAGTCAGACTGGAATATTATAATTTCACAGATTTTCACCAATATCTGCTCACTGTTTTGAACAATAAAGGTCAGAGTTGGACCATAGCTGATAAATGCAAAACATTCTCAAAAGATAATATAGTCCTGCTTAATACATCATTATTACTTGGCAAGAAAACAAACAAATGCAGCAGTTTTATCACAGCACTTGCATTTGATCAAGAGTACTGAATCCCCTTCCTAATTTCCTTACAGCAAGAGGGGCAATGCAAAATCATTGTGTCAGACAGCTTCCGACCCGTGAAATGGCATCAGTGAGTAGTGTGATGGACCACAGAACACCCTTGCTCTCTCCTCCACTACCAGAAACAGGTGCCTGCCTTAGCACCATCCTTCATCCTCACTTCTTAACCCCACGGCCCAGATTTACAGAGTGGCAGACGGCATCACCGTACTAAGAAGCAGAAAAGAAGGGCTCATGAGGGAAAAAGGATCTAAGCCTCTTCCTAACTACGTGAGGGGCATTGTCCCACGTTGATGGTGTGGGTGCTCAGGCTTCCTAGCACCTTCTCCAGCACCGTGCACTGCCAGCACGGGACCCAGGGGAAGCTGGTTTTGTGCCAACATGGTACGCAAAAGCTTTACCAGCACTCCAACACCTCCTTGCCTCCATCTTTAAATAAACGGCTAGTAGGCAGATAAATGTTTGTGTAGAGCCAGCATTTATCTGTGGCCTCTTATTGTTGAGATCAACTCAATCTGAGCCTGGAAGCCTTTTCCTCAGTCTCTGTCAGGCTGATCACAAGAGTGGAAAGCAGGGTAGGTGCCAGTATGAACTCCAGTCAATTGTTACACACAAAGGGACGGCTCTATGTGAATATTCTTTTGTACTGTGCATCAAATAGTCTTGTAATAATTGTATCTCTTTTTCTGAAGAGCCTCAAAGCAAACTATTTCAAAGGCAGGAAGAAGCGAATACCTGAAGCTCTCTAATTACAGTCTGAGATATATACAGCAAAGTATTAAAATAAATGATACAAATGAATTACCAGAGAAGAGAGTGGAGCTGATAAGTCATATTTAGTATACTAATCCTGAATGTTTGTTTTGCATTCTTTGAGCCTTTTAAGATGACAGGTTCTGATCAACTGCTTCCCTTAGAGGTTGGCAACTTTCCTGCTCGAGCATTTAATTTCTGTTTGATGTTCTCAACTTTGTGTCAATGTACAAACTACTGTTAAGATATATAGCAGCGATTAAAATAATTCATCCATCTGGTTATAATTAAAGACCTAGTTAAACGTAATGACAACTTGATCTAGCAAAGCCAGCTCTCATCTTTTAAAAGGGCTGTGTACATTCAAAAAATAATGCTGTAAAAGGGTGACAGACTATTGCAATGTAGCCATTAAATTCAAGTGAATTAATTAAACTTGTTTCATAAAAGTCTTAATGACATTTACTGGCAAGACAAGTCAGGCAGAAATTGCAAGTATCTGCAGTTGCTCCCTATGGTATCTCACTGCCTATAGAAGGCCTCAGCAGACTCTTCAAAGCACCACAGCAGATACTTGAATTGAGGCAAAAGGGTTTTATGATTTTGCTATCCCATACAGGTGGGTAATTGCTTAAGTAACAACCAAATAGTATTCTCTGCAAAACAGTAGGATGGCTAAAGCTGTATGCAAACCCACCCTTACTCTGCTGAATGGTGAACTGCAAATTTAAGTCAATATCAGCCGGCATCCAACTTAGGAGCATAAACACAAGAAGAGTACAAATAAATATACACAGGGATACTTTGTGCATCAGGAACACTGATTTGAATTAGAAATAGTTGTGGGTATCAGAAAACTGATCAGAACCACATAGATAAATATTTATTAATCTAACGAAATAAATCAAGGATATTTCCAAGAGCTGTCTGTTGTGGCAGAAAAAGCACAAAGGACCTCCACCATCTTATGTCAGATACAGAATTTCTGTTGGTTTGAATGAGACCAGGATGATACTCAGAAGCTGAACTATGTAAATAAGGGATTTTGACTTTGCAGCAAACTGGAGCATTGTTTTGGACCTATCCAATTCAAAGGTATTTCCAAAATTCCAGCAAAGTAGAAAACTGTCATTACTCAGTTTGGGTCCAAACTAAGCATTCACTTGAGCTGAAGAGATTACTATATTTCCATTTTGAAGTGTTTTAAAGAGGCAATTTTGAAACCCAAACCCAGTTAAATTGTCAGATTTCAAGATCTGTCTGATCTGAGCGATTTTTTTGTAGTTTAAATAGAAGAGCAATTTGGAAAAAGGACGTGCATTTGGGAAACTATTACCACAGCTACATTCGCCGCCTTCTTTTTCTGAACAATCTTGTTTCTACTGAAAACTTTCACCCAACATAGGAGTTGAGAATATTTTTCACGTTTTGCCAGTCACAAAGAGATGAATTGCAATGAAATTTGCATCTATGAAAATGTACAGTCTTCACCTAGGCAGCAAAAGAATCTAACAAACATGTACCTTTGTGCTGCTTTTTTAACAGGTGTGTGCGGTGGACCCGCCTTCAACTCTCAATCCAGGTGTAACCCAAGATATTACTGAAAAATTCACTGGTGCTTAAAGCTTTTTCCTCCTTTGTCCTGCTAGCAATTAGAAAAAAAAAAACAAATAAAACCAAACTTGAAATCCATCCATAAATTTCCACTTTCAGAATGTGTCTTGACTTTCTGCTCTTCAAATCAATAGGTTTGTCTGCAACACCTAATTGATAAAGCCACCAATGCATAGTAGTGCTCTTTTTCCATTGGAACAATAAGATGCTGATCGTACTCTTATTTTGCTTTCAAGTCTCCTGCCAATTGATTTTATTTAAGGACAACACTCTCATGTGGGTCCAAGTTTGGGGATTTTTCTTTGATTTATGCACATATTTTAATTCTTTTCTATTTAACTGGCAGACTGTGAACAACTTGTCCCACTTTTATTCCATAACAAGATGCTGAAGTTTTCTCACTTCCACACACCTTTTGCAGTTGCAACTCCTTATAAGATGCCTAATATTACAAGACAAAAGTAGCAAATTACAATCCCTTGCTCACTCAAATTCACTGTATGGATCACAAGCTACAATTACAGTCTTCTGCAGCACACACGTCTTTGTTTCTACATCTGGTCTAGGTCCAGAAGTAGTGAAACAAAGGCAGCTGTTAACATTCCCAACTGGCCAAGTGAAAACCTGAAGAATAAGAAATCTCCAGAGAAGACCCAGAGTCATGAGATTTCCAGTTAGATAGACAGAGCAACTTTCAATGACCTTTCTGAGAGAACTGAAAACGTCTGTCTGCTTGTCAAAACTGAACATCCAACCCTATTGCTGAAGGAAGCCCATAATAAGAGATAGCCAAAGCAATATCAAAGGCACGAAATCCATGAGATATAAGTAATACGGTTGTTTTGGGAATAGCCTTTTCTGCACTGCACACTCCATACTTCATAATTATATGCAGACACACTAGTTCCTGTTCTGCCTAATCACAGTATCACAATACTTCTGCCTTGCACATACAACCTCAGCATCCCTTTTTAGACATATCTTAATGGGCTAAAACTGACACAGGATGTCAAAATATTACAGGAGAGACCAAATTGCCAATATTAAGACAGATCAGTTCTTCCGTCGGTCCTGCTCTTGCCTCACTATATTATAGACACAGCCTCCACTCCCTAAAATTATTTCATGCTATTGAACATAAGTAAGGATACAAAAACCTAGTTCCTCACCCTTCTAGACTGGTGGTTCATAGTCTATACTAAGTATAACCATTCCTAGAAGCATGAGCCCATTTCCTAAGCTATGAGCCAACAGATCCAGCCCCTGGCAATCACAGGGCATCAAGTCTAACAATCATACCATCTTTAGAACCATAGAATCATTTTGATTGGAAAAGCAAATGACAAAGCAATAGAGGCACAGATACAACTGTATGTGTAAGTGATAGAACTAAACAATAGCAATGTCTCAGCAGGGAACAGGCAACTGCTACAAAACACCGAGTGCTACTCTGAATACCCTACCTTCTGTGATGCATTCAGAGGACTCTTCAAAAACCTACTTTCAGCCATGAATACAAATGCTTTAGGAACCTGAATCCTTTCAGCCATTCCAGACCAGCTGTTTTTAATTCATCTGTCTGTTCAAAAATGAACCACTTGAATTTGTAATTTTTAGTCCAAACAAAAGGGTCTATACTTTGGGGCTGGGATAGAGGGGAGGAGGGGAATTTTGGCTCACCCTCCGCTACTGCAGAACTGACCAGCACAGAAGTCAGTTAATGTGCAGCAGGAAGCAAGGGAGCTCAGCCATGATTCAAGGTGTGAGTCCCCTGTAGTAGCTGCTGCACACTCTCCTCCTTGGATGAGAAAGATGGTCTGCCATAGGCTTCCATTGCAAACCTTCCTTCACCATTATTTCTCCTTTCTCTTTGAGTCCAGCACTACTCTGCTTCAGATGAGGTGCCATCTAAATTACCTTACTTAGATTACTGTCTGGGACAATAAAAAAATATTCCATCTGCTAATTTTTATTACAGAAATTGCAACCAGTTGTTAGGATTTATCAAATCTAAAGGGAATAGATATTTTAGGAAGCTTTCTTGGCAGCATCAATGTTATTAAAAATTAATTATCCTCGGAAAGTAGGACACACAGCGTCAGTACAACATGGAATTGTACACCATGCTCCTAGAAATCTACCAGAGATGGAGACAGCATGACCCAATCATGCCTGCAGAAAGACAGACTCTTCAGAAAAGCTTGGCAAATCTCTGGCAATTCTCAGTGCTTCCCTACGTGAAGCTCTTGCAACACTGAGCTGCCCCAGGACACACACACACACACTGACACACTGGGAAGCCAGGACCCAGCAATTCTGTCTGCCATCCTTCAGTGTGACACCAGGGAACTGCCATCTGAAGCAATTCACCAACACCTCTGCCAGACCCTGCTACTGAGGGAAATTCAGCTGGACTTCTACACCCTAACACCCCTTCCTTTATGCAATTCCTATCTCTTTCTTCTGAGTATCTGCTCATCAAAATCTCCTTGGCACAACCCAAGTTGGTCTTCTATCACTGCAGGAAGAAAAAGTTCAGTGTAGAGGCAATTTGTACTACGGAGCACACATCATTTCTCTGGCCAAAGCCTGCATCGGGCCAGGGTTTCTTGGACTGCTTTACAGAGCAGTGGACGCTGTCCAGAGCTCTCTGCTCAGTGTCCCTGACAAGATGGCCATCAAAGACTAGGTTAGGGGTCAGTCACCCAAAGCCATTAGCACTCCAAAGTGATTGATTATCATCATGTGTGGTCTCAATCAAGAGCCGGTAATGAGCTGCATTCATTAATCCCATTTATATGTTTTCATAGTCCAGTCTTGAATTTCAGAGAATAAAAAGGCTTCATACTGAGATCGGCGCGTTTCACTACCTGGCAAGGATAAAGAGGTCACACAGTGCATCAAGGATTTGCAGATGGTTCCATATTTTGAGAATTTCAGCCCAGGTACTTCAATATCAAGCAGACTGACTCCACAGCATGACCTGCACACCTCCAAGTGTGCAGTTGCAGGCTCTCTTCCACAGCTCTATAGTAGAGATTCATCTGTACTTATTTTTACATTTTACTTGCACTTTTAAAATAACTTTTAATGAACAGCTCTATTCACTGTTATATTCACTCCAAGTTTCTGTTCCTTTTTAGATCATGAGGGGCTTTCTGTTATTTTGTGTTTGATGACTCCTTATTTTCTTCCCATAATCTACACCAAAATCCTTACGTTACAAATATGTCGCCACCACCTCCTTGATTGTCCTGCCTTCCTCAAGCCCTTCCCTTCTGACAACTTTCTGCACAACGCTCCACCAGCAAGTAACTTCTGTCCATGCCCTACTCTAAGACATCATTTTGAGTGGGCCAGACTTCCATCATCTGCTGAGCCCTACACATGAAACCAGGCTCCTTTGCTAGCATTAAAGGCATACGTTCCTGTCTCCCCTCCCCAAAGATCTCTTCAAGGAATTATAAAAAGAAAGGGTGAAATTCTGGCTCTACTGAAGTCAATGGGAACATTGCCACTGACTTCAATAAGGCCAGGATTGACCTCAGCACTTGGAGCTCCAGCCCAGGGCTCTGCTTCACACAGAAAGATGAGAGTTTTCAGCTTCATCGATTTTGAAAACAACGCACAGATTCTCAGTGAGGACAACTTTCATTTACTTAACTCTATCAGAAGGTGATCATATTGACAAACTCACTGGCCAGAAGAGAAGAAACATGCCAGACTTCAAATTCCTTGCAAAATACAGTAAATTTGAACCAGTTAACTCTCAGGTAGAAACTGTATTATCTGAGAAGATTATTGTGTTTGAAATTCCACCCACCTTAGATAGCAGAAAGAATTACCTAATTGCATGGTTGGCTGTCCAGGAGCTGGCACATTTTTTCCCAGAATAAATTTAATATATAATGTAAAAAATAAAGTTCTTGCAAGATGGACAGTTTGGAAAAGTTAAGAGAAACTTTTTTTTTCTTGAAGAGGGTATTAGTAAGTTAAAAATAGATCGGAATAATAAATGTCTTTAAGTGTTCCCAGGCCCCCTTTTGTGGAAATGTTTTTAGCATTTCATGTGCGGGGAAAAAAATGTACCAGTGAAAGGTAATGATATTTAGCTTCTCATGTGCAATAGAACAGTAAGTATCTTAAAGGTGACCAGCAAATAATTAAGCAATTCAAAAGCCTTACAATTATGGACTGAAGCCTTAAATAAACAAGGTAAAGGCAATAATGACTGCACAGTAAATTTAAACATACCTTTATTTGTCTTTTGCAAACCCCTTAAAGATTAGTCAGTCAGGCTCTCCTTCCATGTGATACCACAACATACGTTGTGCTGACGCTCTATGCCACAATGCCCTGCTGGAAACAATCTGTAGGCAAATGCCATACCCAAGATTTAATATCCTTCTTTCACATTCGTAATTCAGAACAACGAACTTTTTATTTCTTCAAAGGAAAGACCATCTCTGCTGAACACTCTGGCAGCAGAAAGCTAGGAGATGCCCAATGGATGCCGAGATAGAAAAGCACTCTGAAGGCTCTGCAAAGCGCTGTTCTGTTAGTAGAAGAAGGAAGAGGGACCAAGCTCCTGGAAATGCCACTTCTAAATGTTCTCTAGAAAGGCAGGACCAGGCAGAGACAGGATCCCCAGAGTTTCTTATGGGGCAAGAAAGGAATCAGAAAGGTGTAGAGTTACAGAATAAAAACACTGATCGGAAAAACTGAGACAGGAGGGAAGAGTTTGTGATTGCTCCATAGTGACAATGATGAAGGAGACAGAACGAGGCTTCTGAGGAGGTTTGGGGTTTTTTTCATTAGGATTCAGTGATTAATGAAATCACCCATTACAAGGTTTTATAGGCTGAGCTACCTGATTCTTTGGACACATAAGGATCACTGGTCATTCTTCAGAAAAAGCCAGGTGACCAGCTAGCAACACTGACAAACACCTGTTACCCTCAAACCCATCCTCTCAGTCAAAGAAGCTAAAAACTTTGAGCAGAATTAGCCTTGGCATTTCAGAACAGCCAAACAGGGTAGAGCGAATGCAGCAGTTACAGGTACACACCAGCCACAGCCTGGCTGTATCACTTCAGACAGTTTTCTCTTCCTTCTTGCATCTCCTACTTTAGCTAGTAGGACTAGCTTTCTTCTCTGATCACAGCCCTCTAAATTCAATTTTAGAGGCAGCTACTTGGAAAGGAGTGCTGGAGCTGTGTTGGCATTGCTGAAAGACAGTTTTGCCTATGTCTTGCCTGACCATCTTGGTTTCAGGAATGAGTTCAGTACATGTGAGTATCCAAATAAACTAGTATTTCGAAACATACCTCCTTATTTCATTAATTCAGAGAGACTAAAGGCACTGCAGCCTTTCCCTTTCCCTAAGCCCACACAGCAGTTGCTGGTTAGAACACAAATATGTAGCAGATTCCCATGACTTGTGAGCTACATACATCCTCCATCTGGCTGGCCTGGCTACCAATGATCTCCCTTCACTTGGGAACAGGCTTGCAAGGCCCCAGGTTACAGCTATCCCACACTAGATTAGTGTAAAATTTACTCTGACTTTCAACGTTTAAGAGCTGAGATGACTTAGTGCTGCCTTTATTGACAAGTGAGTAAATGAGATGGACAAAAATCCATACACGATCCTTCTTCAAAAACAGGAAAAAGAGTGCTACTAAAAACCATACAGATAAAAGGGCTTCACTGCACACCACTGCAGTTTAACGAATGAAGCCACGTAAGAATTCACCACTCACTGGCTGATCTCTGGGAAAATATCTATCACTCTCCTCTAAGTACAATCCAGATGAACCTTTAAAAATTCATATGGAGAGGCCATTCTACAGGCAGCATGAGCTCCCAGTCACTTTGGAGAAGAATATTTGTATTCACTCACATCACTGAGTTTGAAGTTCAGCAGCACCCAACCACCCCGACGTGTGTCGCTAAGCACAATTAGTCCAGACGAAAAAATTCAGAAGAAGTGGGCTCCAGCTGCTGCATTCATAGAGAAAAGTCAGTTTTGCTGCTTCAAAGGTATGTGGGAACCAGTGGAGTTGCTCAGAATCACCCTCTCACATCAAAGAACTGAGAGGATAAATTAAAGGCCCAGAAGAGAGTACACAATAATAAAACTGTGACGCCTCTGACAGCAATAGAGAACCCGAGTTGAACCTCAGCCATACAGCAGCTCAGATATTACAGGTAGGTTTCAGCAAAGGAACAGCTTCAGCACAGATCTCGCGTCTGGTTGTTTCCCATTTCTTTCATCTTTCTCAGCAATCAGTTGGAACCAAATTGTCTCTCATGAAACTAAACCAGAAGATGTGCTCCAGCTATTAAAGGACGCTAAGTCCATGAGTTCACACTACATCTGCAGGGAAACCCTTGAGCCGCGTAAGCTGCGGACATCTGTTCCTCAGCAGCAATTTGTTCACAGATGCAGTCTGCTGCAGTGCATCCCTTAACACAGGCACAGCTGTTAAGGCTAAGAGACAAGCATGCTATAATTTAAATACCAGATAACAAACAGGGCAAGGCCCTCTTCCTGATGTAAATTTAAACAGTGACTTTATAAGCCAAAGTTCTGTTGTTCTATTTAATTTGAGTTTTTCTTCTTTAAGCTGTCTTATAACTGTTCTACTGGTGTCCAACTGAGATAGTCTGCACAAACTCTATACAGCTGAAAAGATAAAAGTTGTAAATTTGTAAATGTGACCATTTTGATATGAATTCATCTATCTTGTATCTCATAAGCTCAGTGATACAAGAAAACTAAATATAACACAGTTCCTATAATTGTTATAATTGTTCATCATGGTTCAAAGAATTCCAGCAGGATATCGAGTGGAACTGGGTCTTGTTTGATTTCCAAAATTCACAGAATCTGCAAAACTGACAATGCTGCAGTGAAAAATAGAAAAGAAATAGCTAACGAATAAAATGACATCAAATGGTAAGATGCTCTCCCTAGTTAAACACTGATCTCTCAAGTCCTGACTGAAAGGTGTTGGAAATCTACGGTGTACAGAATTTCTAGATAGAGGTGGGAGATTTTGAAGCAATATTTATTCCATAATGGAATTAATTCACGTATAAGAAATCTAGAAAAGAACATTTCTCATTAAAATGAAATGTTAATTTAACAGCTTTGCAATTTTTTTAAATCGTATTTTTTAAAATGTGGGATGCTGTAACTATTTTGGCATTTCTTATGTCTAACATCACTGCTGCTGTCTACATCTTCCCTGGTTTGGTTTTCTTTTTCAGCTTTTTCTTAATTGTTTTGGGTTTTTATGTTTTCTGGACTGTCTTCTGTTTTCTGAAACTTTTTAATGGCCTTGTTCGATTGCATCAAGTGTGAATGAAAAAGAGGTAAAATTAAACCACCAAAATTCCACAAGATTAATGTTCGTATTTTTAATGAAAAAGCAAACAGGGTTGTTTCTAATCTATTAAGAAGGATTTCTCCCATCACAACTGTTTTGAATTGAGAACGTGAACAAGATATACCAACAACATTTAATTTTGTCTTATCTTGTTAACATAATGCTTCACATATCAGAAGAAAACAGTTTGTACAAAATGAATAGTGTCAGTGCAATTAAACTGGTGCTTGCCCTTTCAGGAATTAAAAAAAAAGAAGAAAGATGCCTATTTATATAAGGTGTTTCTATGGACTTATTTACCACTTAAATATCTCATAGGCCTAAAAAATGTAGTATTAAATGAAGCTCTTTCTACTCTTTGATGACACATATCGTTGAAGAAACATCTAAACTGTACTCCTAAACATTTGTAGCAGAAAGCTGTAGCAGGGCATTGACCTCTTATGAAAACGCAGAAGTAAAACATAAGGATCATGTTTACCCTGTATGAGTTTCCTGTCGACACTGTTTATTATTGAGCAATAAACACACTTGGATTGTAGAGATATATCTTTAGAAGAGGTATTAAGAATCAAACAGTTTCTGTAAATCTTCTGAGTGGTATTAACATTCAGATTTAAACAAGGTTCTACACATAACACACATTTGATCATTTAACAGGTCCATATCCAAAATATTTCTGGCTGCAGATGTACAGTTAGTATCTGATTCTTCCACTTAGCTTGGCCAAAATGCTGAGATTTAGTCTTATTTTAACTAAACATATCCTAAGTTATTTTTATACGTGTCTCTCAGGTCTCATTTTCACCAAGGCAAATTTCTGCTGTGGTGATGGGCTGTACATGTTTCTTTCTTCCATTTCCCCTCATTTATCCCTCCTCATGGCATTATATGATAAAAATGCTGTGGACACCCTCACTCCCTCATGTAAAATATAAACAAATGGGACATCAAGAAAATGCACCACCACATCACTATCCCAGCACTGCCGTGACATCTGGTTGGAGTCCTGAAGGTGATTTACAGCACTAAGCTGGTGAGATGGAGATAGTTAAGACTAGATAAGATTGCTTCCTCAGCACAAAACAAACCTCCACAAAACTTCTACCATTAGCATCAGCACATGTGCATGACCTACCAAAGCCTGGACCAGGGAATGATCTAGGGAATATTTATCTAGGTTAATTCTAATTGTTTACAGTCACACTAAGAACAAAATGGCTCTGTTTTCTTGTCAAAATGTAAATTTAGGAGAAAATGCATCTCAGACTGAAAGAAATGCTTTATTACATTCACAACTGACACGTGTTTTTTTCTATTTGAGGGCACTTCCTTAGTTTAAGATATTTTTTTTAATTGTGTTTAATTGAAACTTATCTTGGAACCTCATTTTGAAACAAAGCCTATACATTTCATGTGAAAAATACTGAAGTGATAGCTTTCACTTCACTCATTTTTTCCAGGATGGGAAAGTTTGGCTGAAATTGTTTGCCAAGTTTGACAAGGCTGACTGCAAACAGTTTCAGCTGAACTGAGTCTGATTTTTCAGCAAATAAACTAGAGGAGTGAGTATCTGTAAAATCATTGTTGGTGATTTCACTATAAACTTTTTGTCAATAGCTGATAAAAGATAAAATACATGAAGATGTGATGGACATGACCTTGCATTGACAAGGGCTTTAACCATGTGATTCTATAGTTCTGTGATATGGAGTGTGTGTGGACTGCTGCTAATGAGAGGTCTAAATGCTTATTAACCCCTCCACGGTGTACTTGTGCTTGTCCCTTACAGCCTGTGCTGCAGGTTGGGGTGCCAGCCAGCCTACCTCTACCCAACTCTGTGGTGATTTACATCAGTTGGGTCCCTGTCTCCAGGTCCTCACTATCGGTTGCAGCTATCAGTTACAGTGCCCAGATACCACAGAAGTGGACCCTTCAAAGCAGTTACATATGTAAGAATAGTATGTAGCAAGTGTGTGTATACAGCCAACCTTCTCCCGCTCCTCAGAAAGTCAATGTTCAGAGCAAACCCCTCCTCTGACTTGTCAACACGCGCTGCCTCACCGCTTGCCCTTTTGAGATTCCAGGCCTGACGGAAGGTGATGGGAATTGAACTTCGGCTCTCAAGAGCACCTGGCTTTGTTATCTCTAAGGGCCCAGGAAGATTTCAGGCACTATCACTCTATGCCATGTCCTGACACTTGACTCACAAAGTGGCACTGGTGTTGGCTTACCTCCAGGCTACAGATAATGACTGTCAGCAGCAAGGTGAAAATGAATGGGAGTGGAACAGGAGCAGAGACCCTACTGCTTCTTTTAAGAAAACACTGCATCTAAGATTACCGAAGAGTCCTCTCTCTTCTGACTCTTTCTGAACATCAAGGTCTTTGTTACAGAGTCCAGGAGGCTGAGTTCCCACATACTTTTTTAGTTCATTATCTCTCTTTTTGTTGGTGGTCACATGAAAAAAATATAATTGGTCAATGCTAAATAAAAGCTGATAAATTTCATAACACGACTCCAAGTGGGTCCCAGAAAGACAGCAAAGGTTGGAGCTATGATACATGTTCCAAATATCAGTGAAAGCAGGGAAGTTCTCCATTTTCCTCATGTAACTTTTTCGTCCAGAAGATAAGTATACTTATTATGTACAGATATATTCTGTTTTTCCTATTCAGAATGAAGAGACTGAAAGTCCACAACATTAGACAATCCACAACTCTAGACATTACAAATTACAACTGATAATTTGATTTGTTTGGAATACATTTGAGCCAGAAGCTATAGCCTAATGATACTAGCATGACATCTCTCTAGAAACAGATACCAGACTACTAAACTGATCTTCTCCCCATTGTTGATACTTGCCTGTGTTACGTGCATAAGACAGATGTAGGAATGCCCTAGGAAGGAGGGAGATACCGCCTTCAATGAGAAACCAGATAACAGTGAAGAAAGCAGCTGCTTTAGAGAAACTTCGTTGCTTCTAAAGCATTCAGAACTGTAGAGGCATTTAGTGTTTGCTCTTTTATCAGTGCAGCTGCAAGTGATAATTCAACCTCCAAGTGGTCTGCGCTTTTGTTCCAGTTGAATTGAAAAATGCCCTAACAAAAATCCTTGCTTTGTATTGGGATTACGTGCTTGAAAAGAACTGAACAAAATTGCATTTAGAATGATCAAAATGATCCATTTTCCTTACCATGTTGCTAGTAGACAAAAGTTGATATTAAAAAATCAAATTTTACCACTATCAACATTACTGCCTGATGCAAGTGTTGTGATACAGCTTTATCAGTCAAATTCCAAGACAGATTTACCCAAAAGACAGTTATCTTTATTATCCTCATCTCACAAACAGCAGTTGCCACTGACAACACTTCACTAGATATCCTAAGCATCTTTATCATCTCAACATCCCAAAATAGACTGTCTTCTGAATACTCATGTCTCCATAAGATGACACTTTCAAATGCTGTACCAAGAAAAAAAAAATCATCACTCTTCCAACCTACTGCACCATGAATGTTACTTCTCCCACAGCCTCACTTCTTGTAACATCCCTGTGTCCTACAGAGCACCAGCGAGGCAGTACGGAGCATCATGTTGGAGATGGAGACTAAGGCTAGCTTCTTGTATATTTAGACACCTCATTCTCACTAAAAATCAAGGCTTTATCCTAGTTTGAATTAAATCTCACCTTTCATAAAAGTGGTACTACTGTTTAAGTAGACAAGAGCTGTCCTGCTGAGGAAATCTATATGCACAACATAAGGTTGATACTGTATCTCCTGATGCAGTGATCTGAACTCACTGCCCACCCCAGTGAAACAGCATAGCTAGTGTTAGGGAGCTGTATTTAGACAGGTATTTGAATCCATGGAGAGACTCAGCAGGAAAAACATACTGCCAGACACGCCTACTGGATGCTTCCCATTTCCCAAACAACAATTTTCCCCAACAGAAATGTTGATTTAAACTATTCATGCTAACGTGAGTGCAGGATAAGGTTATGTGATTCTTGGAGCCGCCACATCAGGTCATGAATGATGTAGTAATGAAAAGAAAATTCCTTGCTCATTGCATGGCAAATAAAGACAGGATTGTGAAACCACTCGCTGCCACGCTGTGCTCTGCCTCTGTGCATGTACAGACAGATTCTCACAAGAGTCCAGCACAGAAGAGGAAGGAGACTTTTGAACATCATCTCACAGTCATATCTCTCTAAAAACTACTGAGTGCTAAGCACTACGACAATCTGATTATGAATGAGAGTTCTGATATTTACACTCCTCCTTCAAAATTCTGGCACCTTACCTGTTCACAGAAACTGATGTCTCCTTACATTCTGCTGTGCCATGCATCTGTGTCATGGCTCTGAAACTACCAAACCCTCTGGGGCATAGTGTACCTTCCCCATAGGCTAGCAGGCTTTAACTCTCCTAACCTCTAAACAGAGACGAATCCAAAGTCATTAAGAGAGAGACTCCTCGTAATCCCAGGTTTTCCCTGCTCGGGTACTGTACTAAAATCTCTCCTGTGGAAGAAACATTGACCACATGTGAACAAACAAGGCTTTTTGAGCCTGAGTTTCAGGAGTATCGCATATCAATATTTTCCACTGACTTCACTTAGAATTAAAGATGCGCAATGGCATTAAAAATCTTAATAAAAGATCACCTCCTATGTAGAGATAAGATTATTTACATTCTGGAATTGCTCATATTACTATGTCAAGAGGGTTTTTTTTCAGGACATCATTATCTCAAATTTCATAGGCTTTCAATGTTTTTCTAGGGATAATCTCCTAAAATGTGGTGGTTTTTTGATACACACATTGAACAAACTTTTGACTGGGTAGTTTTTATACATGGAATATAAATTACTTTTTATACAAACTTTCTAAAAAAGTCAGAAGTCTTTGGTTTCAGCTTGGCCTTTAGAGAGATGCAAAAGCTTTGGTGGGTGTATTTTTAAAAAGGGAGTGTTAGAAAGGATTGATTTTTTTTTTCTGGCTTAACTGACCCCAGACTGTAACCTTAGTCAAGCTGATAATCAAGAAAGTAAACTAATTATCACTATGTCCAGAGCCTGCCCTGCCCCAGCTTCACAGACCCAACATTATCACACTGCACCTTCTTTTCTACACTTGCTCAAAATTCAGTTCAATGAATCAAAGATGCTTCCAGCTTGCATCATACTTTTAGGCACAGCAACCATCAGCCCAACATATCACTGTGAAGCAGTTTTAGAGCATCTGTTGTCTTTGCTAAACAAACATTTTCATGACAAAAGTGAAGAAATAAATAACAATTTCAAGAAGTTCCCAAAACCTCTATTTAAAGTCCCTTAAGTTGTAAGTTCAAGGAAGGCAATGCCTTTGTGACAGCACAGCTGTAGATTAAAAAGATTCCCAGGGCCTCCTAGCTATTCCGACTCTTGGTCTTTAGAATTATATGAATATAGGCTTAAGACCACCCAAATTCTTTTTTTTTTCCTTTTGAGAGGGAGAGAGAAAGAGAACATGCACACAAGCACATGGAAAAGAAAGAGACCATTACCCCCATGTTGGACAACTGTAGTTTTACAGTAACAAAGATCTGACAAGCAGTATTGACCTGTGACAGCAGCTGTATTTACATTATAGCCTAAACGGGAACGCACACTAGAGGGGATGGTATATACATTGCGTGATACAGTGGCCTTTAGAGAGATACTTTAACCCACAAATGCAAAACCCAGTTGCAGGAATTTAAGTTGCCTTCCAAAGCACACCCAGGGGTAACTGACTTTTGTCTCTTGCCTAGTAAACATGTGTCTGATTTTGCACCTACATCTCAACTCTCTGCCAGGAAGCATTCAAATAGTAGTAGGATACTACTGGAAAGAAAACAGGACGACAGCACACAAGCTAAGCAGCCTCTACTCTGCATGGCAAGTTTAGAAAATGGAAAAATAAGAGCTTAAACCTCCAATTCATTCCAAAAAGCTAAACAAACTAGCCTATTTTCTTAACAGAGAGGAAGGGGGTAGAAGTATTTCAAACACCACAGTTTAGCAACTTATGAAAGCTAATCTCCCTAGGCTCCCTGGCAGTCCATGGCAAGAGGAGAGGAGGTTCCTCTGAAGATGATCCAGAGCTGGAGCACTCACCTCTCCACTGATGACACAGTGAGTGTGGAGATCTGAGATAAGCACCTGAGAGCAGGGACTGCATCCCTTCTAGATCCAGGCTGAAAGCAATCAATTTGCACTGGCCCTATTCCAAACTGAAATTCATTATACAACCTCTTGACAGCATTTCTTTGTTTTCTAATTGAGTCAGGCTTTCTTAGACTGATCTCTCAATATAGAGTCTAAACAAAGAGAAACATAATGAAATGGTTGCTTTTTCAGCAGGGGAAAAAAAAAAAAATCACAAACGTTGCTCAGTGTCACGCCGCAGCTTTCCTGTGCTGCCCCATCTTTATTTAGTGCTCTTCCTTCACACCACGGGTTCTTGGACAGCAAGGAAAAACAGTTACTGTCTTCAGGAACAAAGGTTGGCAAGGAAATAAAATTAAAAATGGCAATCACATTTGCAGCAGTATAGTCAGCTAAAATAATCAACATTGTTAGTTATACTGCAGCTTCACTTCAGGTATCGAGTGGCTCAGAGCCCTGTTACGCCAGCACCCTGTGAATGGAAACAGCTATGACAGGCATGTGCAAAGTGTACCTGGCCAGTACCTTCAGGTGCTTCAGAAGTATGCACATCTCCCACTAATTTCATTATTACCCACTGGTTTTAATCACCTGCCAAAACCAGATGCTATATACTTCCCTGAATAACAAATGGAATATGGGTTTTGTGAATCAGGCTGCAAGAGTCAGGATATGACAGGCAGGTGAGACAGGTTGGTGGAGAAGGGATAGAGGAAGCCAACAAAGTTCCAAGTTATAGGAAGATTTAGTAGAAACTTGTCATATGGGAGACTCCAGCCAGTTCTCAGGAGCAGCGAATTCAATCCACAACACAGTTGGACATAAGATTTCAGCAAGGAAAGCATTCCAGCTTTCAGGACCTGAGCAAAGACATTGGTGTAGTCAGAGCAAGAATGTGTGGCAACCGTGGTTCAAGTTTGCCCTCTGCCACAAGCTTCCACACACCTTGGGTCCAGCCACTTAGCCTCTGACTGCTTCAGTCCCACAGGTGTGAGATCATGCTAATATTGATCTCTTGCTCACAGGTATGTGTCAGTAAAGGCAACACAGACAACCAGGAGGTACTCAGGACACTCAACACTTGAGGTTGTGTAGCTTCCTTAGATGGAACCAGCTATCCTTACAGGTCTCTGGGAAGCAAGGTAACAATCAAATTTCTGAGCTTTTTATTGCTTCTAGCTGAGGTACTTCAGGCCAGTCCCATAGAGCCAGGCAGGCACCAAGCCCTCATACATAGCTTCCTGTCTTCCACATAATTCACCCTAAAGAATACACTGAATTTTTCCCACTCATTCAACAATATACAGCTCCACCACAATGGTCCTGCTGTACATATCTGTTGCATGCATAATCAAATCTTGCACTTCTAGTAAAACAACAAAGAAATACAGCTTAACAGATGAGTAATGGTGTGTGAGCTCAAGGGCCCAATTTTGATTTCACGTACAATATTAGCAAAAGCCAGCGAGTCAGTGGCTATCAATTCACAACAGCTTTCCTAATGTACAAAGGATTGGTTGGGCAGAAGGGAGCAAGGCAACCTCAGGTGACACAAGTACCCTCCAGACAAGAGCAGTCTTCATGCCAGCCCCTACCCATATGTTTCACCTGGACAAAAACTGTGCCCATAGTCTGTAAACCCAGAAAGGGTTTAGAGGAAAGCAGGGAGACTGCTGCAGCTCAGTCACTGACGTAGGTAAACCCACGAGCCCTGCTGCCAGAAAGGACCATTTCAGGGAGTGCTTTCCACAATATTGGGAATTCCTGCAAAACTCCCATTTCTGACGTGCTGCTCTTATGTGAAATATCCACAGTGTTTGCAAAGAAGTGATTATGAATGACTAACTAGCCGTGCATATATTTCAAGAAAACTTGGAAACAATCTTGTTATTTTTGGAAACACGTACACTTGTTCAGGGCAAGCTGGCAAGGAAGAATGACTGTGGAAAGTCATGTAGAGAACAGAGAGTCTGTAGTGCCACCTACTGCTTTACTCCGGACTTTCACTTCGGATTTCTCTTCTTTTTAAAAAAATAAAAAACCAAGCTAAATGAAAAGTGCCACCCTGGAGGAGTCCCAGGCTCAGACAGTCACCCCGACCTGACACCCTGCTTACTCACCCCAGGTTCCTCACTAGAAGGTGGAAGAACGCTGCTATAGACAATGTGGGAGCTAATCCCGCCTGTGAGCTTTGAGGCCCAAAGCACAAAGTATGACAACCCTGCTAATTTTTGTTACGATCATGATGACTATTCTTGTTACACACATGAATACTAAAGCTAATTTGGACTCTTAATACATCCTCATCTTCACCGCAGATCAGCAGCAGTATATTCCAAAGATATTCCAAAGGCACATGGTATGAAAATGTGGTTCAATTATTTTTTAAATATTAACTTTTTTTTCTCTGCAGAATTTGACCTTTTAATGTAATTATAAGCCTGCTTGCTACACAAGATAGAGAACAATTTCCTGGCCTCCAGTCTGCTGGTCAGTCATTACTGTGTAAACTTTCACTAGGTTCACAGCTTCTCAGACATTTGCACAGAATTTAAAACAAAAAAACTAAGAAATCTAAGTTAAGCCCCTTGGTGTTTATTTTGAAGTGCCCAGTCAAATCCATGCTCCTTGAATACATTTCCATTTTCCTAACCACAAATTTACAAAATATAGCTGATTCCACAAACAGATACTCCTTTCAGATTACGAATTACAAACCAGAAAACAAAACGTGCAAAAATGCAATGGGAAGGTTGCCTTTCTCTCTCAGCTACCAGAGTATCAAAGAACCACAATTAGAATTCGCTACTCAGTACAACACATTATCAAAATCACCACAGAGAACATATCCATTTATTCATAAATGTGGTCTGGATTATACAAGCATTGTAGATGCTTGGTCGTGTGTGTGTGTCTGGTCTGTTTTGTATTTGGTTTGGAATCCATTCATTTAGTCCTTAATTTGCCATTAAGGAACTGATACAGCAAGTGTGCACATTAAACATTTAAATACAAGTGCCCAGAGGCATATATAGTTAAACAACTGCAAGTGGTTATCGCTGAAAGTTTAAACAAGTGATTTTCCTTCCTCTACGAAGATGAGGTTAAAGGTTGGATTAGATGACCTCCAGAGATCCCTTCCAACCTAAACTGTTTTATGATCCAAGCACATGCAAGTGCAGGAATGGACAATCAACAAGCAGATGCAATGCGGAGTACAATGCTCTGGGATATCACTTCCCAGTTATATCAGGGCTAGTATACAGAGGTCCTGCTAAGACTGGTTCATACATATGGAACTTGGAAGGCTTCAGTCCACATCTTCAACAAACATAGGTGAGAAACTGCCACTGACATCAGTAGGGCTTGAGCTCCTACATACCTGGGGGAGCAGGCAGGACACAGGGTCTAATACAAGCTTCCAAACTGCAGACCTATTGAAAAAGCTCAGAGACACCAAATTCACCATAAGCTCAGTGTCATGATTTCAAGAGTTCTCAGTCACCTGGAGCATAAATCATCACAAATGACATCTAGTCCTGAGATGCCAGGAAAGTCTGCAACGGCCATAGTACGCTGTTCACTGAAGAAGAGTTCAGTCCACTGGAGATTTTAATAGCTAGTTTACAGAAACTCACTAATTATCTTTGATTATATCGTATCTGTATCATGAAAAACTGACCCAAATCCCTCTTGTGCCAGATGCAAAAGCAATTTACACAGATTAAAAAGATTTCATTCCATGGCTAAGAAGAAAATTTCACCATTTATCTTACCTAAAAGAAATTCTACATGGATCTTAATAAACACTGGATACTGTCACACAACTTGAGTGGCATTTTGATGGAATACAGCAGTGGGAAAATATATCACATTTCATAGTCTCTCTTTCCAAAAACTCCTACAATTTTGCCTGTCATAACAACAAAGGGAAGAAAAGTCTGCTTCAGCAGTGCCAAGCTCTTAACGGCATCCCAAAGCAATTCAGCTTAGAACAGCAAGTGAAGAATATCAGATCTGTAAATGAGAGGAGAGGACAGAAGATCTTAAGAAGATCTTTCCAGAAGAACTGGAAAGGAAGACAGCATAAAAGGATCCTCAGGAACACTTCCACTCTCAATGCGCTCAAACACTGGAATAGGTTGTCCACAGAGGTTGTGGAGCCTACACTCTCAAAACGAGAATCCTGAAACTCCTTAGTTTTCCTTGGTTCTTTTAAAAACTGCTGGTAGAGATTAAATTCTACTCAATTAGGCCATGTCTGAATCGTTACACTGCAATATAGACCAAGAAAAATGCAAAACTGCAGACAGGATGTAATAAAGGCTGCTTGAGACTGTCCTGTACCTGATTGCTTAGTACATACAGGAGAAACTTTGAGGGATTGAGACTGAGTAATCCCCAACTGAAATGGATTTATTCATCTGCTTCAATGGCAGGTACATAAAAAATTGGATATTGTGAACTAAAAAGCCTTGCTTTTACCTCTGTGTTTGAATTAGAAGGACTGAGACAACTGTTTCTTTTACTAATTTAAGAGTTAGAAATGGGTTTGATCAAATACAGATTCAAAGAATCTGCAATTTAAAGAAGCATCAAATACGAATATGAACTCCTCCACTTAATTCCATGTGCATTATTCTTTTGTGCAAAATGCTTGAATTTAATAGCAAAGCTTACAGAATGGAACATATAATATACATAAAAGTCTCTCTCTTCTACACAGGAACTAGATCTGATCCTCCATGTATTTCAGAAATTGGCACAATATATTAATTATGTCTGCAAGAAGAAAGTTTGGTCAACTATCTTTAGTGTCTCTGTGTAACTAAGCTTTAAATAAGTCTGCAGTATGTAGGCAACAGTGTGCAGAAGTCAGCAAGTGGCACTTAAAAAGCCCAACATCAATTTGCAGTACTTAGCAAACAGCCATGGTTTCCGTGGTGGTTGTAAGGAATTTGCCTTTGAATCTGCATTAAATAGCCAAACTATCTACATCCTGTTTGATGCATTCAAAAAACATCTGTTTTGGTTAACTTGAAATCAGTGCAGCACGTTAACATCTCAGAGGAAATTAGGTTCATTTAATATATGGATTTTAAGGCTATGTGTCCCTTGCTATGGTGATACCAGAAACGGCTTTCTATTTAGATGCTGTGCTTCTACAATATTTAGTAGTGGTGGAAACAGAGGACTCTGAACATAGAGTAAGACACACTGAGACAAGATGTGCCTTGATCTACTTCCTTTTCTGGTGCATGATAATTCAAGGGAGAAATTGGCCAGATGAAAGTTAAATCCTCTGGATCCAGACTCTAAATGGGATTTAAGTTTCCCCTTTCCTGGTTTCCTTACAAAGACAGAAAATGTCTAGAACTTTCAAAGCTGATTTTCTTGGTTTCAGGTATGGAAGGAGTGACACCAGATAATTCTAAGAACAAGAAACAAACTGAAGCAAGCAGCTTGCTTGCAGCGTCTTACCCATTTTGTGGGTAACAACCACTCCCAGAGTGAAATAGCTTTCCAAACATGCCTATTGGGGTGTAGCAAGCTGAAAGATAGGCTTTCTCCACAGAAGAGGTAATTTTCTTCTGAAGAAGAAAGAAAGCAAAGTCAGCAGTAAACCCATTTGAAAATGCCACTCCAGTATTACAGGTGTTGTAATCCAGCTGTTTCACATTCCAATACTTGTCTACAGGCACCTATCTCTGGTTTGATGAAAGCTCTCATTATGTACCACTGTCTCCTCTTCCTCCTTCTGAGATGAGGACTAATCTATCATGTATTTCTCCACGTAGGGTCCAGCTCAGCAAAGAAGGCTTCAACCAGAAGCTTGTACGTGTTGCTGTAGTAATGATGGCTAGTCTGAGTTCTCTGATGAAGCTTAGCAAGTTTCCAGGATTTAAGCTTCTTACTGTGGCAATCACAGTAAGGCAAATTTGCAGACCTTAGTTTCATATTTCCCCTCTCACTTCAAAAAACCATCTAGTTTTCAACACAGCTCTAACGATAACTTCACAAAACTCTGTGGTTTTGCTTTGTAGATCATTTAAGTATTTTGTCTCAAGTTGCTCCACAGTTCTGGTGTGTCAGCTCCAAAAGAATCAAAGAAATCTCAGAGCAAAAGCTGTTTGAAACTGCTAATATTCTTCTGGATTCTCAGTGGAACCACCAATTTTGCCTGATGAGGTTCACTCAAAAGACTTCATTGACTTAAGCAAATCTTTCAACATGCATGGCAGGAGCTTGAAGTTTCTAATGAACCATGAAACCAGGCAAGTTTCATAGGAGCTTTTTGAGAATACTGTTCTTAATTCTAGCTCCACATCACCTAACAATTTTGCAACCAATCTCATGATACACCAGACCCATGGGAGAGGTGAACAAGCTGTTGAGGAAAGCTATGACAACCATATTAGAATATACAGCAGGCCCAGGGAGACCAGCAGCTATTCACCATCTCATAAGCCAGAGCTCCAAGGGCCAATCAGAGATCAAGATAAGTACTGTTCAGAGTAAGTGATCTCTTGTTAACGAATAAGAAGTAGCCTTTTTTTTTCCTTTTTAAACAGAGTTTTGTTGTAAAATGCTTACTCATCAATACCAACAACGATACCTTTAGATCCAGGATATGATTTCTGTATGCAAAGAGGAACTCCAAATTGCTATGCATTTTCTGGTGTGCTCCTGAAGTGGCTTTTAAGATCACTCTTAAAGAAAGATTAAAAGCTACAGAAAACAATCAGCTGCTGTAATCCAGGATCTCTGTCACAGTGTTCCTACACAAGTTAGATTCTCTGTGCTCTACCACCTCATTTTCAAAGCAATTGAGACTTCCTACCTTATGGAAGTCATACAAAGATAGAAGCTTTAAAGACTTTCCAGTGTTTCGCTGTAACAGGGACTGGAAATGTGACTACTTCATGTGCCTTACCAAGAAGGTATAAAATTCACTATGACCACCACAGGCATTTTGAGTAAGTTGGAGACTTGACCAACTGGAGGTCAGGTTTTCGTTTACACCTGTGAAGAACGCAAAGCGTAAGCAGGGTGAGAACAGTGTAATATTCATTTTGAAATCCAGAACATGTATCAGCATATGGAGGTTATCTCTGAGCAGTGGAAGAACAATCATTTTTATTTCTAACTGAAGAATTTACACACAGATTCTTCCACAACAGAGCTTGGAGAGGTCTGTTTAAGCAGCAGATCTGCTAAAGATCTGCTAGTTAGTCACAATTGCCTGGTGTGCAAATACAAATTTGCAGCAGCTCCTAACAACTGCATTTATCCTTTCCCTTACAGAGTGGCAGCTCCACCAAATTCCAGTTCCTCTTCACTAGCCAACTCTGGACTGATCCTACACTTCCTTTTACTTCAGTTTAAACATTGTAAATTGTACTTTCCCTACTTGTTTTTCAAAATTCTTCTGTATCTACATAAGAAGAGATACATGAAAGGGAGAAGCCTTATGTTCTCTTTAACATATTAACTTAGAGGCTAAAGATTAGAAACTGCTTGGTGACACAGACTGGAGTCAATTAAGACAAAATATTCAGTGTGCATATTCTCCTCAAGGCAGTATCTGCAGCTAGTATGTAATGCAAACCATGTTAAGCAGCTATGTCTAGCCTGATTTCTGTCTAGCTACCAAGGATTCTGACTGAATTTCACCAGACAGCAATGTGCAATTTTTTTGTCATTAGAGAGCACCCAGGGAAGTAGCACAACAAAATGCTTCCTGCTGCTGTTAAACACGGGAGGCTGTGATTTCAGCTCAGTCATCTGCTCCCACGTTGAGTAATCCACAAATATGTGAGCTTTCTGGCAGCATAACCCCCCCCCCCACAGTAGCAGAGTCTTTTTCTCTAAATGGTCTGAGACATTTCCATGTTTGCCTTCTCAGGCTATTGATAGTAAACCACTTAATAGGAGAGGGCATCTGTGATGCTTTTCCTGATTATTGATAACATCTAGAAGGCTTAAACATGGCCTTTCCTGCTTTAGTTTTTAAAGGAGGTTAATTGAGATCAGATACTTAAAGCCAAACTTAATAGTAACAGAGTAAGTGCACAGTCCAGACTATGGAAAAAACATGTTATAAAATATTTGGAATAGTTAAATAAATCCAGATCAGCCACACAGGATAACTTCAGAGCATTTTAGAAGCTAAATGAAGGACTCAGAGCCACTGCTGGTTGTCTGTAGAGTGCTTCCTGAAGACATGTATGGAACTCCAAGAAACCATAGAGCATAGTTTTACTGATTTTTAAGAGACAGGGAACAGTTTGGGAATATTTAGCCCAATCTATACACTTTACAATCCCTACCATACAAATAAGACAGTAAGAAATACCTTGTATACATGCAATAGAACAAATGAAATAACTGGCCTACACGGGGAAATTATTATAAAGCAGTAAAACAAATGTTTGAAAAGTTGCATTCAACAAGCTCGTTTGTTAACCATTCACTGCGAGACTGACAGAACGGATTCACTGAGGTCTTCATCCTACACACATCTACCACAGTGCAATAGTATTCAGAAGTCTTTAAAATGCTTTTTGAGAGAGATTTCTTTTTAATTAAAAACAAACTAGCTAAAAACAAACTAGCTAACTAAACAACAACAACTGGATGATACCAAGCCAAGAAACAGTGCAAGTGCTTTAGAGGACTAGAATTTAAAACTACAGCCATCAGCTGGAGAAGCCAGGAGCAAAAAAGTGCAGAGACCTGTTAAACATCTCTGCAAAGCAGTAAATCAACAGGAGTATTAGGAAATTGTAACAAATAAGGTGATTTAGAAAGTAGGGACAGGGAAAAGAAGGAGACGCCAAATTTGGTGGGGAACATCATCATTTGTTCTCTTCCTCCCCCATGGACAGGAATAAAGGGCTAAAAACAAGAGGAATTCAGTTGAGAGGTCAAGAAGATTTTTTTAAAGTAATATTTATGTGGAGAGACAGTGAAATCAAGTGTCCCAGATTCCTAGAACATGTCAGGGTGGTTTAGGCTTATTATTTACTTGATTACAGGTATACCTGACAGCCTCCAGTACCTCTCATCAGTCCCAGCACCTTTTCTTGCTCCTCCTTGTCCCTGACATTGTATTTCATTTCTCCTTGCCTCACAATCTCTTCCTTGCACTTCTTTCCCTCTTCCTCCAGAGATGGGGAAATCAGACTGTAAAGAATTCTGTCTCAAATGACTGATGAATTCAGTTAGAATTCACGTCAATAATGAGAATGTTTTTCAGCACTTATTAGACCAGTGGCTACAGTGATATCTTATGATAGGGTTATACAGTTCCTTCCATTCCAGCATCCCTATTTTCAAAAGTCACTAATTACTTGAAAATGCACACATTTTGGCTGATATTCTCTAGGCATAAGGCAGAATTCATAGGGACATCAATGGCTCCTGCATTGTTGCAGTTTCTAAGTTTTTTTCCAGTTTGGAAAAAATACTGTGTCACTGGAGAAATAACCTGTGATCCTCTAGTTAAAATCTATATGAGAATAATGCCTGTGCACAAGGCAGCAGAATTAAGACTGTACTTCTGATTGTGGCATTTCTTACCCATGAGAGCTTAACTGTACAACTTCAATGTTGTATTAGCATCAGCTCTTTCTATGGGATGTATTTTACAATGAACTTACAAATGGCATGTGTAACAAATGATATCTATTGCATTTTATTATTCATCTTTTTCCACATATTGATATTTGAGATGTAACCAGGGACTTTGCACAGAATATGTCTGGCAGAAGTGGTGTGTACTGATTAATGTCTTCTCGGCGCTGATATGAAACACATGGGTTATATTAGCAAAGCGATGTATGAAATGATACATTGGAAATTACCTACCTATTCCATGAACATGACTTACCAAAGTCAGGAATGTTCTAGAGATTAACTCTTACGAATGCATGTGAATTGAACCACTTCTTTCTGGGAAAAAGGGAGCATTACTAACTACCAATCAGCTGCAATGGCTCAGCCCTAAAATCTTCTGAAGTAAAAGGCTTTGACAGTACAGTAGCAAAATTATATATTCAGACAACAAGTACATTAAAACAAAGGGCTGTTGTTATTATTATTCCTGTTCAATTTGACACATTGAAGTTATTTCTTCTTCAAATTTAGGCCATGACTGAAAAAAGAATCCCTATGAGAGTCCTTAAGCATATGCTTAACTCCTATTAAAATCAACATCCCACTGAAATTGTTGAAGTTAAGCATTTGTTTAAATATTTTCCTGAATCTGACCAGTGGGTACTCACTTGCCAAAGTATTGTTTTCTTTATTAATGTAATATTAACTCAAAATGTTGTGGACACATAAATGTTAGTCAAAATTATTAACTTTTTCTGCATTTCTTGGCCTTCTAAAGAATCTGGTCTGGCTAGAAGACTGCCTTATCATTAAACCAACATATTAAATTTCTCTGACAGTAAAATCTATCTATAGACATACAGCAACAGCAAATTAACCTCAATCTAACATGAATGAAAACAGCTTCTAAGTGGTTATAGTTCCTAAAACAGAATCTATATGCAATAAATATAATTATCTCACTGAAATTGTTAGCACATGTTTTTCTTTCGCAACAGACATGTTCGCCGTACCATCTTTGTTGTATTGATATGTTCTTTAGTAGCCCGTTCTGTGCCTTCATCCTTGATTTAAATTTATCATGACACATTTTTAAACAATAGCAGGAAACCTCACTTATGACTTTAATTATAAAATGGTGTTATAAAATTATATCCACATTTTACTTTTGGCAGTCGGCAATCCTCATTTAACATAAATAACCCTTCTTGGCCTCAGCAGTTCTCTTTGGTTGATTTCAATGCTTACTGTATGTAATTGATATAAAAACACAAGGTTTAGGAAGCAGTTATTGGAACTTGTTAAAAGAAGTAGTCAAGTTCATAAACGCAGTCATTTTGCTATGTTACATGCCAAGAGAATTAATAATATACATTTGGGAATAAGGGAGAAATTCTGGCTTTTTAAAGAAAGACTGATGTAACTACAGTATTCCACTCCTATGTTAATTGTTTGGCTCACAAACGCAGGGCTTTGTTTCTCTTCCACCCACAGCTGCTTCCAATAATCTTCTAAAAACTGACATAGTCCTACACATACATCCACGTTATATGCAGACATCCATTTTTAACTATACACAATACCAAAATATTCTGTTGCTCTAAATTAAAGAACAAGAGCAAATATGCGAACCTTGCTGTACAGATAAAAGGAAAAGACAATCATATCAGAATAGGCTGTCCTCAGAAGGCTGAAGTTTAGCTATGCTAGATGTGAAGCTACTTTAGTCACTTCCCAAAGCATAGTCCCAAGCAGTTCACAAAAATAGGCTGATTTTCAACTGAAGACCCCCAATTTGCACAATCATCTTTGTCTTAGTTTTGCACACTCACAGCACTGGTATGTGAACATGCAAGAGCAAATTGTCTGCATGAGCAATTAATTACCAAATTGAATGCTTTGATGCCCAATGGTCACACAAATGTATGAAAAGTCACCTGTAGATAATGCTGAGACAGACTGACATTTGAAAAAAACAAAGCTTAATATTAAAATGCAAAATCTCCTTAACTTGTATTTGACCATCACATGGCATTACTCACAGGATTAAAACTAAATGTGCCTTAAAAGACTTTGATGAACTAGAGGCAAAACCCATCCCAGCTCTCTACAGCACTGAGCCCTCCCTAACCTTCACTGAGCTGATGGGAGCTAATGATCTTCGGGTTAGGCTCCACTTGAAATTGTCTCATCTGCCATTTTAAGGATCCAAGTTGCAAAAATTCTAACTTAATAAAGGTAGTTTATGAAAAAGAATTCAAAAACATTGAGAATGTTCTTTTTAAGCTTCCATTTGGCTGTCTTCTCTCATACACCAAATAAAATCAATTTAAGACAAAATGGAGACCTTGTGCCTTTTTGTATCTGCATCCACCACCTCAGATGGTAATGGGGTGTGTCCTACAAGCCAAGTCACACGACAGGACCCAGCCATAGCACAGGACTGTGTTTGTGGACAGCCAGAGATCTGTGATGCCATAGATTGTCACTAACAAATGCCAGATGTGGATGGCTGGATGTAGAGGCAGCTGGGGAATTCAGAGGAAAGCTGAGATGCTTAAAATGTACATGTTGTCAGTCGTGCAATGGGAGAGCAGGACAGAGAGGCCAGATGTGTGAGTCTCACATAGAAAGACGTTAGACAGACTTGCAAGATGAAGATAAATAAAATTATTAAGCAAATAAATGTTTCAATTATGTGCCATTACCTTGGGGTAAAGACTCAGCTTTAAGGAACATGAAAGGAACAAATACATTTCCTGCCTCCTCTGACATACCCACACCAGCTGTTTTTATATGATGCAGTTGATAGTCCCATAGTTAAGGACCTATCAGTCCTGTATAAACCAGTCCCTTAAGCTTCATCAGATACCAAGTGCCTCCTATCCCTTTCCAGTGAACAGAGAGAACACACCAATACCATCAAATAGAAATGTCTGTCATCTGTCACTTCCAATCAGTTCTGGAAGCAAGAGTCAACCTGTGCCTTTGGCCACTCATTAAATCACTTAGCCATGAAAGCTTCAGGACATTGGGATTTCAAAACCTTCTGGCATTCTCCCTTCCTAATCACACAAGGATGGACATGACCCAGCCTCTGTGACATAATAAAGTTCATTAAGTAAATCAATCTTATGAGTTTTAAGTCTTCTCCATCACTGAACTATAATATCCATTAAATGGCTCAAAACTCATCCCTAATCAGCTGAGCCTTTAACTGGGGCTCAGACAAAGAGAGAGGTGCCACATCAGCCCTGCTACCTGTGGAATACAAGATGTCCCAAAGCCAGTGTCTCCCATCCTCAAACCAGCACCTCTGTAGCTGGTGACTCTTCAGTTTAAGTAGTCCAGACTGCCCTGTCTCTTCCTTGGGCATCACCAGGTTTGTGCAAGCGTTAAAAAGCAAACCTGAAAAAACAGTGCTATGGAACACGTTGCTTTCTCCCTGACTACCAGGCCCCAAAGTCCAGCTGAGAAGGCTACACACACTGGCATGTCTTTCTCCCACAGATGTTACAGTGTTTCTGAATAAATAGGAAACTGACTGTACCTAGTAGTGGAAGAAATTACTTCAGAGGACGCTGAGACTCACGGGACTTCCACATTTCTGTACATAAACTTTGATTTTGATAATTCTATTGAAAAGGAAGTGTTCCTCCAAGGGAGTAGTGCTTCCTCCTCACACATCCTATTGCTATATGCAATATTAATATTTCAGCCTTTTAATGAGGAATGGTCATATTTTGTGGAAGCTGAGGTTTTGCAGACCTCTTAAACTTGGGACGACGGGTACGTGAGTGGTAGTAGAGGAAAGGCAAGCTACAAAGAATGAAGCTCACCATATCTTTCTTTATAAAGCCTGTGATTTTTTCTCCTGTGAAAGGAAATTCCATTTTTTTCTTTTTAGCCATCATATTTTTCTGCTTAACGACCTATCTGCAACACTTGGCCAAGCCCTAAATTTCTGCAAACCATCAGTCCCTGGTAACAGTGCTACTAGTCCTCCGTGCTTGGCAGGGTAAAGGGAACACCAATCTCCACTGAGGAGTTCACCCATCATTCTGCAGAGATCAACCACCACTTTTTAAAAGAAAGAAGAAAAGAAAAAAAAGCAAGTAATTGGCTTCGGCAGCATTCAGGAGGCATCTGGCCACAAATCCCAAAAGAGAACTAATCCATCAGAAGAGCAGCATTCAGTCAGTCATACTCCTTATTTAAAAGCAAATTCCCCACAAATAAAAAAGATGGCATTGCAGCTGAGAAACTTGGATTTCCTGACTTAACCTAACAAGTGAAATCAAAACCCAAAGCCACATCCTCAGCTAATATAAATATGGTGCAATTGAAGCTGATAGAGCAAGGCCTGTCAAACACATCTCGGTCCTGCTATAATCCTTTTTAATGGTGTTGAGCCAGAAAAACTTTCCTAATGTGCAAGAGAAGGAAACAGTATTGCTCTGCTTGCTTGCTTGGAATAGTTTGGGGTTTGCAGCAGGATCACAGCATTTTCATTCAACGACAAACAAAGTAATGGACAATAGTAGGCATTAGAAGTGTTGAAGGAGAAGCAGGACAAAGAACATGTTCTTTGGTTTGTTGCCAAAGACTTCAATCTTTCCTGTCGGCCCAACAGTCTCAGAAGTCAAAAAACATTTCAACTGAAGTCAGCTTAAAACCTTCCCTCCCATCTTAACTTTAAAACTTAATAGTGACTTAAAGGACTGTTCTACTACAGTGAATGATAGAAATATTTTTAAAGCATCGAGTATCTAAGTTTCACATAACTTATTTAACAAATAATTTAACAAAACTGATATGAATTCTCAAAACAAAAGTCATAAACCTCTACTAGCACCCTCAGAAGGGGAGGCAGGGGGGGTCAGGTTAGCTTGTTTGCTTTTGTCACACACAATATTTATGCCCTTCAGGATTCCTCTAAATTCTGGGATCCATCTCCCACAGAAGACACTTGACTAGACCTATGCTCCCAGTTCAGGGTACAGCTAACTACATCCAAACAAAGGACTGCTTTCCAGGCTCATCAACGCCCCAGCACCCCTACCCTGTTGTATACATGACACAAGGCTGTGCTGTGTCCACCTCACTTCTCTCGTGGCCCAGTAAAGATTCTTTTACATAAAATAGGCTGATTTTTTTTTTAATTGTTCCTCAGCTCCCCTCTCCACACCAGGCATCAGGCAACGGCTGAACAAACACAGCTTTTTCCTTCCTGAACTTTCTGTGGCAGCATTAGCCCACTGCTGCCATCGAGAGACACTCTTGCACAAGGCACATACAAATCCACTTTTCTCAAAGTCATCAGTTTCAAATCCCTCTGTAATTTCAACTTCTGCCAGGATGCCATCTTATTCCTCACCCAGCTTATTCCTCGCATACAGGTGAAAGTTTCACTGATAATAGATGCATAATGTTTCTCTAAGTTTCAATTCCTCCTGCTGATTGCTTACCCAACACATATCCTTTGCAGTACCTGTGCCAATCAACAGCACTTCTATAGGCAGTGCTTTCCTGGCTGAAAACTGGAATGACAAAATGTACTCTGTTTCCAAGACCTGGGAGATAGTTCAGTTGCAATTCCTTTTCTAAAGACTCAGAAGTTTTCACTCTTCCACAAAAGCCATCTCCTTCCTAACTCTAACATTGTTCAAGTGTATCAAAACTCTATAAACTATCAGGCTAAAGATCCACAGCAAATGTCAGAAGACAGTCATCTGGAGAAATTTATTGAACAACAATGTCCTCTGCTGGCAGGAACTAGACTCAATTGGTAATGCTGAATTGCAGTACCTTCCCCCGATTCTGGAGTTCCCCTGATTCTGGGGACATCATCAGGAACACATCACTAAATGATATGAACAGGAAGCTAAGAATAGAACAAGATCAACACTACAAAAAAGAGCTATTTGGACAGTCTTATCTAGTTCACCTCAGATGAGGACAGGGGTCAGGGTATATTTGATGCATAAACCTCTGATGACAGGAAATATATTTGAATAAGATTCAAGATTAGTCTATGTGACTTCACGCCCCACTGAACAGGGCAGCAAAAAGGAAATGGAATCCAGATTCTCCTCTCAACCTTACCACTTGTCCTCCATGTGTCTTCAGATAAATCAGGTCCTTTCCATCTACTTAGATTTTGAAAGTATCAGAAGAGTGAAGACATTATTTGTCCAAATAGACCTTACCAGAAAAAAGGAGCTGAGCTACTTTCAAGAACACACAAATGTCACAGGAACCTGGGATTTATTTACAAGTGTTACACACATTCTGAAAAGTAGATTTTCAGAGTACTCAGGTTCTAAGAGAGGCATACAGGCCCTTACCTGACCTGTGTGCTCCCAGGAACTCCAGCAACAACATAGCTCTTGTTAATCCTCTTCAAACACAGTGGAGTTGACAGCTGCTTCATTGGGTTCCTCCATGTCCCCAAGTGCCCATTTGAAAAGCCTGTGTTTTGGTAACACCTCCTTAAATACCTGCTCCAATTCTCAAAATAAAACTCAGTGTAGCTGAAACCTAAGTTTAGGTCTACTGCACCAGATTGTTTCTGGAAACAGAATGAAAAAAAGCAGCCAGAGGGAATTTCTCCATTTTCATTCTTGGCAGGCAGCTGTGCAGTGTTCCTCATACTCCTGCTATGCCTCAAAGGGGATGTCACACAATCATGGATGGAAAAAGGCTCATGAATCCCAAGCATTGTTATGGTTCTGGGTATTTCTAGGATCGAACTCTAACCCTAAAAGCACACAACAATATGCTTTTCCCATCCATGGAGCTTGACAACTCCACTGAAATTCAGGAAGGTAAATAAGAATTATCCAACCTATTTAGAAAGAATAAACAAACTTCTCGGCTCAGATTCACTTTGTGAGATCCCTTGAGGTTCTGACTCTGTCTGTTCTTTCCAATTACACAAGCCACTTCTATCTAAGAAACTCCACTACCTCTCCCAGTAAACTTTGTTTCCTTGATATTTTTAGAGTATTGCAGCTACACCACCACTACTACAAGAGTTTTCTACTTTCTTCAGCAGCCAATAGAAGTACTCAGAGAAAGAAACCTCCAACACCTGCAAAATATTGTTGCTTAAGACAGAAGCCAGGCTCAGGATAAGAGGATTGTGAATCAGTGCAATGGCTCAGAATTGGCAGATTTTAAGTGTCACTATGACGGTATTTTGGCGAGGAAAGGTGCAAATCACACTGTAAGGTTGTATGAGGCAAGGTGATCGAAATAAAGGGAGCAAATTTAATGAAGAGGGAAAAAAGCAGAACTATTTCTACTGCTCCTTTAGCTTAGTCACCAATTCTATTTATACATTTTAATGGACCATAAATATTTTTATCTGCACTCAGGACACAAAGAGTGTTTTCCAGTTTCTATATAAAGAAGTCGTTTTGTACAGATCAAAACAATAGAGGCATAGGACTCCTGGATGACAGATGCCAGGATGTTAGTAACCATAAATGGTTTTCAAATATGGTCCCATCACCATCCCCCACAGTAGCCCTTTCAAGTGGGAATTACAAATTGCTTACTTGGAGAGGAAATTTCAAACAGGCCACTTATCAAAAAGTGCCAAATAAACCTGTCATTGGGATAGAAGTTACAAACCATTCTTAAACTCTGCAGACATTTCCTGAGCCTGTGAACTCTGATCTTGGCTTCTAATAAACATGACATCAGCTCCCCAGTACTGCAGACACAAGACACATGACCCACCACTATGTTATCGCTTCCTCTGCAGTTTCTTCTAGGATCTGTTCTAAAGCACATCAATGGAAGACTTTCCGCTTATTTCAAAATTGTTTTGGATCAGGTCCTTAAAGGGAGTCAGAACAAGCACAGCATGGTATCGGTGTGTGAGCTACAAATATTATTGCAAGTATCCACTTAAAAGCACTACTGAACCTGAGATCTTTGAGGAGTTTTTCAGGTATTGAATTAGTAAGTGGGCTAAGACAAGACTCCTGTTGTTGTCAAAGACTTAGTTACATTTCTAGGATGAGAGGTGAGCAGTTAATGAGCCTTTTAAAACTCTGATTAAACATGTATATACTGGATGGCTACTGAAAAACATTTCAAAACATGTTAAGAATGACTACAATGCGCTGGAAGATTTCAAACACTTGAATGACAGTCTTAATTTCCAGAGAAACTCTAGGGAAGGATTAAGACAGATAAAGCTCTACGTTGCTATTTTTTTCCATGTAGGTGCTTCCTTTGCTGATAAATTTTTCGGTTTGAAATTAAAGTTGGAAAAGTAGATTTTAAATGAAAGTTCCTGTTTATTACCAGGCATGAAACTTGACCAGACAAAATGGGCCATCAATTCATTAAGCTAAGATTCCAATAAGCATAGACTTAGAGCTTTTGTGAAAGTAACTTAAAAAACCATAATATCATAATAAGATATTTTTAAACATTATGGAACATTCACCTAGAAATGGAGTCTCTATTCCTGCCTAAAGGACAGATTTTCTCTTCATACTTGGATATTCCCAAGATAATTCCAGACCAAACATAGCTCAGAGCTGGCAGAGTATAATATACAATGAGCAGGAAATTCCTCTTATACAGCTTCAAGATTTACACATGAAATTTGCTGGAAAAGACATCTCCAAAACCTACCAATAATCCACACAGACAGTAAGCTATTAGAAGATGCAGATCTAGAAAGCTGTCCAAAGTCCTGGGAGCATGATTGCTCATTTGTCATTTCTGTGTTTTCCTTCTTCCATACTCATGAGTTCAAAACCTGCAATGTCTAAAACTAGGAAAGGGCTGTTGGTCTGTGTAGGTCAGAAAGGAGAGCTAGCTGTTCCACAGTGGAAACAGACTGCCATCATCTTTAGTCAAGTTTAAAGCAGTTGCACATGAATAGCATTCTAGCACAAAACTGCTAAAGCACCTTCAAGTTGTGGCAGCCTTCATACATGGCTAGTCTACCAGCTAAAGTGCAAACATCGGGTCACAAAGAGAAGGTCACTCTGTGAAACAGATACAGAAGCTGCCATAAACATCACTACCACAAGATTAAGCAGGTCCTCTGGAATATGCAGAATCAAAGGCCCTCCATGACCTGTTGCAAGGAAGGAGAAAGCTCCTCCTTGCTCCTGAAACAGTCAAGAAATGCTTGGGTTTCTGATTGGTGGATTTCACTCCAAAAACCTTTGTTATAAATGGAAAAGAAACTCACAGAAGGTACATGTTCCCTGTCCTGTGTACATTGATGATCAAAAGAAATTACCCAGTTTAGATTATCTGAAGCTGTAAAAATACAAGGATCTCCCCAGCATGGAAAAGGACCAGCTACTCTACACCAGCATCGTGAACCTGCAGCACTTTAAACGAAACACAAAGAAGAAATGATGAAACTGAACTGCCAGGGAGGAGACTGCATGGAGAGGGAGCTTACTGGAGTCAGAGGTTAGTCAGAATAGCCAGGCAAAGCCCTGCTCTTACCAAGGGATACAAGTGATCTTCAAAGACCAGGAAAAAATCAGTGCTTTGGATTTAGTGACTCATGGAGCAGTACAGCATCTCCTACCAACGTGCTGTGGCATTCATACCCAGAAGGAAGTGTGTCAGCTACTGAGTCATGCAGCTCCAAAGGATTGGCTGTCGCCAATCTAAATACAAACTATGCCCAGCCCTGTTCAGTCGTAACATTACCATAGCCCAAGGTTAAGCTCATCTCCCAAGAGCTTTCTAAAATCAAAACCTTTCTGGTTATAAAGAAAATATGATTTTCAAATCCAGGCTAGCAGGACCACAGTTGAAAACCCAGCAATTTCCCTGCACACACATTTTGCCTTCTAACATGAAAGCGCCTGCAACACAACCTGCCAAAGGGACTGGAAGCACAACTGATTGGCCACTTAGGAGCAAACTTTAATATAGGAGTGGGACTTGTGTTTTTATACTACTGACCTACACTTGCAAATCCCTGGAGGTAATTTGGTCCAGCCTATAAAAAGAAAGAGTTGTAAAGCCAGCTATATTAAGCTGTTATGCAATAGAAAGCACAACTGTGCTGAACAAAACCAGCCTATGACAAGAGAAGCAAACAAAAGCCATGAAGTTCTCTGTAGGAAAAACCAATACTTTTCAGCTCACAAGAGACTTTTAATTAACTTGTTCTCATTAAGTGAAGAGATAATTTTACAGAAACAACCACATTAGTGTAATCAGTTTAGAAGAATCCACATTCAGAAACAAAGGATTTTTCAAGATCTGTCTATTAGAAAAAAGAAGCTCCATTTAGCTTTACTCTTCCTCTGTTAAATGTATTCACTTCCTTTCATCTAGAGGAAAGAAGATCCTAACTCCAATTCAGTTTCATCAAATCCTTGAAAGCCTACCACAACTTCTGATCCAATTCTTTATGTATTTTGTATTTTTAAGATTCTTTCTATGTTTCATGCAATTACTCATGAATTGCACCTTCCACTTCACCAATGTATACATCTCTTCCCTTCATCTGCACAGTAAAGACTAATAATATGACCTGCATGCATCACAAGGGCTCGGAATGACAAATAAAGAAAGAAGTGACAAAGTAATGAAATTAGGCACAACTAGTTTGCTAAAGCCATAATACTGGTATGGGATTTAATTTTTGGGAAGGTGCAGCTCGTGACTGAGATCTTCAAGGCTTGGTAATAGAGGCTTGCCTAATCACTTCAAAAAGGAGAGTGTTTGTTAGGATAAGCATTTATCTGTATTGAATGATGAGAGATACAAGTACTATTTAGCCAAAACAACAACCCACCTTTCCAGTGTCAGACACAGTAAAAAAATCACTCATGGTTTGATCCATCAAGATCCCGCAGTGTTCACACTGAGCCAAAGCACAAAGGAGCACCTTCAATAGGACCATTCATATCCCTAAGTTAAGCGTCTGTTGAAGTGCTTTGCAGAACTGAACCAGAATACGTCATAATACCTTTAGGAAAAAAGGCTCATGTTAAGGGAAACTAAGGCTAGGAAAAGAAACTCCTCTGACAGTGTACTCCTTGTGGTCTGCCTGAAGAATTACAGGTGTTCAGAGCAGAGCTCCTCTGTGAGCAGCCACAAAACCCCTGCTCAGACCTATCTGCTAGAGATGATAAGGTCTGACAGGAAGGAGGCAATTTCCATCTGAAGTAAATCGTCCAGAACAGCATCTGCAAGCTCATTATACCCCAAACAGAGATTGGTACAACAGCCAGCTCCTTTTGCCCTTAATAAATTCCACACAAAAGCATGAATGACTTATATCCAACATTACCATGTCCTCAGGTTCTTCTGCCATCTGTACAGTACAGCTGCACTGGTTCTAAACCCAGGTACCCTCATTGCTGAGTCTTCCCCTAGCAATTTAAGGTCTCATCAGTAAGTATTAAGAGATACTTTTTAAATAGATAATGCTCCAGACAGACATTGTAGTCAGGTAGGTTAAAAATATCTACTGATATACACATAAAAAATAGAACTACAGAAGAGGCAGTATGGCTTCCACTATTTGTTTTTCTTTAAAAAACCCTCTTTCTTTAAAAATAACTTTTCTTTAAAACCAAATGTGCCCTTCGTAGTCTGCAGTGCTGGTCAGTTTTAGTCATGTGGTCCCTGTTAGTAAGGCTGCAGTGGCATCTACTGGTCACAGCCCGGTGAGACAGGCAGTATTTCTGTCAGCTTCAAGTTTCTCACGTGACAGGGAGTTTTTCAGGCTTCTTGCACAATTTTTTTCCTCTGCTGCTTTTCCTTATCGTAGTCATTTATTATTGCTGTTAAGTTGCTTTGGAGATGTTACAGCAACAGATATTGCTGCGGCCTGTCATCGACGAAGAGATAAGTAAAAACCTCAGGGTATGAATGCATCAACTCCAACCAACCCACAGTTAGTCCTACCGGTTGTACAGACAGAATCCTACCAGTAGTACAATACAAGTCGATGCCATTTGGTGCCTGGATTAGATGGGCTTCAGAGAAGGCATGGGACAATTATTTCCAGCGAGGATATTTGGACCCCCCTTAGTCTGTTTGCCACATCTTGCAATACTTGTATTTCTTTAAGTACTCAGAAAGATCTGCATGAGTGAGATGTGATCACATGAGATGTGATTCAGGTACAGTTAGAGAGAAAAAAAAGCTGGACTCAGGCTGATATAAATGATTAAATGAGACTTGTGCACATGTGTGTCAGCTCAAGGGAATAGTTTGCCACTAGGGAGTTTCTCTTTTATCAGTGCTCAGCTCTAACTGCAAAGCAAAACTAAACAAGGGCCAAGTTTGAAGAGCGCAGTTAAGCATTGTATTATAGCTCTCAGTTTGTGGAAATTCAAGTATCCAACACTCACTTGATCTTATGACGAAGTCACAGTTCTCTTCTGTTACAGGGAATAACATAACTGATCCAACTGCCAGTGCAAGTACAGGCAAGAAGCCCAACATTGGGTTAGGGCCAGAAAACAGGACAGATGTAAGTAATGCTACTACTATGACAACTGCTGTTTTAGTCATCTTTAAACATGACTCTTTTTTAAAGGAATATTTAAAGCAGTACTTCAAGGCTTGAAAACTTTGCCAGTTTTTAAAAGTCGTGCCCTGTTGAGATTTTTTTTTCTCACACTGGTTTCTAAACAAGCAATACAATATTTGCCATCTGTTTTGGAATACACTTCAATCATATTTTCTTCACTGTTCTCAAAGTCTAGCCTTGCTGTCAGAGGTGAAACTCTGAGAAACATGAATTAACATGAGGGTAATAATAAAATCATAAGATTTGGTAATCCAGACAGAGATGAGGCAGGGACATGAAAAAGCCTACCCTTAGGCACAAGAATCTGCAACATGATTGCTCAGAGTGTTAACTGCGCTACAGCTTCCACTAGTCAGTCACAACCCTTGTGGGGAATTCCAGGTGCTGCTCAAGCTCTTTGGAAAATGATGACGCCAATTTAGATGCCAGAATAGAGACAAGAAAGTCTTTCTTAGTTTCTGTTTTTTAAATGCTGAATCTAACATTTAAAAAAAAAAAAAGCTATACAAGAAGTTCTACTTTTAGATGGGAAATCCAAGCTTAGCAACGCAGCAGTCACATTGCTTCCATCAGGAATTATTCACTCAGCAGAGCTGCATAGCCTACTTTTGCATCAGCATCATTTCAGACAAAGTCTGCTAGTGCATTGCTTCATGGACAGACGCAGCCTTCTATCCTGAACCAAGCTATGTGGACCAGGAAAGATCTCTTCACTTGGTGTCTTCTAATGCAGGCCCATAAGCCAAATCCAGACAACACAGCACAGTTATGTGGCCCCCTTAGAGGCAGAGTTGTTGCCTCTACTCTTTCAGGACTGTGGCCCAAAGGCCAGGAAATGGGCAGAAGCAGCTCATAGGACAGGAGCTCCTTGGAAGTCAGCACAGATCAAGCACCACTGTTAAGTCCTCTGTGAGCCTCAGGGTCCTGAGGCAGCAGCACTTGGCTCCTACCAGCCTGACTTAGAGCTGGGGGCTCTGCAAGACCTCCCAAACTGGAGCAGAGGAATACTTGTACAACTCTGCCTCTACCACCTGAGGCTCAGAAACACCTGATTTATATCAGAACCACTTCACAACCTCTAGTCATTCTTTTTGCATTAATGGAATAAGGCTTTTTACTTTTACCCTGAGAGATCCCCCCTATTGCTGCTCCAGTCTTCCTGGGGCAAAAGACTGTCTTTAGTCAATCTGCACAAACATATAACACTCAGTTTCATTTAGATTTTCTAAGTACAGCTGTAATATTAAAAGTATCTAAAAAGGATGAAGAATAACTTGGAGTAGCATTAATATGAACAATTTCAAATGAAATAGGTCAAACAAAAGTGAGTCTATCTTAAAAGCTTCCATCCAAATAGCCTCAATCCAGCTTCAGGTAATATCTCAGAATGTCATCCCAACTGAGAAATAGTATCCTAAGCAAAACACTTACAATAAGAGCATGTAATCAAACAATCACTTTGAACCCAGTCTTTCACATTCCAGTTTGGGAAGGAACAGTACCAAACCCTACTTTGCCCTTGAGACTTTCTCTTCATCTAAGGATTTTAGCCTTAGTTCCACCCTCTGAAAGACGCTGAAAGCTGTGTAGCTTTGCACAGACTCCCTAGCCACTCCAGTCCTCATATTTCCTACTTGCAGAAGGAAAGCCAGTATTTCTTTTCTCACATCTGTAACAAAGTTGTCATTAATGTGTTAAAATTTTTCTTTGGATCTACAAGAAACAAAACACAATGGAAGTGCAGACTAAATCCACTGGCCGACATTTTATAGAATGTTATCTCTTTTCCTCTGTAACTTTAATGTACACAGTCAGGCATAATAAATTTAACTCATAACTTTTACAACTCCACAGCAGGTGTTCAGATTCTAAGGGCAGAGAAGGAATTAACCATGCAGATATGTATTTAAGGACAGGATTTTCAAAACCAGCCAACTTTTAGTTAGTACCTGCTCCTTACAGTCCTCATTTGACAGAAGCACAGAAAAGGTGACACCAGTAATTTCTGAGAGCCTTACACCATTTAACACATTTGACAACTAAGTCACTAATTCATATATTTATATTATGCTAAAGCCTGAAAGATAGCCCAAACCACCGTTTTTTGCTCTGTATTGCAATCACTGGACTGAAGAAATGTAAAAGGCTGAATGGTAGGATGAGTTCATCCTTGGTCATGGAAAAACAGCTCTACTTTCAACTAAAGCTTTGCAGAGGTTCATGACAGAGGCCTGAATCATTAAATCAGCTGTCTGGTGAACATACGCATCATTATGGTCTGTCTCAAGGATTATTGTCCTTGGTTTGTTCTGTGCCACTGTCCCTTCTCTATTCCTTGTATCGAAGGGGTTTCTGACAACACTGTTCAATGACTCAGGCTTTACACTAGACATATCAGCATTTCATCATGAGTTGCTTTTCAAGCATGACACAGAGAGAGACAGAGGGTCGACGGACTTTCAAAATCCTTCAGAAGCACCCACACCCAGAGGCAGATACACTCTTTGCCATCTTGACTCATTGTGGATCATTGCTATCTGCTCTGCACCAAAGAAAACCCAGTCTCATCAGCCCCGGGCCAGACTGGCAGTAGAAGCTTCAACTCTCCTAAACCAAGAGTAAGATTCAGGGGATTTCTTTATTGTTCCTTTTAATCTGAGTATCACTTAGAGAACTTGGATTCAGAGATTAATTTTTCCAAAGTTTCAGATATTTAGACCACGATTACTGGTTTCATCAAACGGCAGTATAGTCAATCGATATCAAATCATAAAGTATTACACTTCTCATCTCAGCCACTTATTACAGAGAAAATGTTAAACATGGAGGCCTACAGCTTTTCTCAACAACTTTGTCAGTATTGCCTGGTACTCATTCTGGAGTTTACATTGATTAATTGGGGTTTTTGTCAGTAATGGGGGGCACACAAGAGGTATGCATTACTTCTGCACCTGTTTAACACAACAACAACAACAAAATCATCTGCCTGACTACCTTGTCTCAAAGGCTGACTTCAGAAATCACATTACAAAATAACTCTAATTCTCCATGGGGAGAGAGGGAACCATTGTTTTCCATCTCCGCTCTTTGGGAAAGTCTGCTTATGGACAAGTATTACATCCATTACAGGGAGGATGTAAAAAGACTCTAAAGTCAGGCAGGTTGGATAGGAATGTGTATCTGGAGAGCAGATGCATCCATGAACTGAAGTGACCTCATCACTACTTCAATTTTAATACTGAGCAATTTTATTTTATTTTTTCAGTGCTAGAGGGAAGATCATAGTTAACATACAGAGGTCCCCAAATGAAACAGAAGATGCTTAATCCACACCTTGTGTTATCCATGGTATGTCACAGATACATTATACACTTACAGACTCTAGAGGCTCGTTTTCCAGGTTATGAATTTAATCTGAAATAATTTTTTCCTCAATTTTCCTTTTTCTCTTCCCTGTTGTTGGTTTTGGTTTGTGGTTTGGGTTTTTTTCCCCACTGTGTTTTGCTATACTATCAAATAAGTAACAAGTTTAAGGCAAGAAAGGCTTTCTATGGGGAATGCCATTTCTTGAAGGCAGCCTTGCTTCATTCCAGTCAATTCAACCCACTTTTATTTTGTGCACCGTAACACATCCCTACACCACAAATACACCTTTCTGTTATTGGGCATTGCTCCCTCAGAACTAGGTTTCTCTCACCAGTCTCAAAACTCTCAACAACTGCAGCCAGAAAGCAACAATGCCTTGTACATCCAATGTGGCTCAATGGCCTTGGAGTTGCAGTGTTGCAGTTATATTTAACTGAGGTGAAGTCCCCCAACAAGCTTCCCTTCCTACAGCACGCCTCAGTAGCTCCACTGTCACTGCTATGGGTTTCACACCCAACACCACACAGGAAGGCTTTGGGGACAGGAGGAAACCTTTTAGGCACGGTCACTAAAGAGTGACTTATATTTACCTAGTTATGTTTTCAAACACTAATCAGTCTTAAAGCAGACTCATAGATGTTTGAAATGCACTGTAAAGTTAATATTTAGCTTTTAAAACATATCTCTGGTATCTTTGCAACAGTTCTCACTTCCTGAAAGGGCGATATGTAAGTATTTCAGATAAGGCTTTGCCACTCTGTTCTTGAGGGAAGCTATCAACTTCCCCCCACACTCTTCAGTCGTGGCCCTGCCACCTCTACCAGAAAGAGCCTTTTTCGTGCCTCTGTTTCTCACCGGCTGCTTCATCCGCAGAACAGCTCCGGATCTGCAGTGGCCACTATCGTGAGCAAACAATTCTGGTGAGTTAGCAAGCTTTGCCACATCTGCTGCAGAGAAACCCTGCAGAACAACGCGGGCAGAAGGCCTGGCACTCCTCAGGCTGAGGATCATCAGCAACGGCCGCTCCTCAACGACCGAGGATAGATGAGGGCAGAGCTGCCCGCTGGCTTCTCCCTACCTGCCGGCACGACGGTGCCCGCCGAGCGGAGCGGGGCAGGGCGGAGGGAAGGGAAGGGCCGCCCACCTTGCGGGTGCCGGCAGCAGGGCCGGGCTGGGCGCCGTTCCTCCCCTCCCCGCTCCTCCCTCGCAGCCTCTCAGACGCCAGGTGGAGGCGAAGGGCGCAGGAGACGGGCAGGGAGGCGAGGGACGGTGCCGCCACCGGAGACCGCAAGTGAGCGGGCGGGCGGGCGCGGGGAAGGGCTGCGGGCCGGCGCCGGCGGGGAGGCGCGGGGCGGAAGCGCGTGTGGCCCCGGGCCGGCGCAGGCACAGCAGCGCAGCCCGCGGCTGGACACCTGCGCAGGCGGAATGCCGGGCAACCATGCATACAGAGATATAAACATATACTTAAGTTCTTTTTCAATTATTTTCGAGCGTTCGTAATCGCTGCAGTTTGATCCGACCCCGGTGCCCCGCGGGGAACCTCCTCCCCGGGGTCACTCCGGCGGAGCTGGCACTTCCTCAAATGCCGGCTCTGCCCTCCGAGCTCTGCGGCGGGGGGACCAGGGACTGGCTCTGTATTTAGCCCTCTCCTCCCAGCAGTTACCCTCCGAAGGATGCCAGGGCACTACATAGCTTAGAAGTAGTCAAGAAAACATCATACTCTGGTTTTCCCCTCTTCACGAGGGGAGAAGTAGATGTCTTCCTGCTCTAGAACGAGTGTTTCCACACAAGGTTTGAAGTTCGGGGCTGTAAGGGCTGGAATTTGTGGGGAGCTCAATCTGTAGAGTAATTGCTGCTTTTTTATAGCTGTGTTGGCTATAACGCTCTGTAGAAATACTGGCTAGAGTCAGCAGTAGCCTGGAGATATGTTTTTGGTCTTTTTGAGCTCCCTGTGCCAGGTCATACAGCTGCAACCCACGTGGAGCCCAGGAACTGGGGCGAGTTCCCAGAGCAGATCCAGTCACGACCTGAAGGTTTTAAGACATGGAGCATGCACAGCTTGCCCTGGCGGTTGGCATTTATTTAGGGTTTAATTCCCACTAGTTAGTTGTCCTAGTTGCTTAGCTTGCCTCTTTTTTGAGACTAGGCTTTGTTTGTGCTGCCTACTCCAACAGTTTTACTAGTGCTGGTGTTTTCTTATCATCAAACTGAAACCTCCTGGTTTGAAGGGGAAGTGGGGAAGAGAGCAGCTCTAGGGCATCACCGAGTGCCAGGATTAGCTGCACCGAGGCCATGGTTTTCCAAGCCAGAGTTTCACCCGCCCCTTGGGCTGCTCATTTCCCCCATGTCAGCACAAGCATTTCTGTGCAGAATTTGACTGGAAAGCTAAACCAAATTTTTAAATTTGTAAAAATATAAAATATCCAGATGAGCTCCCAAATGTTTTCACTGGCATGAGGGAGGGTGAGACTGCTGCTTTTCTGTAACAGTACTGCCTTACAGTGGACTAAATGTAGGCAAACGTATAATTCCTCTGCTAGATTTTGTACCAATGCTCCTGAAATGAAATCACAGGGTTCTCATGCTTAGGCCAGCTGTAGATTTATTTATTTTTAAAGCTCTTACTGATGCTTAGGAGCATGACTAGTGGCATTTTGACTTTTCTAAAGTCAGGATTTTTATTTTGCATACCTCAGCTTAGTAAATGCACGTGGCACATGGCAGCACGAATTTAAAACCCCAGCTGTATCCTGGAGGTGGAAGAGCCATAGTGTTTTCCAGTGTCCAGTACAATGTCTTCATTTACCAAGCAAGGCAAACAAACTTCTTGGATAAGTATCAACCCCTGTTGGTTTAGGAACTGTTTGGTGAAAAGGTGTAGGCTGGTACATCCAAGAACAAAATTAACAATAGCATTTATTCCTTTGCATAAAATTAGCCTTTCGGAATCATGCGATTTTGAAGTTTCAGTTTTCTGAGTTAGGGCTGTCTGTAAGTCATCATGATTTTAAGATTTCAGGGCAGACTCCCAGTACTGTCCTAGTGAAACTCCTTGTAAGATGATTTTCCCCTAATAGGATGGTTTTGAGCTGGACAGATCAATTCGTTTATATTGTCATTCATTTAGGGGCAATCAATCTCAACTTTAACAGATACACTTTCATTGCCTTTCCCTTTGGGATCACTTTTCCTTATTATCAGAATTTGTCATTACTACCACATTTCTATGATGCCTTTGATAGGGAATTTTATATCAGCAGGGTTGACAGCAGGCACAGCCTATGCCCAAAGGATTCAAGGAACCACGTCTACAACAGTAGTATTCTGAGAACAGATTTTAAAAGAACTTCACTGAAACAGAGTTAGATGACTTTGATTTATGTTGTACTACGTGACACATGATTTAACCAGATATCAAGAGTCTTCCTGTTGAAATTCTTAAAACCAGAAGATGTTAAGAAACGTGATTAAAACATGAAAGTCTGAGGAAGATTAAGCTGGAACAGTCTGGCTGTTTATGTGCAAGAGCCTCCTTGCCTCCAGAAGAGAACCTCAGAGTGAACGTTGAACTAGGCTTTGCCCTGGAGCAGTATCTTTTGGCACTAAAAACCTCTTTTATTATCTAATCAGTAACATAAAGCTTTGTTGTTATAAATTTGGTAAATAGGTGAACTTAAATTTTCACTCTGTCTCTAGGCATGCTATATTTAACCTTTAGCTTAATTTTATGTTAGTGTAACCTCAGCTAGTCTGATCTTGTCCTGCAGTCAGTCCTAGAAACAGCCATTCCTTCTCTCTTCACTCATGATAACTGGCCCTGATTTTTCTGGTTTTGACCTGTTAGGGTAAAGGTTTTAAATTACTAAATACTTCTTTTTAAAAAAGATCTTCAAAAGCCTGTTAACATTGTTACATCCCCTCTAGCCTTCTTTGTAAACAATTCTTAAAGGGCTTTTGTGTCAGAAGCAATCTGTGTACAGTAACTTTAACAGAGTGTCTGTGACTTGGATTCTCAGGCATGGCTGAAGTCTGCAATAAATGGAACTCATCCACTTCACTTGCTTAAACCTCAACTGCAAAGGCTTGGTTTGGAGTTCAGTTTAACAGGACACTAATTGCAAATCTCGCACCTTTTCTCACTGGTTAAATATCACAAATCCTTCCTGCAGCATCAGTCACCTTGTAACTACAAACTCTCTCCAGTAATTAGCAGAACTCTCCTGATGATAACCAAAGCTTCTGCTTTGAGCATCTTCTCTAGTTTGGCTTTGCATGATTACTGTTTACCTGTCCTGGCAGGAGCCTAGTAAGATCTCAGACAATTCACCCTGCTAAGCTAGAATAGATGCCTACATCTCCGTGCAAGCAGACAGTTAGCAGAAATGGCAGCTATTTGCCTGAATATTACTGGCAGAGAGCCGCTGAAGTTATTTGTCTCCTTTCTCATTTATCCAGATACGTAAAACTGTTCTCTGGTGTTGGTCCCGTGAGGCCGAGGTGACAGAACTGTAAATGTAAACTTCCATTTGCAGTGAAAATTACAGGTGCAAGTGTACAAGTCATGAAATTCCTCTGTTCACCACACAGGTTGCCAAAACAGATCCCCACCCACAACTGCGGGCTTTATGGTGTACAGACTGGCAGATTAGAACTGTGTACTGAGGAAACCCACGTTAAAACTAGGCTAGCTCTACCCAATTGGAGACGTTTTCTGGGCAAGGTGTGGGGATAGGCACAGTGGGAAATCACAATTAACCCCCAAAATCCCACATGCTTATCTTGCAAGAGTAATCCAAGGGCAGAGTCTAGTTCAGAGGTAAGAAGATAACACATCTGAAGTTCCAGACAAGGCCACTTCAAAGTCTTGGCAGCATGGAAGTCTTTTGAGACTACAGAGAAATGCATTTGTTTCAGAGAGTGGAAGAAAAATGTCCTTGTTTGTTTGTTTGGTTTGTTTTTGTAGAGTTTACATAGACTTTTCCAAAATGATTTCCTCAAACGAATATGGGTCTCACTCCTGGGAGCTCTTGGTGACAGTTGATCATCAGCATGAAGAGGTACAAAAGGAATTTTTACTACGGGTCACAGGGGACCTTCATATTGGAGGAGTAATGCTGAAGTTAGTAGAACAAATCAGTGAGTAAAGACTTGTTTAATTTACACAGTGTTATTAATACATGCAGCCTTCCCTCTGCTTCTCCACATTTTGGAATGGCACAGCCTCTTGCTTACTTCTCAGTAATGGTACACAGAGCACGCAGGTGCTGCAGACTCAGGGTTTTTATGTGGCAGAACCCATCCCTGTCTGTGACTAACACCCTCTACCATCACAATGCAAACAAAACTTTAGTTTGTTTTTTACTTTCAGTTAGACAAATACACTAGACTAAACTAATTACAGTTGGCATTTGGGAGGTCATCTACCCTTAGAATTCTCCACAGAATTGACAGCAACAATGCTTTATCTCTTTTCTTATACATGTGCTTTTCATGCCGACTTAGTCAAGGTTTTGACACCTTGCAGGTCAGAATAGCTTACTGCTCAAGAATAATCAGAAAAAAGCCACTGTTCTCCTCCCTAAAACTCTTCATATGAGTAATGAACTAAGTATTCTATCTGTTCTTGATTCAGCAACCCTTATTTATGCTGGATGTTTTTGAAGTACAAAATAAACAATTTTTACTTAAGCAAAACACCGTTGATTCCATATTAGTGAAATGAGACAGTCACCTCTTGGCAGACTTGTCTTTCAGAAGTTTCTGTAGGCAACCCTGGTCAGTCATGCACAGACCACTAAAAGATGTAACTGTGCCACACTCAGCACCTAGGTTAACTCTTCAGGGAAAACAAAGTTCCCAGCAGCTGCACATGGATTCGGTCTCAGGAACTGTATTTGCTGCTTTAATGTAAATAAATTCTCTGCTTGCAGGGCACTGATTCCAAATCAAGCTTTTTGTATATTTTCTGCATAGTTTAATACCCATTTTGCATTTTCCTAGAAATATCACAAGATTGGTCAGACTATGCTCTTTGGTGGCAGCAAAAAAATTGTTGGCTTCTGAAAACCCACTGGACGCTCGATAAATGCGGGGTGCAGGCAGATGCTAAGCTGTTCTTTACTACTCAGCACAAAATGCTGCGGCTTCGCTTGCCAAACATGAAGACTGTGAGACTAAAAGTCAGCTTCTCTTCTATGGTATTCAAAGCTGTCAGTGACATCTGCAAAATTCTCAGTAAGTAAAGCTAAATCCAACTAAGTTGGAGTATTTTATGAGGTGAATTTTTATGTTAAGTCTTTACTCATAAACTGTTTAGCTCAAGGGGAAACAATAGATTGAGTTCACCCAAGCACAGAAGAGAGATTTTCTGGGTTTTGGTATCCAGTGCATGTCAGTGGTTCTCAGTCTTTGTGATTATTGATGCACACAGCATCAGAAATGTGGCCTGTGAGCTGCAGCAGTACTAATTAGTCCATCTTGATGGTTTTGTAGGGATCCTCACCCTCCTTCAGCAGGACTGAGTCCTCCTTATTCTGTGTCATTGACTTAAGACCTTGAGGTTAACAATCTCCTACACCAGCCTTCACCATATGCAATTCTACTGGCATCAACTGATTTATCACCTATTTTCAAAAGCATTCATGAAATTCAACTTGGCCCATAGGTTAAATATATTCACTTCAGAAGGAGTAAGTTTTAAATGTTCAAAACTCAGGTCAGGGCATAGCTAACTACTCTGCATAAGCCCGTGAATGTGGTCCCCAAGTCTCTACTCTTTCCAGTAATGGAGCACCTCCAAGTAGAGGTGAGGTTTTGGAGCATGCCAGACCTGTGTGCCTGTGATCAACAGCAAAAAGTCAAGTCTGCAAACAGTCTTCAGGATCTCTTAGTTTCAGAATAAAATCAGGATTAAAATCCTTATTTAATTTAGATCTTCAAAGTTTAGCCTTATAACATGTTCATCTTAAAAAGGAATTTACCACTTCATACCACAGTGCAGCAATTTAATCTTCTAGCGGTGGATTGTGAAAGGTATAGTTTGTCTTTATTATACTTAAGATCTCTGAATAAAGTCATGACGTAATTGTTCAACTGGTATTTGGCCAAATAAATGTTTCTAGCCACATTTTTCCTTCAGATTGGGTCAGTACAGCAACATTTCTCATGAATGAATACTGTCACAATAAAAGCCTTTACTTACCCCAGGATAAATGTTTTTCAGAAAGAAACTGTCAGGTTTGCAACTGACAATACATGTCTGAATCACTAGTGCATTAGGGAATAGTGTTTAGCCAAGACAGAATATTGTCCATGAAATATAGTGAATAACAAAAGGCACAAACTTCAAATACAGTGGCTCCACTTTTGTTATTGCTTCTGAATGTCAGACACTTCACCGAGGTATGCACAAAGGTGATTGCAGAGCCATTAGGGAGAAAAAGGTTTTTCCCTGATGTTCTAAAAGTTAAGCATTTAAGCAGGCTTAAATCCCATAAAAACTCACTCTCATAGCCCAAAGTCTTTGCCCTTGTTGTTGAATTACTGGATTTTCCACAGCTACTGCTTTCAACTTGCTAAAAATAAAATTCAGATTGCAACGTGGAGCTTCCCTAAATGCTATTACCAACCATGGGAGCTTTTTTAATGTAATCTGACAAGTTTCAAATGTTTCGTCTTGTTTCACTTCCCAAATTTCCATTAGACATTAGACGACCAGAAGAACTGTCTTTGTTGAAGCCATCAGAAGAGAGACACAAAAAGAAAAAGAAAAAAGGCAAGAGCAGCAAAGAACCTGTTACAGAAGATATTGTAGACCTGTGTGACTCTCCAGTGAGTTCTGGGTTATCAGGTAATGAAAAATCAACAGGATTTTATTCCTCTGACTGGAAGTGAAAAAGAGGAAGAAATTCTTTGTTACACAATTAAAACCAGGGAGACTAGTTTAACGCAGTTTAACTGTGTCAGAGAGACACAGTTGGCCTGAAATTAGTGTCTTCAAGTAGTTACTGAAATCTTCATGATACCAATATTCTTCTGCTGTTTTTTTCAAATGTTTTCCTTGCCATTGGTACAAGAAAGGCCACACCAGAAAAAAAGGTGAACAGCTGTGTCCCTGCACAAAGGATGTGCTACTGCTCTTTGAAAACGTGAGACCACTCTTAAAATATTCAAAGCATTTTAAATATTCAAAGTTTGGTAACCTGCAAGGAAAACAAGAAATAAAGGCTTGAAAGTATGTTTTTCCTATCTCCCAACACAATTGGGATAACCTCGCAGAACAAGAGCAAGCACTTTTTTCCCTGAGGTCACTTCAGCCGTGAAAGGACAAGGCTGGCTCTAAGCAGTACAGATAGGAGACTTATCTTGAAAGAAAAGAGTCTTTTACAACAGAAAGTGGCAGACTACCTAAGTCTAAAGTCAGTTTTCCCTGAAATCATACATTATTCTTTCTAACTTGCAGGAAGTCCAGGTTTATACAGCAAAACCATGACACCCATTTATGATCCTGTCAGTGGGACACCAGCTTCTTCTACGATTACTTGGTTCAGTGACAGTCCCTTGACGGAGCAGATCTGCAGCATCCTTGCCTTCAGTCATTCCAACTGTTCTCCAGAAATACTAGCGGAGATGTACCAGCCTCGGAGCTTGGCTGACAAAGCCAGACTCAGTGCAGGGTAAGGTGCCTCTCTGAGATCTTTGTTAGCTGGCTTAACAAGAGTAGCATTAAATCAGCTTGAAAGTAAACCCTTGATACATGGCAATTTTGATACTTAAGAACATGTTTTGATCAAGGTTTTGTTTCAGAAATAATCTTATTTAACATTCTTGGTTAGGCAATTTTGAAGTGATGTAATGTGCGGATTCAAGACTAAATTCTGTAGTTAGATGAAAGCAAATCCAGTTTAGCACTGTGGCCATGGCTAAAGGACAGTTTGGATAGCAAACTCTGAAGGCATTAAATGCCAAGTGGAAATCCACACGTAAATTCAATAAAGCTGTAATGCATTACAAATAGGTGACTTACTGGATCACACACAAGCAAACATTGCATATTGTACACCACAGAAGAATACAGAACACTGGAGGGTTTAGTGGTGCAAGTGTTGAGAGGATTCTCTCTAGCATTAAAATACAGATTGTCTTTTTTAGATCTGTGGCACGCTTAACAGTGACTTGGGTATTTTAATTAGATTTCACTGAAGAAGAGAAGTAGCTAGAATTAGAAACCAGCAAATACTGAAATGAAAAGTGACAGTTCTGAATACTACAGGCACACTTTTGCCCTGGCTTAAATGACATTGTTCTTTTTGGAGATCAAGAAGAAAGAATCTTGCTGCTGTAGGTCACCCCAACAACTAGTTACTGCTCAGTTTCTGGCTTCTACTCCTGTTTTGAATAGTGATGGAGAAGAAAAAAAATAAGAATATCATAGGTATTGTGCTTATACAATGCAAGTTTGAAACCTATATGAACATTCTACCTTCAAATTATGTGAAGTTTCCTAAGACTTGCAGGAATTTGAGCTTTTGTTTCACACTGGAGCTCTGCAGGTGTGATAGTTTTTCCTGTATAGATGAATTTGTGGGTTCTTTTCTTCCGCAGCTGGCTAGATTCATCTCGATCACTTATGGAACAAGACATTCTGGAGGATGATCTACTTCTTTTACGCTTTAAATACTACACTTTCTTTGATTTGAATCCAAAAGTAAGAGCTTTGTTTTTATTGCTATTTGTTGTTTGCCTGCTTTCATGTCAAGAAGCTATAGCAGAAGGATACTAAATTCTAGCTAGGATTTGTTACAGACCCTTCAGAGATAGAATTCAACATCTTCCCTTTAGCTAAGGCTGCACTTTTGCCCTCTGGACAACGAATCACCATTCCTCACCTGAAATCTTAAGCATAAAGATGAGTTCTGAAGAGCACCAGAAACAGTACTTCAGCTTATTAACCAAGTAGATAATAAGAAACAATCACTATCCAAAACATGGATAGGAAATTAAAGCAGTTCACAGTAAGATCAGAAATGTCAAGCCAGTGCAAACACAGAGCCAGAACAAAAAAAGCCAAGCACAAAAGAGGGGAAGTGAGGAACAAGAATTTCTGTCTTCTGACAGCAGCAAACTGTTGCATGTCACCTTCGTATCTGCCATGTCACCTTATTTTCCCTTTCATATTCTGTTAAACCAGTTCAAGGCCTACTACCACAAATGGGGATATCTTAATCTCCCCTTCTGCTTCAGCCAAGGATTCCTGATTAACTTTCTGTTGGATCAGCAAGCCACTGTGACCCTACACACAATCACGCAAGCTAGCACAAGAACAGATGGGAACGTACAGTGGGGCAGAGGTGGGGGGGAGGAAAGAAACAACCTTTATGGCTTCAGCCCAATGTTAAGTCTGCTGCAGCTGACTGAGTCTATAGCTTGATGGTCATTAATGACCAATGTTGTTCTTTTTTGCTACAGTATGATGCAGTGCGAATAAACCAAATATATGAACAAGCCCGTTGGGCCATCCTGTTAGAAGAAATCGACTGCACAGAGGAAGAAATGCTGATCTTTGCTGCGTTACAGGCACGTACTTGATTCAAGTTGCAAAACCTGTTTTCTCAAGAGGCAGGCACAAGCTAGGACAAGACTAGGATAAAGCCCAAGCCAACAGCTCTGCTTGGCTTGAGGGTCTGATATTTGAGTGAGAAACAATATGCAGCATCCATCAATTAATCTAAATTCAGTAGCAGCCCACCATTGTTCAACCTGACACAAGTATGACAGCATTTACTAATATTTAAAGCAAAGTGTACTCAGGATGTAACTTTCATACCGGTCTATTCTGAAGGGGATTACTGTAAGTGTTGCTTCCCATACCATCTACCATCCTTTCACATATTATTCCTTAAAATTTCTGTACATAAATACATAAGTTGACAAACAGAAAAAAAAGCTGTAATACCATGTGAAGATAGGGAGTATGCAGCAATTTCACATGACCTAGAGTGGCTTAGTCTTTGGCTGTAGGTAATAAGGCACAAATGTTTATTAATAATAAACTGCTCCCTTTTAAATGCAAATGGAGCTGCCAAAAAATTCAGAGCCTGCCACTGCAGAACACCACAGAACCTTGCTGCCAAGTTTCCACCTGGTATGGATGGCACTTACAGCTGACAGTACTAGGGATGCCAATGTTAGCACTGAGTTGGGCTTACAGAGCAGGGACAGTGAAGGAATACAAATACTGGCAATTAAAATAGGAAATTCTTATCAGTAATGGTCCAGGAGATCATAGTGGACATACCATTTCCTTGTGAAAAAAATCATGGTTCCACGCTGCAGAACTTCATGCAGTTGTCAACAGCCAGAAGTGGCCTATTTCCATCTGCTGTGATTTTGTGTTGCCAATTGGTCTGCTGACTATTTGATATTGATGGTTTATTTCAGTATCATGTAAGCAAGTTATCCTTATCATCAGAGGCACAAGAATTCTCCTGTGAGTCAGAAGTAGATGAAGTAGAAGCTGCACTTTCTAATCTGGAAGTGACACTGGAAGGTGGAAACCCAAGTAAAATTTTGGTATGTCCTTTCAGATCCCAGAGTTGCTTTCACTGTGTCAAATGCATTGACTGATCAGCCCACCCGGTTCCTGAGTTTTTAATAACGTTAACAGACGATTAAAAAGTGCATTGTACTAAAATTATTCCTAATTATTCCTGCTAGGAGGACATCACAGATATCCCGAAACTTGCTGATAATCTCAAGCTAGTTAGGTGAGTCATTAAAACTAATTATAAAACATACTAATCAAAAAGCTTATCCATACAAGAGATCTCTTGGGTTTTTCATTCTAATCTAATGGTAGATCCTATGGTTATAAATTAACAAATGCAGCACAGACAGGTCTAACTAGACTAATATCCTCTTCAAATCTTTCTCTTACTGCATCTGAACAAGCTTCTCAGAAAATCTTTTTTTGGGTGCTGGGGTAGGTATATTTAACACTTAGTAAAGGACCAGCCTCTTTATATTTCCTAGTGCTCATCAATAATAATCTCTAAACAAAAGAGTCTACAATTTTGTTTTCAACCACATATTACTGTTTTACCAATGGAAAACTAGAAAAAGCTTCCATCTCTCCCTGAGAAGAATATCTGAAAGGAACCCTGAGGATTGGTTGATTTATTTATTGTATAAACAAGAGAAACAAACACATCACCCCTTTCTAGCCAAACATGGAGTCTGTATTTTCAAATATCAAAATGAGTTTCTGTGATCCCACTGCAATATCTTGATTTATGGGTTATTTAAATTACTTCAGTGACCTCAAGTCTGTAATGCCTTTTAGCACAAAGCAGTCTTCACATTTTAGAAAGACAAAAGATTTCTATTGTACACATATTTACTGGATTCATTCTGTTGACAAATCATATTTGTAGTCAGTGAACTGAAAGCTGCACCTGGAAACTTTTAACTGTTGTTAACTGCTAAAAATTAATTGTTAATTTCCAATAGGAATTTTATTTATCATTCAAATTACTAAGGTGGCCTAAGATGAAAAGGAATTTAAGCCTTTTAAATTCTGTCAGCTACTTGCTTCTAACAACAGATTGATGATATTTCCTCCGTTTGCTTTTAAAAGCATTCAGCAGATATTTTTAATCATGCAAAACCTCCTATATACATGAGAAATTACTTACTAAACCCAAGACATTGTAGAAACTAGGTAAAGTGTAAAACATTTCTTTAACGAAACACCACCACTTCGTTGCTGTAATTAGTTAATAGTAAACCTAAATGCAAAGCTCTGCATAGCATGCTGCTGACTCTATACATATAGTGAACTTCTCATTTATTCACAGCATGCACCACATTATCACACACGTAAATACCACTTCCACATGCATGAGAAAACCACGGAGAATTAAAATATTCAAACCAAACCAAAGCAACAGAAACATACACTCAAAAACGTTTTCAGCTACTTTTGAGAGTAGAAAAATAATTTTCCTGTTAAATCTAAAAGAACTGATAGTCCCTTCGTTTTTAATTTTTTTTTTTTTGTCTGTGTACCAGAAAACTAAACCCCAAAATATTTGGCACTTTTTGACAATCCAAGTTATTTTGGTAATTTAAACATTAACATTTGTGTTTTCTAGAAAGGAGTCTAAATTAGGATTTCTGGAAAAGCTCTTGAGAAAGAGCGAGTAGGTATAATAAATCACCATTTTACACAGCTAGCTGTATAATCTTTATTGCATTACCTTTGATTGAAAGGAAATTACTAGTTAGTGGATTTCTTATGATTATTTTTTATTTAACTTCACCGATGACCCTTGTAGCTAAGTTAAGTATTTCTCTACAAAAAATAGTACTAATACCTCTGTTTTTGTCTCCTGAAATGTATTGAATCTGGCATTTCCCCCCTACAGCCTTCATCCCTCAGTGTATTCTTAGCAGAATTCATTACCATTTTCCTCTTACTAAAGAGAGGTTGAGCTTGCACAAAGATCATGTTTCACCATTAGTACCTGCCAGTTAATTCAATTAAATAAGTCAGTTTGCATTAGTAAAGTATAATTAAGCTGAGGAATATCTTCATCTGTCTACATGTGTGAGGAGCTGGAATAACACTCCCTTAGTGGAGGACAATGACTTAAACTTGAAATGATTTAACTTTTCTTGGAGTGCTACAGAACTTAATGAAGGAACAGAACTTTGTTGTGTTAGATACTCTTCAGATAAAGCCAAATAGATGGTCTCTACTCCCTTACAATTTAATGAAACAAGTCAGGTTTATGGGTGCAAATCTTCTAGATATGGAGCTATGAAAAACTGAAGCTAATTCAAATGCACATGAACAAATTAATGGGTTTTATTGGCACAGGTATGAGTAACCCAGCTGAAGCCATCTGTGTGACCTGAAAGCAATTTGAGATCCACAGTAACATTTTTGAGTGACTTAATTTGTACATTTCGATATAAATAAATGTGATTTCTTTTTTTTTTCTTTCAGGCACAAGAGGCTGGCAGTCAGAACTGTCAAACCATATTGGTTTGTCTTCAAAGACACTTCAGTGTCCTATTTCAAAAACAAGGAATCTGCACAGGGAGAACCTATTGAGAAACTAAACTTAAAAGGTAGGAATTTTCTTTTCTTTTTTTTTGTTGCATTCATGAAATGAATATATCCACAAATCCCTGCAAGACTCAGGAAGGCAAGCACAGTAGCATTTAGTCTCAGAACCTTTTCAGTTACTAAGCAGGCAGACCACATCTGCAGAAGAGATCTAAACTAAAATGATTCAATAGATTAACCCAAACCAAGATTATCCGGTCCTGGCTTGTAAAATGCCATGTTAATTATTACATTAATTGGCAGTACTCCCCTCTGTCCCTGGCAAAGGCACACTGGTAGTAGAGGATTATGCATGATGCAGTGGACAAGAATACCACAGGTTGCACTTAGATACTGCAGGGCAGAGACAGCTCCAAGGCCTAGTTTTTCATGCATGGGGATTTCCATAACTACAACCAACTGTAGGTACTTCTGGAAGAGAAACCCTGGGTCTACACACAGCAAACACCAGCACCATATATAGTCTCCATCTATATCTACTCCTTCAGTGACATCATTTGGTCAACATCAGGGAACCAGTGATGCCCAGGATGCATCCTAGAAGAAACCTTTGAAAGAACATTGACCCCTGTGAACAAATGGCTCTGCATACCAATCTTCATATCCTCAGTAGGTCAGATAAATGCACAGTAAAACTAGCCAGGGTGGCTGGAATCTCAACAAGTAGCCCACAGCCTTGGTGTCCCTTGTCACAAAAGGGAACTGCAGGCAACCTCCACTCCAGCCAAACCAGGAAATGAACTAGAACAGAAACCTTTAATTGGGCCTAAGCTTTGAAAGTCTTGGCTTTTGATCTCAAAGAAAAACAACAATTAAGTACCGTTTTTTAGTATTAATCAGTACTTAGTGACAGAGTAATTAAATAAATTCTTTATTTTCTGATTCTCTGTGATCTAGGATGTGAAGTTGTACCAGATGTAAATGTTGCAGCAAGGAAGTTGGGAATCAAGTTACTAATCCCTGTTGCTGATGGCATGAATGAAGTATATTTAAGATGCGATAATGTAAGTAATAATACAAGGGAAAGTTTGTATTCCAGATTGATTGGCAGATTGTCCAGAAGACTCATTGCCCTGTTCTATAATTTGTACAGAAAAATAATAATCGTCTAGAAAAAATAAAAGATGCTGCAAAGAGTTTATTATCTGCATATTTAGTAAAACATAAGAAGTATGTGGCAGCTGAAGAAATGCTTAACAGCTAAGGGGACAGAAGGACAATATTTCTGTGTTTGTCATTAGTTTGCAAGTAAAACTGCTGTAAAGAAAAAAAGGAACAAGCCATTAAAAAAGTAAAAAGAAGTTACAGTATTTTGTTCCATGTTTTCAAAGCACTGAGGTTTGGGATTTGTTCTCTTAATTAGAACTCTCCCCAGTCAGAAGGTGGCAGCGTGATAAGGATCTTACATGAGTTTTCAAGGTCAGTTGTGTTGAAGTATATTAATCTGTGTAAAAATGTTCATTAGGTGGAAAATAGTCATGCAATAAAATTTCCAAGATAATCTATTCCAAAGTACTGCATTTTTTTTAAAATTTAAAACCTGAAGTCCTGAAGGAGGAACTATCCCAGTCAAGGAAGAACAGTGTTATGGTAACTATATATCCATGCAAATTAAGCAGAAGAACTCCAGAGCGGTTTTCATCCACGCAGTGAAAGATGTGTGAGCAGTAGCCATCTTCATAAATGATTTCTCCAACAATATCAAATAATTGTCTTTGTTGCAGGAGAATCAATATGCTCGGTGGATGGCTGCTTGTGTCTTAGCCTCAAAAGGCAAAACAATGGCCGATAGCTCCTACCATCCTGAGGTCCACAAGATCCTTTCATTTCTACAGATGAAGAACTGGACTATGTCTCCTCAGGCTGTCTCTGATCCAGAAAGCATAGATCTGAAACCAGAATGCTTCCTCTCATTACGTTACATCAAAAAATGCAAGTCCAAGCAGGTATCTTGAGCACGGTTTAGTCATTGGGTATGGATGGTTCCCATAATTGCTTAGGGTTAAGGCTGGATCAAAGCATCTTTTGGAAACCATACAGTAGAATCTTCTTCCAATACTCATTTGTCCCTTTGAGAGAGGCTTTTTCTTTAAACCAAACACGGGGACAGGTCTCTCAGCACTTCGTCCAAGTACTCTTATGTCCATACTACCTCCTAAGTCACTCATGTTCTCCTGATAACACTGTTTCTGAAAGTCTCATCAGAGTAAGGAAGGGTTTTAAGGATAGGAAGTTACTGTCAACATCTTAACAGTATCTTCCTGTCCTCTTGGCCTGGATGCTTCCTTCCTCTTCATCTAATTCCTTGTCCACTGCTTTTGCTGCAAAAGCATTCAGCCTACCCATCCTCAGAAAAGTCTCCAGATCAAGATGCTGGAGCTAAACCTGGTGCAGCACAAACCCAGACCTAAGCCCCTGCTGTACTGTTCTGCCCTTGTAACTCAGGATCTGTCCCCAAGTGCTCTCTGCAGTGCATCTGCATGAACAGTGACAACTAAGTATCTGAACATGGCATCAGAGCTAATGATGTTTGATTTAGTGAAAGGGTATTTTTGTTCTCTGGTCAACTGAAACCTTTCTCCCTGCATTTCCCAGCTGGCTGCTCGTATCCTGGAAGCCCACCAAAATATATCCCAGATGACCCTTGTGGAGGCCAAGCTGCATTTTATTCAAGCATGGCAGTCCCTCCCCGAGTTTGGCTTATCCTACTACATTGTAAGGTAATCACACTCTTAAGCAATGTCAAGCTGCCATAACGTGTTCAAGTCCAGTGATTTGCAGGAAGTTGTTTGATTCCCTGTTCTAGAAACAGTCTACATTTTTTCCCCCCTACAGACCTTTTTTAATTGTAGTAATTTCCATAATGCTGTTTTTTTTTCCCAATGCAGTAGCACTTGGTAGCTCCATTCCTGGAGTGAGACTCTCCATTATACCTGCCTTCATGCAGACCCATTGGGTTTTGCCCCAAGACACACATCAGTAGGATTAATCCCTTACTGACACAAACTCGCTAAAATGTAAACATTGCCTGTCTTGTTGATGTTCTCAGGTTTGCAATTTATTTGTTCATTCCAACTCCTCACCAGATTTAGCAGATTTTTTGGATTTTGGATCAGATTTTATGATAAAATGCGTTTTGCTGAGCATAATTTCTTTGATTTTTCATTAAGAAAACAGCAAACACGATCCCTTTTTCAGGAGAATCTGGAAGAGCAATCAGCACAAGAAAGATTCTGTTCAGACCAGTTTTCCTGGACACTTTCCTTGAATATGACAGAGTTCTGACCTGCACTCTTTCTCCTTGACAAAAAAATACCAAAAAACTGAAAAGTACTGACACAACCATACTTGGAGACACCTTCTTAAATTTATGCTTAACACCTCTTCTAGGGCTGCTTAGGAATCATCTGTGGTATAAATTGAAACAGCTGGGAACTGGCACAGAGGCCAGCTGGCAGAGAACAGCCCAAATCTGTACTATTAAACTTTATGACTTCCAAAAATGCAGTAGCCTCACGTGAACCACCAGATCATGCTGGTCCTTGAATGTACCTGAGAGTCCTTTGAGTGAGGACTGCTTGGATGCAGCCAGAATTCTGCTTGGGATTCTTCTAGCAATTGAACAGAACACTTGTTCAGTGCTAAGGAATGGTCCCCTGGCACTTCCTATGTGTCAGCACTAATTCTGTTAAACAAACCAACCAACCCAACACCTAAACTGCATTTTGTGGCATGAGCAAAACACCTTGTGGTGAATTTCTGCAAACCCATGAGCAGTATCTCAGTGGGGCTATTAAGAAAGGCACAAATTGTGGTCCAGGTCACAGTCTCCCTAAGGGCCAGCTTCATCCAAGGAAAGAAGGTTCCAAAACAGGATCAAAAATATTGAAAATATTATCAGCAGATAGATGAGTTTCTTCCAGCTTTCAACATGAAGGTAGAGGAAGGTGGTTTCTTTACCAGAGAAATCTTTTCCTAACTATTTCCATCTCTATCCTCAAAAAGTTCTGATACTTAGATTTATCTTTCAACTCCAATCAGAAGAAAGTTGAAATGCTAAAATGGCTTAATATTTTTGTAACGTGATTTACACTCTGAAACATGTATAGATTGCTAACAGAGTTGTTTCAGTAAGTTAATATTGATATATAAAATATTAAATATATTATATACTTACATAATTTAGGTGAATATAAGTAGAAGAACATGTTTCAACATTTATGAAAGGAAGGAAGGAAAACTATTGTTGCCACTTTTCCAGTAAAAATATAATAAAATTAATGCATTTTGCCAGAACAGTGTATTTTAACAGAAAAACAATGAATTGAGAAGATTTCAGGCAGATCTACCTGGCATATTGTTTTACATCTTATATCATGGTTGAACAGCCTACATTTTTGCTTTATACTAAATATTATTCTAGAGAAGGGTCCAAGCTTTCCTCAATCCCAGGCGGTTGTGACTTTTCCCATATTCTTTACTCTTCCAGAGGAGGGTAGGTGAAATGTTTCTCTAAGGGGAAATCATTGCAAACCAGACCTGCTCAAAAGTTTGGAGGTTTTGTTTTTCAGGTTTAAAGGAAGCAAGAAGGAGGATATACTTGGGGTGTCCTATAACAGGCTGATACGGATAGATATAGCCACAGGAGATCCTATCACAACATGGAGGTTCTCCACCATGAAGCAGTGGAATGTGAACTGGGAAATCCGCCAGGTAAAACTGGAAAGGCGTTCTGCATTCAGTCATTATGGTTTAGACACTGGAAGATGCTTTCAGAAAATCTTTTTAAACCCCAGAGGGAAAAGACTTCAAACATGTTTTGACATGTTATTAACTAAGCTGTCTAAAAATTTTCTTAATGGAGTCTGTAGTCAAAATTCAGAAACTAAAAGATCTCCAGTTTAAAAGGTTCCTACCAAGTTTATTCTTTATACGTTGCCCTTGATTTTGATGGGGTGAAATACAGAGACACAAAGGTAAATCCCAACCAATTATGTTTACTGTTCTGTCACAGTAAAAATCTGATTTTAACTGTATAGTCCAGCTCATGCATCATCCTCCAAACTGTGGTGATTCAGTCTCTTAAAACAGACTGAATACAGGAACCCAGGTTGTCTTTTAAATCCCAAAGTGAAGTTGGGAGGCCAAGGCACAAGCCCCTCTGTGCATGCATGTGGGCATGAGAAAGAAGCTCTGTTGTCTGATTTCTTTCAGGGTGCTCCTGACCCTGATGAAGGCTGCTCAGTCAGGCCACGTTGCCCAGCAGTCCACTGGGGAATTTGGGTTTGGAAGACAGTTCTGTAAATTGTAGGTTTCTGAGGTGGAACTTAGTGTGACTGATATAAATTCAAGCAGCTTGGAAATGGTTCCTGCTTGTACAGTTTTCCACATCCATCTGCAGAAGCCAGGAGAGATCAGATACAACCCCTAGAGTATCCCCTGGGTCAGAATCTCTAATTCTGGGTAAAGCTGCTGGGTTTGCTTTAAGTGTCTCAAAAAGGGAGTCACCATTAGTCACTCAGATCAGTTTGCTGGATTTTAGAACTGACAGTAGTCTGAAATCAAAACCTGGACCCCAAAAGCAGATTTAAGTGTAAAAAGCGAGGAGTACCATTCCTGCTCTTCTCAGTGGCTTCTCAGTTAATAAGCCATTAGAAAAAAAAAAAATCAAGCTAAAAGCATGGTTTTGTTGCCTGCCTGAACCAGCAACAAGATTATGGCCACAAGAGGGCCCTGCCATAGCAGAAAATTAAGAAACAAACAGACAAACACCCTGGACATCCTGCAGACCCAGAAATCTTTACAGCTCTTTGTTAGCAAAGACAGGTACTGCTTTATCACAGTATTTGTGGTCCAGTTGTGCTCTCCCATCTGCTCTTTTTCCACAGATGCAGGTTATCTCTGTTCCTGATTTTGTCCTGTGTGTTTTCTTTAGGTTGCAATTGAGTTTGATCAGAATGTATCTATCGCTTTCACATGTCTGAGTGCAGACTGCAAAATCATCCATGAGTATATCGGGGGCTACATCTTCCTGTCAACCCGCTCCAAAGACCAGAATGAAACCCTGGATGAAGATCTGTTCCATAAGCTAACTGGAGGTCAGGAGTGAGGTGAAGTAAACTCTCTTCCCTCTGCCTGCTCCTCCTCACAGCTAAGAAGACCAGAGATTAAACAAAAATATCTCAGATTGTGAATTGCTGACCAATAAATCTTGTACATGTCATTCCAGCTCGTAATAAGACTGAACTATTTACAGATTTTGTTAAATATTGAAGCCAAGGTCACTCAACACACTACAGCAACTCCATCAACACCAGGAAAATTAAATGATCTCTAGTTTCCTTTTATACAGCTAGAAGTTTTTAAACAAACTGTGTCTAGACACTGAGCAATTTTAATCTAGTATTTTTAATTGGAATAATCTGGTTTAATTATCTAGAAAACAGTTATCTTGAGGATATTGTTCAGCAAATTTTCTTCTCTGTTACAGCTGTGCAACTCCCACTGTTGAACTGGCCATTGTTAAAAAGGCCAGCATTTAACAGAACTAAAGCTGAATGAATACATCTTTTGAAGCTATATTACTTGTCCAACATTTGCACTGATTTCCAAAGTCCTGCAGACTGAGCTATCACAAGCCAAGCAGTGATTACACAGTTGTTCAAAAATGTGGCACCTGTGTCTGCCTTCATCCACTTCAGTAGTTCCCTTAAAGCAGAGCTACCAAACACCTAAAACAAAACATTAATCTTGGCAAAACTGGATTCAAAATCTTGACTTTTTTTTTCTTTTTTAGGAACTTTGTAAATTTCGAGGTTGCAAAACATGCTTTAGGTACTGTTGTGAATTATTTGCCTGTTAGAAGGGCCTTTCTATTTTCTGTCCCCATTACTCAGTTTCACTGTGACATCTAAGCAAGCTAAACTTGTTCATGAGTTGAAGTGGAAATGCCTTTAGAAAATGATCTTACTGATGTATATAAGACAAAATGCAGAATGGTAACTGTTACTGGGACTAATTAACTCTGATTTTTATGTCATGTCCTCTGCTTTTCTGCAGTGCCTGTCCATAGGCTGCAGTGGAGCCACTCCCAATTTGTGCCACTGTCAATAAAGCATAGCTTTACATATTGCAAAAGAAAGAGCAGTCACAGCCTGCTTCCCAGCACTCCCTACTTCCCTCTCCTCAGCACTTATTACCCAGGGGCTTAGGAACCATCTAGTCTTGCTTCAGCAGAGGACTTACCCAATTCTTACTTGCTTGACGCAGGCAAACATTTCCTTCATGGTGTGAGAACCACCTCTAACGCATAGTCCAAGTCCAAACACAATATTTAAAACCTGCCCAAGGGTACCGTAAGAGAGCCGAATACACATCTAGGTGCCACTGCGTCTTCCACAGACATCCTTCTCCATGTAGGCTTTGCACTCAGGATCACAACCATGCCTTGTACTAGAGCCCCTCAGCTGGCAATGACAGACTCCCACAAATAATTCACTGGGCAGCATAGCCTGCTGCTTGCCACTGGCAGAGCACAGCTAACATGTTACATGACAGTTACAAGAAAGCCCTGTAGTTGCCACCTATCAAATGATGTGATCACATCAATGCAGAGATGAGGGAACTTTGTGGTTCTCGTTAGTGGAGTGTGTGGAGCCTTCACTGTTAAGCAAACACGCCTGCTGGCAGCCCCAAGTTGCCTACATTGGGATTTCAGAAAAACTATCAAATATTTCTGTTTTCATTCCTGCCCCTCCCTCAGTTTCACTCTATGCGTCACTGGAGGACCTCTGCCTGCTCATCCAGGCCAGCTGTAAACCCCACCCTTTCCCATTTTAGCTTTAAGGGAACCAGCCCTTGCTGCTGGCCTCTCTCCACGTTCCTTCAGATCATCAGCTACCTTTTCTCCTTGCTTTTCCATGATAGGTATGGAACACGTATCTCTTTTTATCCAGCTCTTTTCAGTCCTGCATGTGACCATAGCTCTGCATCTTACAAACAGCCCCTGCAGAGGTCAGAGTGGGGAGGCACAAGACAGGGCACTCCTGCACCTCTAATTCCAGGCTGAATACGGCCAGCAGCTCCTGAGAGGAGGCCTTCATCAGCCCAGCTTGGGGTCAGCCACAGCATGGAGCCACCTTTCATCCCACCCAGCATCACAAAGCATGTCCCAGCCAGACCACAGGCATTGTTCCCCAACTGTGCGTGCAGCACCACACATCCCCCTTTACTCATGCAGTAAGTAACCTGATCAGGCTCAGCTTTTGCTTGTTCCTACCACCTGATTTACACAGGGAGCTTAAAGATGATAAGCTTAGTGGTTTGTAGCAACCAAGTTATTAATTGCCCAGTGCCAGATATATGAGATGTTTTACAGAGAGAGCAAAAGCAGAACAAGAGTGTCTAGCCCCAAAATTTCACAATGCAGAGGAAAAAAATCCTGGACAGGAATCTTGTTTTCATCTAAACAAGAACTTTTAGGAAACTAATACCTCCGTTTAGCGGCAACCTTGTTCTGTCCTTTGTGCTTAAATAAACTGAACTAAGTTCAAGGGGAAAACACTGTGGATGTCAGCTGGCTGCTGCAAATTTCACAGGGAATTTCACCCCTGCCTTGAGCATGCAGTAGTTACTGCAGCAGGCAACTGTACACACCCCATAGTTGTCTGAAACCTCAGGCTAAATAATCCTGTTCTTGCATTCTCTCCCTGTTCACTGCAGGAAAATGTCTTGCTTGTGCTTGCTCAGTGGGCTGACCTGCAAAACACTTCTTTTGTTGGCTTTGAAAGCCATTCTCCAGATTTTTTCAGGATAGTTTCATTCTTAGCCATCACTTGGATCATGGCCAGGGAGAAACATTCATCTCTTAAACTTTACAGCCTGGTACCATCCTCACCTTCTCCCACTCTGCCTGTGCTCTGCTTATCTCAGTGTCACTAAGGAATGCAGGCTCACCCCTAGAATTCCTTCAGGCAGAAGGTTTTTGTGCAGCATTTAAACAGCCCCAAGGAGTGGGCGCCTGGTTCAGCTCTTTGTTCATCATCTATGTGAAAAGGACTGACCAAAATACCCTCCTTTACTGTGCCTTTACTACATGTTCCCCCCAGCTTGCCACAGAAATGCTTAGAAAAGTAGGAAAAAGGAGAATAACTTGAAGAAACAGCAACATGAGATCAAGCCAAAGTGACTCAAAGGGGAAATCTGCCTGCTGTTACCAGATATTTCAAAGAAACTGGTGAAGAGGGCTGCTGGGAAACCTTCACCAACACCTGGGCAGCTGTTTAAGACCTAGCACTGAGCCACGATATTCCAGAGTTTGTAGATAGACAAGGAGCTAGGAAAATAAAACACCTGCCTCAGAAAAACTGAGCATCCAAAAAGTAGAAACAAAAGTGCAAAATAAAAATAACAAGAGCTCATTTTCCAAGGGTGCTCCACTTCTTGCAAGAGGTTTTCTGTATCGCTCAGAAATCAAGCGCCTCTGGGCAAAGATTTCACCTCCCTTCCACCTTCACTGAAATGAGTCTCCCGCTTGCTGGGCTGCTTTTACAGCTTTATGAAGTTGCTTGTCTCCATCTCCAAAATGAAGTCAGTTAGTGTGAATACATTAAAAACAAGGCAGCATTTGGCTCTCCAGGTCTCATGGAGTAGTTTTTTTAAGAGATTAAAAACCATAAAATGAAATAAAATGAAAACTCACAGTAATTACTGAGCTAACAGGGTACTTCATAAGCGAAGGCAAAGCACAGCCACCTCCCTGCTCCCCAGCGTCTCACAGAAAAGGGTTTCCACGGGCCTGGATGGTGCTGGACCTTCCTCCTACTCTACCAAATTCTTCAGATTTTTCTGACCTGTTCCAGTTTGCCCTTTGAACCTAATAGAGTGCAGATCTCTGGAGGTACCTGTTAGTGTGTGCGTGCTGGGCCTGAACTCTCCTCTAAAAGCAGGCCAGGAGCTGCTCCACCGAGGTTAATCTGTGGGATTAGCCCTTCATTTAGGAAACTATTTGCCTTGCCTTAGAGCCATTCCACACAGGAACAATATGTACTTCTCTCCAAGGGAACAGCAATGGCTACAAAGGGTCCTCCTAAAAGACGGGTATCTTGTTCTGTGGATGTCTGGTGTTTTTCAAGGCTCTCTCCTCACGCAGATAATAGCTGACTCGGTCAATAGATAAGGTCTGTGTGCATGTACATGCAGACTCAAGGTTTTTGGAGAAGTAAGACCTTTATCTGCACTTTAGCACCAAAGCACACAGGTCTTCCTAAGCCTTCACATCACGGAACTGGTTGGTTGTCCTAACAAATGAAAAGCACTGACTACTGTTCTCCTTGGAAATTTTAACCATTAATTGTGTTCAAGTAGCAACTAAACAACCCATTTTTTTGCTTTTACTTTGGAACAATCTCTTATCAATTAATCCCTTTTCCAGTTCCTGGCTTTGCCCTCAGCCCTTGAACAGCCTAATTAGTATTTGAATGGTGAGAATGCTGAGAATCCCAACACAGGGCAGGTCCTCGGGTGAGGTGGGAGATGTTTTACATTGTCAGCTTTACTTACACAGCAAAGGAGAATACGAGCAGGAAGGGAATTCTCCCAAGCCACACAGTACTGCAAAGGCAGAACAGAGAACACAACTCATACACTGCGGGACTGGGAGAGGCGTCACACACCCTGTGAGATGCCACATGCCCTCTCCATCAGTCAAGAGAATTCCTCTCTGCAGGAGTAGCAGGTGAGAGCTTTGTTTTTTACATTTCCCAAGGGCCTCTTTAGAAAAGTAATTTGTCCTGCATGAACATTTCCAGAGCTTACTCAGAAGTGCAAAAAACTCAGAGACAAATATAAACACTTGAAGCCTTCTATTGGCACTTTGAGTGGCCAAAGCCCATCTCAGTAGAGCCATAGTTCTGCATCATTGTGACCTGTTAGCAAAGAAGCACATTAAATCCTCTCCCTTCCTCCATGTCAGTGGAAGACGTGTTTGTTGGGGCTACAGACATTGATCTTTTCCCTTTACCCCCCTCTGCTTAGACACAGCCAGACAGAGCAGTCCTGCCTGTTGGGAAACTAGAGCCCTCCCGCCCACCTCCTGCTAGGGCCAAGGGAGCGGGAAAGCTGCCTGCAGCCACCCCCTCTCCCAGCAGGGGAAAGCTGGATGCGGGGGGGAGCGAGTTTGGAACAAACCTCGCCTGCGTTTGTGGGCAGAGCTGCGAGCAGGGAAAGCTGGGAACAGAAAAGAGGCAATTCACGCTCTCGGCTGAGTCACCGAAGTGTATAAAATCAAGGCCAGGCAATCGGACCCAGGCAGAGCAGACACACGAGGCATCAAGACTTCTGGGCAGGTACGTGCAAGCGGATGCGGTTTAGAGGCAGGGACTGATATTAAATCTAAGATCAGGATCCAGCAGTAGAATTCCTCCCATCTTTTCCCTGCCATGTGCTGGGAATTCGGCAGCTCTAGTGACCAAGAAGCTGTCAGGCTCCTCCACTCTTGCCTGGTTTCAGATGACAAAAAGGGACACAGTTATACTATTTTGCTGGTCCTTACTTCAAACCTGGGATGGCAGCAACAGATGATGGTCTGGGCAGGACCTGGCACCACTGGGGGAACATCAAATAGCTATGAAAGTTTAGAATAAATCTTAAGATATTTCATACTACATGGGGCTTCAGTCACCCCCTTCCCACTGTGATTTTTTTTTTATAAGAAATGATGATTGTGATGCCAAAAGTTCAGCAAGTACAGCAGTAGTTTTGGGCTGTGGTCCCTCTGGCACAGATTACCCGTGCAGCCTTGGACAAGTCACTTGGGACTTTTCTTCTTCCTTTTTTTCTTTTTTAACAACAAAGACAAAACGGGTGTGGGGCGAGGAGAGAGCACAGAGGGATCTGTAACACAGAATAACATGCTTCTTGGTATCCAGGCCTTTGGGGCCCCGACCCAGAAGCGTACTTACTCTTCAGCTTCTGACCATGTTAACTCAAACGTGGTTCAGGAGCTGTATTTTCAGTACATCCCTCTCCCCAGAGCTGGTGTGTGCAGCATATCTACAGCACTCATCTGAGCGGGACCCTAACCCAGTGCTGCCTGGCAGACAGGCTCTGGCAACCAGCAGAGCAGGAAGATGAGTTTAAAAGTGCCTTTGGAGTCTCCACTGTGGCTGTTGCTCTGAACGGGGCAGAACTGCCCTGCCAGAGCCCACACTAGCCCCAGGGTTTTGCCATTTCAACGGCAAAGGGAGCAACAGTCCTTCCTAACACAGGAAAGGCACTTTTATATCCCCAGCCTGTTGCAACTCAGCCCAGTCTGGGCTCCTATGTCCTTTAATGTTTGACAGTCTTCTCCTACATTTGGATCCATAATTTGCTTTGTATAGACAACCTCACCTAAAATAACCTCCCTTGCCATGTGACCATAGCCTTATTGCTTTGCTACCACTGGGCTGGCCAAACTGAGCAGGATAGCCCTGTAGAGAGCAATACACAATCAGGTATAAAAGTCCATAACATGGCAATTTCCCTCTCCTGGAGCCTGTCTAGTATAGTACCAACTGGTATTTTTAAACTGGAGTAGCACTGTCGCTTTTGTCAGCCCCCTGTGCTGCCCAGGAGCCCACCCACTACACTGCTACTCTGCTGTTCCGGGTGTGAGATCGGTACTGAGAGTGATAAAATTTGGTTGCTTTCTGCACAGAAAACTATAGGTAGGCTTGGACTAAGATTGCATAGTATTTCTGTCCCCAAGGTTCATGTTTACTTGGTCTTAATTACAGAGGAGACATTAATTATCACTTCTGTTGTATGGATGCAATAGGAAAGGACTCACAAACATTTTTAAATAGCTTGTAGCTGCCTGGAGGGATTTTAATTTAGCTCTTAATGCTGATGTTTTGTTTTTCCTTCCTCGAAAAAACAAAGAAACCCATCAGATATTGCAAGTTAATCATAGACCACTTAGAAGAAGAATGGTTTTAGGCTTGCTCATCCTCTCTCTGCTGGTGAGAAACACAGCATCCAGCCTGGTGAGCAGAGCAGAGCCTGCAGCATCCAGGGATGTCACCACCTTTTTCCAGCTGGCTCAGGAAGACTCTTGGGAGAATGTGAATCTCACCAGCATGTCCTGTGAGGATCGAAAGAACAAGACCTGGATCACTCTGCAGCTGAGCAACAGCAGCCTGACAGCTTTCCCCGTCTGCCTCCCGGAGGCTCTGGAGACCTTGGATCTCAGCAACAACCTCTTAGAAGAAGTGAATGGCACAGAGATAGCAAACCTCCCGCGATTGCGTGTCCTCTCCCTGAGACAGAACCACCTCCAGGCAGTTAGATGGGGATCTGAAGCCCTCAGCAGTCTCCTTTTCCTGGACTTAAGCTTTAATAAACTGTCATCTGTGCCATCATGCCACAACACTTCCCTGCCTAACTTGAAGTGGTTGTCTCTAGCTGGAAATCCACTGCTTGAAATCCAGCCGCTGGCTTTTTCCTGTTACCCTCGGCTACAGTTTCTGAACCTCTCTGCAACTCTCCTTGGGCAGGATGACAGCAGAGGAATTAGGGAGTCTGCTTTTGCCATCAGTGCATCTCCCCATGAGGACATGAACAAGCCTGGAAACAACATCAACATGCTTGATCTGAGCAGGACCTTTCTTGAGAAAAGTAAGTTTCTGGATTTCCCACTGTAAACACAGGGCTTGATCAGGCTGGGGAGAGCAGAAGCCTTGCTGGGATGATGGCTCCCACTCTGGCTGAAACTAGGGTAGAGGGGGAACACTCCACACTAAAAGCTGCAAAGAGCTGGACCAAGTGTGCAAGGCACTCTCCAACTGCTCATAAAACTGCTGGGGAGAAACTCTCACTCAGACGAGCCTCCCAGAGGAAGAGTAGAGAGCAGACCACGGAGCAGGACTATTTGTCCCACTGTGGTTGCCCACCTCCATTCTAATTCCACTGTCTGATACTGACACTTATTCTGCTGTCAGCCCTGAGATTTAACTAACCTCAGGGACGTGGAGGAAGAAATTAATTTCTCTCTCCAGACACGCTGCTGGAATCTTCCTTTGTCTGTTCCCAAAGTTACGCTCTGCTTTATACCACTGTATTGAAGTAGCACAGAGAGAGGCTTTTTGTGTCAACCGCAGCCAGCCAAATACTTCCGCACAGCGAGACAATCCCTGCCCTGAGCAATTTACAGCATGATTTTTTCCTTTTGTCTGCCTGCCCTGCCAGCCTCTGTTTATAACTGAGGTGGGCAGATGTTAGACGCTTTGCCCCGCTGCTCTCAGCCTGGAGCAGAGCCAGGACCCTGGGGACTCCTTAAGCTAAAGGTTTCACTTCAACTTACATTTAACAGACACACCACCGTATTTCCTCCATGAATTTGCTCTCTTGTGGTAGTGAGTTACACAATTCAATTGTGAGATGGAAAAGCACTTCTGTGTAAGACCTATTCTTTCAGTTTCATGCCTCTAATCTTTTTTGCCTATGCTAGGAGAAATAAGTAATTTGCCTTTCTCACGGCAGTCAGGACTTTGTAGACCTCTTTAATGTCCCCCTACTCACCCCTTCTCTGAGCAAAGAAACACCATATCATTTAATCTTACCTAATAGGAAGCTATTCCATATCTCTTATCAGCTTTATTGCCCTTCTATCTTCCCTTTCTTTCCTCTGCCCTAAAACAGCATGACCTACAGGTAATATTACAAAGACGTGGTTGCGTGTGTGTTCATACACTGCTGCATTGATCTTTGTTCTATTCCTTTCCCCCCAAACATAGCTACAGAAGACCAAAGAGATATATGTTTATGAAATAAAAATCTTTTTCTAGTCAGAAATCCACAGGAATGCTCTGTTTAGACAAGATGTATAAATCTTTTCTTCTGCTACAGTTCAACAGGAGTGGACCAGAGACTTGACCAACCTCAGATCACTTCACTTGACAAAGATGTCACGATTAAGAAGCCTCGATACTGACTTCTTGAAGTCCATGCCTGGCCTCCGAGAGCTGAACTGTCAAGACTCCCACTCACTGAGCTTTGTGAGGACTGAAATGTTTGACAGTGCTCCTCATCTGAGACTCCTCTCATTTGAGAAGTGAGTTGTTTTCTCTTTTGTTCTTCTCCACATAACATTGACTTTGCTTCACAGCACCATGGTGCCTGAGAGCTGATTTTCATGTGCTTGTTATTTAGGAAAGAGATATGGAGAAACACGCCATTTTATACTCAGATACGCCATGTAAAAAAGCCTGTGGTGCGGATCTGACATTACAGAAGAGCTGACAGAGCCCAAAGAAGTGGCATGAGGCTCGTAGCAACAATCAGGGTACTGTTTGCTTGAGACAGCATCTATGGTGCTCTCACTTCTTTGCCTTACTTCCCAGTCCAATGGATGAATTCATCCAGTACTGTAAGATTAACAGACCCACTGAAGCCCACTTGTGATAGAGGCCATGCTTTCAACACCTACAATGGCAATCTCTCACCAGAGGAGAAGCAGGCCACCAAGGATCCCTTGCTCTACAAAGGAAGAATGCTGACAGTTCCCTAAAATCTGTACCTTGGAAGCAGTCAAAAATCCTGTTCCTCCCACTTTTTAGTGTGAAAGATTAATACAATTCCTTGTGCAGCATTACAAAACACAATGGTTTAGTTCTTATTCTAGAAGTAACACCTCAGTGTGATTTACTTGGTTTGTCACACACCTGCTGAAATTCTCAAGGGAAACAACATTCTGAAAATCATTTATCAAAATATAAGTAAACTGCACAGAGAAGAGTCACCATAATGGAAGAGATTTGCAGAGCACCCTAAAAGATTTATGTAACACAGACCCAGATTATAAGCACATTGAAAAAACCCACTAGAGCACTGCCTATGCTCCAGGAAGTATTTTCAGCGAAATAAACACATTTAAGCAAAAAAACCTCAAGGTATTCCATCCCTCACTAGACTAGCACACTGAATTTACACAGCACTTTACAATACCTGCAGGAATACCAGTTCAAAGCCATAAAAATCACGACCCATACTCAAAAAACAAAGGAATTGCAAAGTAATAAAGCTTAGCACTAAAGGCAAGCAAGGTCTTCCTCTATTAGTTACATGACTTTAGGTAGGTGAGAGTCTATATTATGAAAGAGGAAATTAACGGGGTGATTTGTCACAGAGAATGTCAAGCCATTAAAAGCAGACTAAGAAGCTTAGAGAAATGGTAACAGTATAAAAGTGTAGCTGAATATTATGATGGCAGAAGGGAGATAGCCACAGAAGGCTCTTGCCAAATGTTTCTATTTCCAACTGGCATGTCTAAAAAGGTGTTGTTCTATGGGAAATGGGCAGGCACTAGCCCAGCAGAGTGCTGCAGAATGGTGGTATTGACAACTGGCTGTTTCCAAAGAAACTGGGAATATTTCTTTGTGTTTTATAAACACTGGGACACTCCAGTCCTTGGAAGGTAGCTCAGCGTTTGCTAATTATTGCATTTGTCATCTTGTAGCTGTAACCTGAGTTCCTTTAATCCTTGGAATACCAATTCATCAGACAGCCTCATCGTCATCAACTTGTATGGAAATCCTATGTTATGTGACTGCCAGCTCTCCTGGCTGCTCTCCAGGCCCAACAAAGTTGTGCTGCAAAGGTGAGTTCAAGGAGATGGTGTAATGCTCTTCAGATACAACTTAAAGGTGTAAATTATGCAAGGACCAAACATTCACTACCATCCTAAATTATTTAAATTCCTTGTGTGTTCTTCCCTTCCCAAGAAGCAGAAATGCAAGATAAAAGTCCCCTTCAGGGACAAAACACTGATGAACTTGAATATACTTGAATGTGGGCAAACATGACAGGCATGTGTAGAACAGTATAAAGTGTTACCTGTGGATTCTACTTTAAAGCGAGAATAGTTTATTTCCTCTCTATTTCAAGTTCATGTTTCTCTTAGCTAGAGACAAAAAAATGAGCTGGCTTTGTGGCCTTAATGGGCCAGCACTGGGAGCAGGAACTATAAGACTTTGCAAGAATTTTACCAAATTATTTGTCTTTGCCCTTGCCTATTCCCAAAGCCCACATCAGCACAGGCAGTCAACAAAATCCCTTGCAAATAAGCACTATTTGTCACCTATTGTTTTCGGGCTCCCCTACAGTTTTACAGACCAATTACAATAAGCTGTAGTTAAAAGAAGTACTTTGCATACGTATTCTCTCTCTCTTCCTTCTGAAAGGCCACCAAGAAGATTTGTCAGCCCAGAGAGCAGGGAAGCAGATTGTTAAAATGAGATTGTTTCTCATCCGGATGGGCTTAGCAGTTGGATTCTTTACAAAAACTTGCAATGTCTGAGTAAAGAAAGAACTCGAGCTTAGTCATTGAAAAGCATATCCCGTGTCAGTACAGCTCCAGCTGCCTAAACCAGCTGGCCAAAGGATCTTGGGGACTCTGATACATCTCTCTGCATGTTTTCCCCTCTTAGTGTGGCATTAAAGTCTAGCCCTTCAAGACAAGTTACCCTGAACCCCAACACTCTTGCTAAGGCTCATAGTCCTTGTACCAAAAGATGCTTCCTCTCAGGCAAAAGATATTCCTGCATCTTACAAAAAACAAAACCAAAAAGCAAGTCACCTAAGTTCCCAGTGCAATGTAAAGCTATCTGCCAAGCACAAGATTATTAAGACAACTGAGTTTTGGTCTAGGTCTCATGTCTTTTAATATAAAATTAGTTTTGGCAGCAGGTTGCCAATTCCAACCCAAGTAGTCTTATAGAAGCCTTTGACGTACTTATGGATCTATTTTAACTTGTCTTCTCTGTAGGGATCAAGAGACTTTTTGCAACACAATCCAGGAAGAATGGGGCAGACCTTCAACATCTTTTTCATTGCCAGAGCTCTATGATAAATGCCAATCTGTGAGAAATGTTATGCTACCCGATTCAAACACAACCTCTTCTGAAAACAGTCCTCTCAGCCTTACCAGTTACAATGCCACTACTGTCATAACAACAACAGACTCTGCTCTGCTAACCAAAGACACTTATACCAGCTCCCCAGTTCAGAGGAATCTCATGAGCACGACAGCAGGCAACCCAACTGAGCTGATGCTTACAAAGGCCAACAGTTCCTCCCACAAGGAGGCAGTGTCTGAGTCCACGAGCAATCTTCCTTCCTTGGCATCCTCAACCACCTCCCTGGGTTTTCTCCAAGAGCTCCACAGTCAACCCTCAGATTATGGTTCCACGAGTCAAACTGAAACAGATCAGCTAAAGGGAGAGCTCAGGACAACAGATGCAAGCTTTTCCCAGGAAGGCCCAATTAACCATCCCACTCGTGATTATTCTACTAGAGCAACAGGAAACCTCAATGCCACTGACCATTCCATCCACTCTTTTGCCACTCCCACTGGGGAAGGTACACCACATACGAGCCTTCTGCAGCTGAACTCCACGAGGACCAATGCTCGGCCAAAGCCCGCATCTACCAGATCACTGATTCACTATGTAGATGAATACGATTACGATGAACAGTCAACTAAAATCCCACTGCAACAGGAATACACATCCTGTGACTACAACCCCTGCAGGCATCTTCAGAAGCCATGCAGTGAACTTCAGCGTGTATCCCAATGTTTATGCCCTGGCATGTCACAGGAAGATGAGGTTCCAGATCCACCAAGGCTGAGAGAGGTGTCTGAAGTTACAGACAGCTCTGCACAGATACACTGGTGCGCCCCAAATTCAGTTGTTCGCACCTACGAGCTGATGCTTTATGCCCAAGGCAACGAGGACAGACAGTTTGTTCTGGACAATATTTATTCCACGGCAAGGCAGCACACTCTGTATAATCTGTTACCATACACCACTTACCACATTTGTGTGACTGCTTGGAACAAAGCAGGGTCAAGCCAGTCAACAGGTCAGGCAATTCCAGGTAATTCATGTACAAGATTTGAAACAAAACCAAGCTACAAGTCTGTCTTTGCTGCTCTGTGTGCAGCAAGTGGTCTGTTTCTCATTTCCACAATTATTTTGTCTGTGTGTCTGTGTAGGGCATGTAAAAAACCTCAGAGTGAGCAATACGGTACACACTTAGTCTCTTATAAGAATCCAGCATTTGATTATCCGTTAAAACTACAAACCGCTAATTAGTTCTAGGTGACTGTTCTACACATTCAAAGCTCACTGTCTCTTTCGCTGTGGTATGTTTTCTTAAGACTTCCAAAATGTCCTTCAGCAAAACAATGAAACATCAGACTTCATAACCCTTATGCTTCTAAGGGAGAGAAAAACACACAAAAAACCCCTAAAAAAGCAATAATGACGGCAGTCAAACAAAAACGCCTTTGGACTCTTGCTCCTGTGATAAGCAGCAGCAAACCTGGACACTAATGCTGAAAAGTTGTTTTTATAATCACCTACAAATGTAGCAGCATGCATTTCACATGGTGATGGACTGCTTTGTCAGCCATCTGCCTCCAGCATCTCTCACAGAGACAGTCCACTAAGAGCCATAATCCAAGATGCGTCTAGCTAAAGAAGACAGACATTGCTTTTATTCTCAAGTGAAGCTGGGTTTTCAATTTCTTTTAATGGCCATGTGGAGATATTATCCAAAAAGATAGTATGACTGGAAGTCACGGGAGAAAGGTCTCCTCAATCTCAGTGGCAAGATGCTGCGCAGATCTAATTCTACTAAATAACTCCAGTGACTGCAACTGCTCAGCTCAACTTCAGGAAAAGGAAACAGGGAGACTAATGGTTAAAAAAAGGACAGTGCAGTATCCTTAGGGCAGAGGTAGTTGTTTTGTTCTGACTATGTATAACACTATGTATAACACAAGTGAGGCTCCCAGGCACTATCACAATACCAATATACAGACAGTGAGGGGTTTACAGCACTGCAGTAACCCACCGAAGGGGGGGAGTACATTTGCCTCACTTTTTTTTTAAGCAGAAATGTTTGCTCAGACCCATCTACAGATTTATCAGGCTGATGATTTACCTCATACAGAGGCAAAGAGCCAAGTCATGAAACAATGTGTATGTTGCTGAGATCTGAAGAACTGAAATCCCATCCACTAGCAGCAAAGTACACAACCATTTTTCAAATGTACATTTGGGTGCTCATTTCTGCTACAAAAATAATAAGAGATGCTGAGAATCCAAGTTCTTCATCAGCCTTTAGCTTGCTATTACAATTCAAAATGATGTTTCTGCAAGAAGAGGTGTTTCTCCTCACCAAATCAAATACTTCCTACTCAGACACCTATACGTTTGTGTTCCTGCTGCTCTACACTGCTATGTAGATACAATATGTCAAATCCCCACAGATCTCAGAGAGTGACATAACAGTGTAAAAGAGTCTCTTATCTTGTCTATTTTGTGTGGTATTTTTTTAAATGCTTCCAGTATTAATAGAAATAAAATGTACAGAGTTGAGTTCTGGCCCTTTGTTAAAGATTTACATCTTTGTGTTGTCTTTACCATCCACAACGTTTAGCCTGAGAAATTAACTCAAACATTTTGTTGGTTTTGAACAAACTTCTGGCATATAGTACAGTTTTAATATGATAAATTTGTGCTATCTGGTAAGAGCTTTCATTTTGTATGTAAATCTACGACTGTCCTGTAGCCTTTTCCTCCATGTCTGTCCATTCTCCTACACTAGTGCTAGGAGTGACACTGTCATCAGGTAGATTCTCATTGCAAATTCCTGCCCTGTCTGTCTGGAGCTTGGCTGAGGCCCGTTACTCAAAACGCACAATAGCCATGAACCGCAAATTAAAAAGCTGGAGTGGCGTCACCTTTCATTTATTTTCACATCCTAGTGGTTCAGACCTTTCTTGGTTTTGATTTAGTTTTTAATATCTATTTCCAGCCTGTTTTTCCTGCATTTCCAGAAAGTCTAGTAAACAGGCTCATTTAATTTGAAGTGAGCGGGAATCTTCAGTCTTTGACTCATTATTCCGAACTGGGGCAGAGACCATATACTCCCTTCTGTTTGTACAACACAGTTCTAAGAGACCTTGATTTGGGTCTTTGATATTACCAGAAAGGATGTGGAGCACAATAAGGTATTTCTGAACAAATTTATATAGTCTTGAAAATTAAGAGGAGGACAAAAAAGAATCTGCAACCGAAAATAAAGATCGTTCCAGCTAAAGTATGAGTGAGTGCAAAGCAACAGAACATTGTTTCAGATGAGATTTGATATCTCTAACTACCCTTTACAACACTGCATCTCATAATCACTTCAATATCTAACCACAAAGCCACAGTGCACTGCAGGTCAGTCAGCAACAGGGAGATCAGTGACCAGAGGACACTCCAATTTGACACCACCCAGAAGCACAACCTCAGATCAGCCCCAGCCTCTTGAACCATTACCTGCTGTGAGATGCAAGGCTTATCACAATTGATTTCTCCAAACAATTCTCACTGCAGCCTCTCCTGGCTTTTCACAGGCCTTTGCTCCTTTCAAGCCAAGGCAACAGTCACCTTCCTATTCAAATCAACTTTCCTAGGAGCCAAACAAATATATATCATACTCTCACATCCTTCATTTGCTCCAACTTAAAGTAACCCTGACAGCTGATGAACTGCTCTGAAGCAGACAGTCCCCAGCCAGGGATTGTGCCTCTTGCTCGATCACATTCCACCCTTTCACAAGGGAGATGGAAGAGACTTAGCAGCAAGATTCAAAACATCACATTTTTATTTACTGACACCTATTGTAACTATCAGTGCTTCTGGTGCAGATTTTTTTTTCCCCAGTACCAGTCGATTTTTTTTTTCACTAGTTTATTTTAGTAACGACCAATTTTGTTGTCTTTTCTTCCTCTATTGGAATGAGTACTTCTCTTGCTTCACTTTTTCCTGATATGTGTGCCAAGCCACCACCATTCTCCCTTGGATATATTATATACATACATTCTGAAATAATTTTCAGCTTTCAAAAGCTAATGGCCTTATTTTGCCATACTTCAAAAATTCAAGCTTGAATAGAAGTCCCTGCCCCATATTCCCACCCAGAACTCACAAACAGCTTGTCTTGCAAATAGCTGCTGCAGCCCAAGAACAGGTAAAACAGCAATTACTCAAAAGTGCAACTTTGAGTAGGTCACAATATTTTCAAAGTAGAAAACCTTTATTTGAAAGCACTGACTATTGCTGGTCCTTAAAAGCCATCTACACTTCCAGAAAAAACAAATCACCATATTTTTACTGTGGCTGCACCCACTGATTTAGCAGTAAACCTCAAAAAGCAAGCAATATTTTAATCAATAAAGTCATCCTCAAGCCCATTTTCTGGCTTCTACACAATCCAAGAACAACATCAGAACAAAAAAACAACCAACCAATGACATCTCCATTTCCCAACTTTAAAACACAAGACTGTCATTCTTGTAAACATGACTAATAACCAGTTTAGACATTTCCTGTATCTTCACTACTGTGGAGTCACATCAGCAACAGAGACAGCTCCCTCAGCACTGCTTGTAACCGAGACAGGGAGAGCAGCAACCAGGGAGCTGAACGGAAATTTTCCCACCCACACACGTAAAGCCCTCTTAGAAAGTTGCCCAGCTCTGCTCCGCCTGGTTGCTCCTCCCAGTGGTTCCTTCCCCTCTTCCTGTTTGCACACATCAACAAATCCTGTTTTTATCTCCAACTCCAAAGACATAAACCTTTGGCTTCATGACTAGGATAAACCAAACATCTCCAAAACAATTTCAAAAGCTCACAAAAGCCAATCCATTACAGAAAACAATGTAAAGTAGCAATCCACTTACTGTTCGTAGCTCAACTTGCTGTCCTGTTGCTCGGTGAGAGGAAGATGACCTTTGGAATTCTTTTTGAAATGTCTATGTAATGTTCTTCTGGCTTTTATTCTTAAAAACCTTCTCTGTTCACTTGTCAAAGTTTTTCTTCTTTCTACGGGACCAAGTGCAAGGAAAGGAAGTCCAAGATAGCCAATGGTGCATGTGGGTGCTTTCCCAGGGTGCCACAGCAGAAGATCGTGTTGCTTTGTCTCGTAACTTAGCATCTGAAAATCAGTCACTCAGTCTCATGGAGTTTCCCAGCAGAAAAACTCTGGGAAAAGGAGCTGATCTCTGAAAAGGCCTCCATACAGAAAGACAAAAGCAGCTCTCTAACAGCCGGAACCCACGCAGGCAGATGCCTTACTGGCTGTGGGGGAACACGCAGGGACCACTTTGTCTTTGGTGCAATAAATGCCATTTCAAGAAGCTGCCACCAAATGTCCTGTCCTGGGCAGCAGGAGCAGGCAGGGGGGAGAGCCTGGAGCAGTGGCATGAGATGCTTCACCTGAGCCTGACCCCCCTTGGGGACAGAAGGGACCATGCTGCTGAGAGTTGTCCTTGTCCAGAGGCATTTAATGAGCTAGCTGGGAGACGACGCACCCCAAGGCACGGGGCTCACATCATAGCACGGTCTTGATCAGCCTCTTCACAGAAGGATGCAGAAATCAAGCCACTGTGCTGGCTCAGCAAGCGTGGGTCCGGTACAGATGTACTCCTCCAATGGGTCTCCAGAAAAACTCATTTGTGTGGAGGTAGAAAGGAGGATGTCTCCGAAGGCTCAGGATCTTGCTTGTCAAAAGCATCTAATTTGCACTTCACCTGTGAAATAGAGAGATATTTACCACGGGTGCAAACACGTTTTCTGTTTGCAGAAACAGGTATTCATAAAAGAACATGTTTAAATTCCTGGTGATTTTTCTTTTTATCAACTGCCCAAAGTATGTCGAGTTAGTTCTTAAGCAGAGCAATATGTTACAATGGTAATTCCAGTCTCTTGAAAAAGCACTTAAGCAGCACAAGTAACAATATTCTTTTGAAATACAGTCAGGAAATAATCCTTTACAGGAAGGCTGGCGTTCTGCTGTCATCTAGAGGGAGAGGGTGGAATCATCTCCCCAGGTACTCTCCCACATGGAAATACTAATTCTTTCCCCAAATTCCTTCAGCCTCGCTGCTACAGACTAGGGCTTAGTGATCTACACTCCTCATGTGCTTGCCTGTGCGCATCTGTGTACCTTTACTTAGCAACATTTGAAGGCAAAGCAAGCAGAACTCCTAGCAACAGTCCCATAGACTGTTATTTGGCAGCTTAATTTTCCTTTTCTCTAACTCTTTTTTGTAGCCTTATCACCAGAAATTTCTCTGTCAACTTGACACTGATAAAGGATAAGTTTTCTTAAGAACAGTGAGGGGGTTACTGCCTGGGAAACCATAGACTAGTAAATCAGCCTACAAGCACACTAAGATTTTAACAAATATGGTTAATTTTGGAAACAGAGATCAGATCACCTTCATGGAAACTACAGGAAAATAAAAAGAGAGAAAAAAATGTTTATTTTTTTAATTTAGCATAGATAAAGCTCAGTAACTCTGAAGAGGCAGGGGCTGCCAAGGCGGCATGAAATAAATCATCTCCATTTTCACTGCTAGAGTTGACCAGCTGTCCTGGTTTAGGCCCATCAGGGGACAAAAGACCATGATTAGCCTCAAGTACCACAGACCTGAGAATTGCCAAAGGGCAGGGAGGGCTTAATTGCCTCTTATGGTCAAAACAGACCAGGCTGCTCGGCTTAGGGAAGAAACCAGAAATTAATTTAGTCCACCACTAACTAAAACATAACCATAAAACCCCAAAACATAACAAACACAAAACAACACACAGTGGTACGATGATGAAGAGTACAACCAGCCCTTTAAGACCACCTTCTCCCCACCCCTCCCCTTTTCTTGGGCTCAGAGCCTCTTATCTTTATCTCCTCCTCCACTGAACTGCTCAGGGGGGCAGGGAACAGAGGTTTCAGTCTATTGTCGATGGTTTCTGCCATTTGCCTCTCCTCAGGGCAGGTGGGCTCCATACCGGTCCTCCCTGCTCCTCCACCCGGTATCTCCCACAAACAGAGCAGCTCTGCACGGGCTGCTCTGACATGTGTTCATCCCAAAAGCTGCAGTTCCTCTCTGCCTCTCGTGTGGAGCTGCCCTGCAGTGCACAGGCTCCAGCATGGCCTGCACCATGGCCGCCTCCTCACACAGTCTCTTGCTCATCTGGCACACTCACCCGGAGCTGCTGGTGGCTCTCAGGCCTCCCTCTCATTGCCCTCCATAGGTTGCAGTGGCAGAGCTGCGTTTTCACCACTGGTTGCAGAGGGGTCTCTGGTCTGGTGCTCCTCCTTCCTCCTCTCACTGGGGGGTCCACATGATCACCTCCATCTTGTACCACCCTTACACCTCCTCCCCAGCACTTCCAATTCCCCTCCTTAGTGATCACACAGGTGCCAAATTGGCCCCAGCTGGGCTGAAGGTGGGTCTAAACCCAGGAGCAGGGTGGAAAGTCTGAGAACTTTACTGGGTCTGCACTGCAACTCCCTCCCCGTTACCAAGCAGAAGTGGCTCCTCGTTAAACCATGACACCAGCACGTAACTTTAGGCTGACATTTCCCATGCCATGACACATGTTTAAGAGTACTTTGACAGTGTAGCTACCTTTAAAGCACAGCCTTAAAAAGAAAAGCCTGAATCTTTATAGAAAACTTTACAGGATTAGCAATATTGACCCTATTGTCTTAGAACAAAATCACCATAGACAGGGCATTTTTCTTCTCTTCCAAATCACAGTGCAGCATTAGTTTCGAGCTACTTATTCCTCGCACTTCCGTGCTGGATGCCATTGTCTACAAGTACATGTAAGAAGATACTACTTGTATGACACTTTGTATACTTCCTGGCTTATTGCCACAGTATATGTCCTCATTCTTGCTAGCTCCTTTATTGGAAAGTCTGGGTAAGCAGCCTTTTCAGCTGTTGACCATGGCTCTCAGATTGACTTTGTGCCTTTTTTTTTAATGGAACATACATGAAAAAAAACTCCAGAAAATATTGAAATGGAGGGTGTGTGAGAAAAGGGACAAAAAAATCTTCACAACACACAATCCATCGGATACACCAAGAGCAGGAGACAACCAAGGAAAAATCAAAAGAATTCAAGAATAACAAGTAAAATCCATAAAGCCCAGGCTCCCTCGTTCACTTTCTCCTCCAGAAGGTGGAAGCAGAGATGTAGCTATCTCTTGCCATGCAGGTGGCTTGGGGCTGGCAGCCCCTGCAAGGGTGTAAGCCAGGGCATGGTGCTCAGGCACAAGAGTGCCAACTTCTGCAAGAAAAGAGAGGAAAGGGAAAGGGAAGGGGAAGGAAAAGAAAAAAGGCAAGAAAAGGCCAGAAAAGACTCTCTGATTGAGAGAAAAGACAGATAAAAAGAGGATTGAAAGGGGGAGGAAAGGGGGAGGAAAGGGGGAGGAAAGGGGGAGGAAAGGGGGAGGAAAGGGGGAGGAAAGGGGGAGGAAAGGGGGAGGAAAGGGGGAGGAAAGGGGGAGGAAAGGGGGAGGAAAGGGGGAGGAAAGGGGGAGGAAAGGGGGAGGAAAGGGGGAGGAAAGGGGGAGGAAAGGGGGAGGAAAGGGGGAGGAAAAAGGAGGAAAAAGGAGGAAAAAGGAGGAAAAAGGAGGAAACTGTGAATCTGTGAAAAGTAAATAAAACAAAAAAGAAAAAAAAAAGAGAAAAGAGGAGATACTACTTGGGCATTCTTCTTTCAGCCAGTGCTCTTTTGAGCTGCTGTGTCTTACTTTGAACACCTTACAAAACTAATTCACTGTGTGGATTGAAGTTTGTGCATGTTGGTTGTGTGTGCATGTTCTGTTCAAGGAGAAGGAAATGCACCTAGTCAGAAATTCCCCAAAAGACAAGCTTCTTATACCAATAGAGTAGTTGAGGCAAGATTATTCTAAGAGGAATAAGCTACCTTTCAATTACAACATTATTTTTCATAATAAATCCTACCTTTTTACCATGGTGATACAAACTGAGTCCCTCAGACACTTGGGAAGACTGTATATTGATCTTTTTCTCTTCCTGTATCTCAAATCTGTCTAACTTCACTTGTGATAAATCTGCTGCTTAGATCCTTTGTGATATCAGGTTCTGCAAAACATCAAAACTGGTGCTCAAAACCTACTTGAAAGCACTGGGATGCCATAGCAGCTCGTGGGTTTAGGAAAAACCCCAAGCCCACAAGATCTCACCCCAGGATAAGAGCAGAAGGCCGGGCCTGCCTAGCCCTAGTCAGGCCAGAAAAGGCCTCGGGACACAGCTACACTCTCAACCACCACTAGTGGTTTATATGGTGCTAAAATTAATTAGCCTTTAGCTGTCACCTGTCAGAGGAAACATTTCTAAGGCAGCTGTGCAGCCGAGCGTCACACATGCCGTGCAGATACAAGACCGAGATTTCACGGTCTCAACGCACTGAAAGTTATCCCTCCTCATGAGGCCGCGTCTCCGGGAAACATCTTCCCACTGAGACACCCCTTTGCCAGGGGAGGCCCTTCCACCAGCCTCTTCATAGACGAAGAAGCCAACGTACCCCTCAGTTGCTCGGATCGCCAGCGGCTCCGCGCCACGACTCGCTCTGAGGAGCGGCTGAACGTGAGGGGCCAACCCGAGCTGAGAGAAGATGGCGCCCTAAGGCGAGGCGGCCCTCACGCGGCTGGCGCTAAGGAGGGGCTGAGGGGGAGGCGGTCCGAATTCAGGGAGGGGCGATCCGAGCCGAGGCGCCGCTCGCTCTGACGGGGAGACGGCTCGGCCCTCAGGGGGAGGTGACTCACGCTGAGGCGGGGGCGGCCCGAGCTGAGGGGAGACGGCTCGCGCTGGGGAGGGGCTGAGGCGGCCCCTCAGCGCCGGCGGCCGTCGGCGCTGAGGGGCCGCCGGCGCTTGAGGGGCCGCCCCCCGCCTCACAGCCCGGCGCACGGCGCCTTGCCCGCGGCCGCGGCCCTGAACCCCCTCAGCGGCGGGACGCGACGGGCCCATCCCCGCCATTGGCGCGGCCGCGCTCCCCTGGGCGGGAAAAACTCTCGCAAGGCCCCACGCGGCTCATTCGAGAAGCGGCTAGTGGGCGGGTTTAGGTGTCCGCGCCGTTCGCCGGCAGGGAGGGGATTCCCTGCTTGGCTGGCAGGGCGCAGGCGCGCCGCGGGGCCGCCCTTGCGTGACGCCATAGCCTGGAGCCGGGGGCCAGGAGCGTGCGGCGGCGGCGGGCGGGCGCGTTCTGGAAGGTTCGCAGCCGCGGCGGCTGCGCCAGGCCCATCCGCGCCCATCCGCGCTTCATCCGCGCCCATCCGCGCCGCGCGGACATGCCGGACAACGCGGCGCACAGGGCCCGGGGCGGCGCGGCCGACCGCTCCAAGGGCACCTACCAGGACCGGGACAAGCCCTCCCAGATCCGCTTCAGCAACATCTCTGCCGGCAAAGGTGAGCTGAGGCGGGGAGGGCGGCCCGAGCGCCCCGGGGCGGCGGACACTGGCCTGCTCCGCGCCGCGTTCTCTGCGGGCCCTTTGTGAGGAGGCCCTTGTGGCCCGGGGGCTCGTTGCTGCGGTGGGTGGGCATCGCCCCGGCTGCAGATCCTTGTGGCCAAGGGGCTCGCTGCTGCGGTGGGTGGGCATCGCCCCGGCCGCCGATCCTTGTGCCCCAGGGGCTCGCTGCTGCGGTGGATGGGCATCGCCCCGGCTGCGGATCCTTGTGGCCCGGGGGCTGGTTGCTACGGTGGATGGGCATCGCCCCGGCCGCCGATCCTTGTGGCCCAGGGGCTGGTTGTTGCGGTGGGTGGGCATCGCCCCGGCCGCCGATCCTTGTGGCCCGGGGGCTCGCTGCTGCGGCCGGGTGGGCATCGCCCTGGCCGCGGATCCCGGCTCAGGTGCAGACGTCGCTGTTGTGTCTCGCTGCGGCCCGAGCTCGGGTTGGCAAACAGCTAACGGGAACGCTTTGGGCCTCAGTGTCAGCGGTCTGCGGGGCCGGTGTGTATCGAGGGCTGCTGCATTTGGCACTTGACAGCAGCCTTGGTCGGCTTACTTTGCATATATTGTTTCCATCTTATTAATCAGTTCTATAGTACCTGTAATGACATGATCAGATGTTACTTGTTTAAAGAGGGAACTATGGACATCAGTCCTGTCACCACAAAGGTTGATTTCCTGCTACTATTAAGGATGATTTAGTGCTGGCAATGTAACAGGGAACTGCTTGATGCTGAGGACATTTGTGTTCGTTGTTTGAAGAGCTGTTTGGAATGCTGGAGTTGAGCGCTTGTAGTGATTTACATCAACTTGTAAACATGGGTTTTTTCTTTCCTAGCTGTTGCCGATGCAATTAGAACAAGCCTTGGACCAAAGGGAATGGACAAAATGGTAAACCTTATGCTTCAAGTTTTAAAACAATCCGTTTACTGGAGATATTGCAATACCAGCGTGTTTTATGTAGGATGCCATCTTTTATCTTGAACTTCTTTTCCAAACTTCACTTATTTAAGGCGAAGTGTGAACTAAATACATGTCTCAGTTCCAGAAATAATGTTGGGGAAAGTGTTTTTATATTGAGTATCAAATTAAATGAAAAGGTTTGTAGTTACTGATCCAGAACTATGTGTCTCCTCTTTCAGATTCAAGATGCTAAAGGTGATGTGACAATCACTAACGATGGTGCTACAATTCTGAAACAAATGCAGGTTCTGCACCCTGCAGCCAAAATGGTGAGTTTCTCTTCCCATTGTTTGGACAATGATCTGTGTTAGAACTTGATTTTTGCCACAAAAAATGAATAACATGTCATGTGGATTTGAGGAGCGTTGTCCACTAGTGACCAAGAAATTTTGTGTCACACGCTCCAGAACTATTTGTTTTGATTGTAAGATGTGCTAAAGAGTTCCAAGCCCTTATTTCTTACCCAGGATTCATTATACATGATCTCTCTGGACATGCTTTAAGATATAAAAGGATCTGTCGCAGCCTTTCATCTCTCATTTAATTCAGAGATGTCCCAAACTGCTAGGGCAAGAAAAATGAGAAGGTTGTGGTCAGATGGTGTGAGGACACAGTGTCCTGATCTCTTGAGCTTTTCAGTGTTGACCTCAGGCTGAAGCTGGAAATTAGCTGCCTGTAACCCTTCCCCAGGAAAGAAGCTAGAGCTGTGAGATAGGTGTGATGAGTTTTAAGCTTAGGAGACCAGCTTCTTTGCTTCTGTGAGGTATTTGTTTTACTGTAGCTGTATTTCAGTTAAATTTGTCCACAAGTAAGTTGCAAAAGATACACACTTCAAATTAGAAGAGCTGTGATTGCCCCCAGCACCAAAGTTTGTTCAGCAATGCTGTGTTCTTGGATATCTCTGGCAGGGGGGATGCCAGTGTTAGCAGTGAAGTGGCATTGTACGTAAACTTGTCGTCGTTTGTCGTTTAGTTGGTAGAGCTGTCAAAAGCACAAGATATTGAAGCTGGTGATGGCACTACGTCTGTTGTTGTCATTGCTGGAGCTCTTTTGGATGCCTGTTCCAGACTTCTTCAGAAAGGTAAATACATGTATACATTGAAGTAAAGCCATGACTGGATGTAGTTAAGCCCTTTGTCTTCATGGAGCTTAAAGTAGCTGTTTTCAATTGAAATGTGAGAAGTGACTTGACTTCACATACAGGTTTCACTTGTGTGAGGTTGAATTATTAGCATTACAGCTTTCTTCTTCAGCTTTAACAACAGAAAGTACTAAGGGATGTCATCTACTCATGAAGAGCATGTTTTGCTAAAATGTCCTCAGTTCTGACATGAGAGTCTTCTCTAATCTTAAAATGGAAAGGGTGAGAAAGAAAACACATTGGCTTGAAGGCATGACTAAGAGCTGTTTTTATGCTACCCCCAGGAATTCACCCCACCATCATTTCGGAGTCATTCCAGAAAGCTTTGGAGAAAGGCATTGAAGTACTGACCAACATGGCCCAGCCAGTTGAGCTGAGTGACAGAGAAACCTTGCTGAACAGTGCGACAACCTCGCTGAATTCCAAGGTGTGATTGACACTTGTGCTTCCTACCTCTGGATTTGCTGAGCCAACAGCTTTTCCCAGCATGTGCTGCTTGTTCACTTACTAAAAATACCCTGCATGTCACAAATCGAGTTGGTTTTCAGATGTGGGCTGCCTTCTCTGAGACTGACTCTGTAAGTCAGGGTTGACTCAGATTAAATTGAAGCACTCAAACTGAATTTCAGTCTGAAATGTTTAGTGATCCAGATGGAGTAGCCATGAAGAAGGTACCACATTTAAGACATCTATCTACTTGCTGAACAGAGAGTGAAAATGAGCTTTGTTTCAAAATGCAGAAGGCAAATAGTGAAATACAGAGAGGATATTATTTCAAAATGACTGTTTGTCTGGGATAAATCTCTCACCATTAGTTTCTTTGCTCTTGACTCCCTTAGGTTGTGTGTCAGTATTCTAGCTTACTTTCTCCAATGAGCGTGGACGCAGTGATGAAGGTGATTGACCCATCTACAGCTAACAGTGTGGACCTCAGAGATATTAAAATTGTTAAGAAATTGGGGTAAGAAATTATTTTTAACTAGATTTATTTGGTTTCTGTGAAATCGGCCTCCTGAAGTGCTCAAGTCATGGATTGGTTTTGTTTCCAGAGGCACAATTGATGATTGCGAACTGGTGGAAGGACTAGTCCTGACTCAGAAGGTGGCAAATACCGGTGTAACCAGAGTGGAAAAAGCCAAAATTGGCCTCATTCAGTTCTGCTTGTCAGCTCCAAAGACAGATGTAAGTTCAGCTATGACTAGAGCAAAACCTTTTGCAGTAGTACTTGGCAGATTGCACGTGCAACAATAACACATTTTTTCAAGATGATGTGGTGTCAGCTCTCTTCCACGGCTATGAGAGTCTGCTAAGTAACTCTTAGCCACATCAACTTAAGAGTTGGTGTAAGAGAGAAAGTAGCTACAAGTCCAGTCTGTTTTATAACTTAAACAAGCTCTAATGAAACATTTTACTGTCAGTGCTTGTTTGCTTTGAGTCACAAGCTCTTAAGCTAAAGAATGTGGAAGGTCAAAGCCAGCCATTGTTTATAATACTTACTCTTTTTTCTTCAATAGATGGACAACCAGATAGTTGTGTCTGATTATGCCCAGATGGACAGAGTACTGCGTGAAGAGAGAGCCTACATTCTAAATTTAGTTAAGCAAATTAAGAAGGCTGGATGCAATGTGCTGCTGATTCAGAAGTCCATCCTGCGGTACGTTGATAGCAGCTTACTGTGTTTGAGGGAACTGTTGGAACTGTGTGGAATACCTGGAAGATGGAAGCCAAATACTGGCAAGTCACTTGGCACAGAGACAGCCTGGCTGTAACAGTGGCTGTACCTGTAGAAAGTGCTATTGCTGGCTGTATTTTGAGTTTAGTGCCATCCTACTTTGTTCTTAGAACTGAAGAATTTTGGCAGTGCTGCTTAGGAGCAGGCGTGGCCAGCATGACCAACTAAACTAAAACAATGGACTGACTGCTTCCCTCTTGTTTTTAGGGATGCTCTTAGTGACCTAGCCCTGCATTTTCTGAACAAAGTGAAGATCATGGTGGTTAAAGACATTGAAAGAGAGGACATTGAGTTTATATGTAAGGTAAAGTGAGTTCTGTAAATGGCTGTTGAAGTGGCAGCGGTGTTGAAAGAAACAAGTCCCCAGCCAGTGCCACTTCCTTATGACACTGTCACAAGTTTACGTTCTGACTGTCATGTAAAAGCAAATGTTTCCCTAAAGTAAAAACCTCTGTTCTGTTGAGCAGTCACGTAGCTAGAAAGATTTGGGACAGATGTAAAAGCCAGAGTCCTAACCACATTTTAGTGTGCTGTGCAGAACACTATGCACTAGACTTGCTGACTCTGCAGTTCAGGTCTGGAATTCCTGGGTTTTTAATTGATTTCTATTGTTTTCCCCAGACAATTGGAACTAAGCCTGTTGCTCATATTGATCAGTTCACTCCTGATATGCTGGGGTCTGCTGAGCTGGCAGAGGAGGTCAACTTGAACGGTTCGGGCAAACTAATAAAGGTGAGTGATGGAATGTTAATAACTCTTAACATCTGCCCATTATTTTCCTAACTTAAATGTAGTAATTTTAGCAGTAAAAACCAGTAACTTAATCCCTGAGAGGCCACTCACTTGGGAAGTGTCATGGTTTTGCTTAGCCAGACATCAGTGCTCTTTGTGACAAATACTGAAGTCTCTTTGTCCAGAACTGTTGGGTTTTTTTCAGTTTTAGGATTTGGTTTTATGTTTCAGATCACAGGCTGCACAAACCCTGGAAAAACTGTAACCATTGTGGTACGTGGATCCAACAAGCTTGTTCTAGAAGAAGCCGAGCGTTCAATTCACGATGCCCTGTGTGTCATAAGATGCTTAGTTAAGAAACGGTAAGGATTGGAGTAATTTATTAATGATACAGGCAGCTAATCATTTATCCACTTCAGCAAAATGAGGTTTTAATTTCTGTCCTCAGAGCTTTAATTGCAGGAGGTGGAGCACCCGAGATAGAGCTGGCACTGCGCTTGAACGAGTACGCTCGCAGCCTGCGGGGGATGGACTCGTACTGCGTGCGCGCCTACGGAGACGCGCTGGAAGTCATTCCCTCCACGCTGGCCGAGAACGCGGGTCTCAACCCCATCTCAACGGTCACAGAGCTCAGGAACAGGCATGCACAAGGAGAGAAGACGGCTGGCATTAACGTCAGAAAGGTAAGGAGGAACTGGAGATGCACGGCAGAGCTTAAAAAACCACCTGGGTGGTGAAAGGAAAGTCCTTAGCCTGAGGGCTAAGCTAAGGAGACGGCAAGTTTGTATCCCATAAGGGTGTTCTCTCTAAAATGAGTGTTGAGGTTGCTGACAGCTTCTCTGAGGCTTTAGTTGCTCGTCCTGAGTATGGATGAGAGCAGATATTTAAATGCCATCCCCACAGGACAGTAAACCTTCTGTGTCTCTTTAAAAATGTTCTTTCAGCTACACAAATAGATTGATTTGGAAGGGACCATCAGCAGGATGTGCTGGGGGGAAGGTGCACAGTGGGCTGGCTTCTTTTAAATGGCCACCATGTTTAAGCTGGCAGGACTTTACATTTTGCAATTTTACACACTTTACAATTGTGACTCCATATGTCAGATTGATTGTGGGGAAAAGGTGCATACCATAATATTCCTTTTGAGAATGGAAAGAGACAAGCCCTTCAGTAGTCCTAATTTATTGCTGAATGTCCTTGGGACTCTAGTAAAAGAAGACTTGCTAGATCTGCCTGTAGTCTAACTTGCAGAAAGTAAAAGCTGTGTGTGCTGGCAGGGTGGCATCTCCAACATCCTGGAGGAGCTGGTGGTGCAGCCGCTGCTGGTGTCTCTGAGCGCGCTGACTCTGGCCACTGAGACCGTGCGCAGTATCCTGAAGATTGATGATGTGGTGAGTAGTGTTTGCAGCTCCTTTTGATTTCCTTATTTCACAAGCACCAGGATAATTACTGTGTTGTAAGTTGTGCTTTAAAGCACAGTTACTGTGTAGTAGTACTGTCAGCTCACATGCTCCTTAGCCTTCTAATAACTGCAGTTGGAGCAAAATGAAACGTGTTACAGATGAGGTAAGGAGCTAAAATGGGACTGAAAATCCCAGGACTGTTAAGCAGAGGAGCACCAATTGTTGCATATCCTGTGGACTTCTTACAGCTGATGGTGTGTATTCTGCTTTGCAGGTGAACACTCGGTAAGCTGAACAAAGACTGCCCTAGAGCTCCTGCCCCTAGTTTGGAATGTGGTTTCCTCACCGAAGCACCTGTGTGAATTGTCTTCAAGGCCCCAAAGGCTTACATACTTTTATCAGGTTAACTTAAAGCCCCTCTTTTCAAAAAGGAAATGCTGTTTATCAATAAACATGCAGTAATCCGAGTCTTCGCTTCACCTTATTTCTAGCAAAGTTACAGACTTTGTTGTATTTGCTGATTGATGCTGCACACTACTCAGCTTTGGAAGGCTTAACAGCAAGTAATTACTTCTTGTAATATACTCTAACTCGCCACCCCCCGAGCCTGCGCTCTGGTAGGCTGCTTCTCTGAGTTCCCTGTAAGGGAATGGTATTGTGTCCCTCAACTAGGACTGGCCGCAGCAAAGGAGTGTCAGTGCAGGGATAGTACTGAGCCCCACCCCAGCCCTTGCTCTGTGGTGCCGCCTGCTGGCTGCCGTGGTTTCTGATGCCATTACATGGTCCACAGTATTGCAACAGGCACTCAGCAAGTGCCAGGTTTTGTCCTTCATCCAAGAGTGAGGTGCCAGTGTAAAAATGACACCTAGTTCTTAAAAAAGCAAGGGCAATATTACCTCAGTGAGGCTTGTCTATATTCATCACATTTCAAATCAGTTTTGGCCAAGAGCTGCATCTCTGGTACCTGCAAAAGCCCAGGTGTGCCCGGATTCCTCGTTCAGCGGTGACCCAATCTGTTAATGGTACATTTCTTAGTTCAGAGTAAACGTTTTTCAACTTCTTAGCCTGCAAGTTTCAGTTAACCCTTTTATCTTCACTAAGATGCTGTCCAAACAACTAAAAAGTAAATGAATGAGACAACTGCATGAATTATTTATTGAGTGTTTGAAAGGGCAAGTGGTGCCTTACCCCACAGGATTACATCCAGCCATGATCTCTTCTGGCATCTTCTAGGTCTCTTAGTACTTAAACTAGAAGGGGCATTAACTCTGATTACAGCTTCTGTTTTCTGCCCTTGCACCTTTCCAATTCTTGACCAGATTTACTACTTTGATCTCGTCTACTTTAAATAAATATTTGCAATTTTACTACATTGAAAAGTTCTATCAGTCACGGGTGGTTTTCTGCAGAGGTGGAAGAATATTCCTGCTGCGTCTGCTTTATCCTTCCTCTGCCATTGCTTACCTGAAACACCAATTGTAAGGGGAGAACAATTGTTAGTAACTTTAGGTGATAAAAAATATGGGCTCACCAAGGCAAGAATTGCAAGTTTCCACTACAGTCCTGCAAAATGTCACGTAAAGCCGGTCGAGGCAGCACAGAGAGGAGCAAGCTGCAGCCATGTGCTGGGGGGAAGCTCTGGCCTCAGCCCCGGCCTATGCGGGAGGAGGCAGAACCCGTCTCGCACACGGCCCCGGCTGCGGCCGCAGTCTCGTCTTGGCTCCCGGCGGCTGCTCGGGGCAGACCAAGGGAAAGGTTCCGGCGGGCCTCGTTGCCCTCGCCCGTCCGCAGCCCCGAGCAGAGGCGGCGGGGCCGCTCCGCAGCGCTTCCGCCGCACGGGCCGCCCCCGGGCACGCCCCGTCCCGCCCCCCGCGCTCGCTCCTTCCCGGGCTGTGCGGGCCCATGGAGGCCGGGCACCGGGCGGCGCGCCTGGCCGCCTCCTGCCTCCGCACCCCGCTCGACCCGCGCACCCGCGCGCCCGCCGCGCTCTACGAGCGGGAGCCGCCGCCCGCCGCCGCGCAGGTACCGCCGGGGCCGGGGCGCGCCGTTAGGGGTTGGTGGGCAACCGGGGGACGCGGGAGCCCCGAGGCTGGGTGAGGGGCTCACCCTAGCGCGGCTCTGCCTGCCCTGCGCCGTGACACGGGGCCCGAGTACACACACACAAAGATAGATGCAGAAAAACCCGACAGATGGTCCTGCTGCAGTGCCCGTGCCACGCCAATCTCTTAATGAGCTTGTTGCCTACCGCGGGTGTAAGAGCTGCAGACGCCAAGTCCAGCGAAGAGGAGGTTCATACACAGTGTCAGAGGAGCAGACTCGGCGAGACGTGGATGGTGCCTTTCTTGGGGCATTCTGTGGTGCCTTCTTGCATTTGCATCATGTCGTTCACGGTGCATTAAGTGACTTTGCTATGGAAAGTGAGATGTTTTTGCAGTGAAAACCTGACAAAACACAAAGAAGCGTTGTTGCAATGTCAAAGCCTATTAAAATGCCTCTATGTGGAAAAGTATTATCCAGGTTTTTGGGTAAAGAAACCCTTTAAGCACTGTCTAAAGCAACCATACTCTAAAAACACAGTGCATAAAAATAGGCTGAAGGAAGCTTTTGTAATGCCACCTGAGCTGGTTGGAATCAGCTCCCTAACTTGTGTAAGCTTTAAATGTGTTTCAAGAATGTGCTTACCTGCACACAGCTGCAAGCTGCCAGACAGCACTGGGACTCTGAGCTGTGCAGGATCCCTGTCATTCCACAGCAAGGTACGGAAATGGGAATAAACATTTGTCCACAAGATACCTTAAGGAGTTGTTTTCAGAATGCTTATGGAAAGGGGGAGCAGAGAAGGTTCTGTTGTGGTTTTGTTTGCTTTTAAGTAAAGGCTTTGTAAAGCTGTGTAGTAATCAGGGGAAAATTCCACTTTACAAAATAGTTAAATGTTTCTTTTGGTGAGTCCTTTTGGTCAGATTTCCTGGTATATCAATTGCAGGGACGGGCTTAGGAATTCTGCATGCTTTAAGTAGGACCCTTAGGATGTAAATTATTATGCAGTAAGATTATTCCACATAACTCTGCATTAACACTTGTATACAGTTATCTGCTTGGTGTTACTCATTAGACTTAATTAGGGTGCAGCAATGTTAAGAACCTCAATTCCCTTCTAACACAACACTTTACAACATCTGTTCCAGGGTGGTTTTGATTTGGATTCACATTCCGACAGAGAGCAGAGCTCCTCTCTACATGGAGACAGCAACAGGCAGATAGACTTCTCCAAAATGTGTGATTCAAATCAAGAATATTACCTGAAGCTGGAAGAGCTGAAGAATGCCCACTTGGAGAGCATGGCAAAGTTAGAAAGCATGTATCGGAATAAACTGTATTTGAAAGGAGTGCAACCCTTGGGCAAGAAAACTGCTGCTTCTAATGTGTGCTCTAGGTAAGGTTGGTGGTACTATCTGAAGACTCTCAAGTGGTTTGCAGATGACATCTGTAAAGCAGCAGGGATTTTTCCTGAGTGTGGGAAGTGTTGCTCTCCCCTTTTCCTGTGAGCAGGTAATCATAGTTAGTTTCAGTGATAAAAATGGGTGTCCACCTTGGTGAGGACTGGGAGATTTACAAGCGTGTGTGCAGCAGAGGCTGGGTGACAGGTCTAGGAAAGCACAATGCCTTTCCTTAGGAAGTGCTGACTTGTTCATGATGGGCATTGCTTAAAACTGATCTATGCAAGTGCTTCTCTTTTCTCTTCTGTTCTCCCCTCAGCACTCTTTGTTTTTATTTCTGATGATGATTCCTTAAAGTGGAAGGTACTGTTTTTGCGTCGATGTTGGGCTGAACTCAACTCCTTTTTTCCTTTCTTTTTCAAAGGCCAACTTGGGAGAAGAGCTCATATCAGCCTCTAAGCTTGCACAAATCCTTTTCAGACTCTGACTTGAGCAGTGATCCCTTAGGCTCAAGTGTATCTGAGGAGTCTCTGGGAGATTTAGCGTTTGAAGAAAATGGTAGTGAGACTGGGTCATCTGCATTGGCCAAGCAAAGGATTGAAAAAATGTGGGATGGGTTCTCTGTGGAACGCTACATCTCCCGCACCAAAGGCAGCCCACCAAGCTCACCAGCCCCCAGAATGATACAGAAGAAACAGAAGGCATGGTCACCGAGAGTTACCGTGCCCAAGCCTTTCCAGATGACTATCAGAGAAGCTAGAAAAAAAGAACAGAACGTCAAATCAAAGTCACAGGTTGAAATGGAAAATAACTTATTGAAGAAGCAACTAGAGGAAGAAGCAGAGTGTCAGAAAAAGTTCCGAGCGAATCCAGTGCCTGCTGCCGTTTTCCTTCCACTGTACCATGAAATCGTGCAACGGAATGAAGAGCGCAGGAGGTCTGTGAAGGAGAGAAGCAAACTGAAGCTCTTGGCTTCTCAGAAGCCGTTTAAATTCATTGAGCGAGAGAAGCAAAGGAATGAAGTTAGGAAAATGCAATTAAGAGATCTTTCCGCACCTGAAAAGAGAACAAAAGTGTTCAAAGCAAAACCGGTTCCTAGATGTGTTTATAGCCCAGCTGTTGATGACAAGATAAAGGAGGAAGAGCTCTACAGAGAAATCAGGATCAGAATGAGAGCTGAGGAGTTGCTACGGAATTCATCTCTACCCAACAGCAGACTGGCTTCAACTAACCCCAGTAAAAAGAAGAAACACAAGTGCACCGAGCAGAAGGAAGCAGAATACAAACCCAAGATCAAATCAAGCATCCCAGATTTTGAACTGCTACACCAGAGATTTCAGAAACGGCTCCTGCAGCAGAAGGAAGCGAAGCAGCTGACAGTGTGTGAACCTTTCCAGCTGCGCACTCCCTGCATCCCCTCCAACAAGGGCAAGATTCTGAAGGACATTCAAGAGGATGAAGAAAAGTTGAAAGAAACACGCTGGCCATATGCCTCTCCAAGAAGGAAACCTCAAAGGACACATTCAAGTGCCCATTCACACCCCTCAGGATTTGGAGAGTCTAAAGCACCAAGAATCACAGAATCCACACGACGACGGCTACAAGCCATAAGGTGACTGCTTTAGTGCTCCATGGGGCCTTCAAGGGTAGACTTTTGTATTTCTACATATGTAGTCAGTTCTTTGCAGTGACTATATGACAATATCTTAATGTAGGGGCTTAATTATAATATCAACATTAAGAGTATTTCAGATTGTTAAAGAAACAGTAGTGCAGTTCTTTCAGAACATACAGAGCAAAGGGACAAATAACTGCTGGTGCCCAGAATATGCCCCAACCCCTCCAAATAGCACACACCTTGTGTTCTCTTGTGCCAGCCCTGTTCTCACCCTGGTTTTTTGTTTTGAAGCTCCTTTGACAAAGCTTAAAGTCTTGTTCTTGATTTAAAATTAATTCAGCCTTAGTTTATTTTTCCACCAGGACTTCACTTGAGGAAAAGAGAAAGCTGGAAGAACAGCAAAAAAGGAACAGAACAAAGCAGCAACAGAGAAGGAAAAAACTCCAGAAAACTATAACATGTCGGGCTGAGGCCAATGACCCACATCAGAGCCTAGCTCAGATGTCTAAATCCAAATTAAAAACATTCAGGTATTCTGTTGCATTCCCCTGAATCCTGAACCTCCCATTCTGCATTGTATGTTAAACATACAATGTGACAAATAGCATAGTCTAAGTTTACATAATTACACCTTTGATAAATTCTACACTGTACGAGCAGCTAGTAAAAAAGTGTCCAAATTTAGTATTTCAACTGGGAAATTGCTGCCTGTTGTAATGATTTTGATCCGTGTGTTCCACCACACAGTATTACACATGAGCTGACAGAAGGATCCTGTGTTTCCTCAGTTGTATCAACTGAAGAGGAAAAGTTTAACAACTCCATAGGAATAGTGTAGTTACAGAATATCTTTGTGCTGCTGGATTGATAGATGTTGGTACAACTTTGGTGCTTTCTGCTACAGGAAAGGACATTTCACAGTTCACCTCTTTGTCCCAGCAGGTCCCCACTTAAGAGGGAAAATTAGAGCAGGAATATTAGTTTAACTTAGTACATGTATCAATAGCTGTCCAGGAGGCTGCTGGTGCTCAGGAGGAGTGGGATCCAAAGTTACCTTTGGTAGAGTCAGACATTCAAAGACAGTTTCTACATGACTGAGAAAAGCAGTGCACAGGGAAAAAACATGATGGTCTTCTCAGTGTGCTGTGTGCTAGCAGTGCTGATCTGACTCCAGAGTTACTGCTCGACTGTGTTTGTGGCTGATTTAAACCATTTCTGCCTCCTGTTCTTCTTAATCCTAGGGGGGGGGAAAAGTCTTGTTTGGATAAGTCTTTAGTGAGGTTTATAATCTGATTTAGCATGATGGCACTGCAGCAGTATTGTCTCTCTAAGGTGAGAGGTACTGCTGCTCTGCCCCTGTTGCTTTGTGCATAGGCAGGATTCTTAGGACAGTGGTTATGAATCCAAATCTTTAGTAACCAGTCACTGACAATAGTAGGGCAAAACAATGCAAGAGTGAATGATGGTGAGGTATGTCTGATGACAAGATTCATAGCTTGGACTAGCAAGTGTTAAGGAACCATGCTAAACTTTCAGGCTAGGGTTGTCATTGCAGCTGTGAGCTGAAAGGTGACAAGGTTTCCTCATTCTTTTTTTTGCTTTACATGAGTCTCTTCTTTCATTAGAGCAAAAACATAAACTTGTGAGTTTGTTCTTAATAGACTTTAAAGTCTGGCCTGTTATAAGCAAACTTCCTAAACCAGTGCAGCACCACCTGTGAGGTAATTCTACACATTGTTCCACCACCAAACTTTGTCATAGTTGTTGATGAGCAATGCTGCTTCACTGTGACCAGAAAGAGGAAATGCAGCAGAAACTGAAGCATGGGCACTCTCACCTGCTGAAGGCAGGAGGCTCAGCTGGGATATGCCAGATGCAGCACTGCAAGGAGTGTTTTGCTCAGCCACGTGGGCAGTCAGCAACTATTGCACATACAGCTATGCCCACTTCCCCCAAAGATGCCTGAGGCCAAAGCACACATAGGAAGAAGCAGTGGTGCAGGAGAAGCAGGGCTTAGACAGGGTCATGGAGAGAAGAGGTGCAGTGACAGAGATGCAGGTGAAAGAGGGCAGACCTTTCTAACTATCAAGTCAGAGCTCAAACAGAAGTAACATGACCAGCAGACACTCTTACTAACAGGAGCTTTATAATGTAAGTGTCCTTGGGCAGATGATCTGGTGACTCTAGAGCAGAAGCAGAAAACAATGAGTTATGGTAGCAGGGTGGAGAATTAAGAGACAGTGAGTGTGTTTACAGATTTCATTTCAGTTCATTCAACAGTGAACTTCACATCACAGCATTTAGCTTAATCAGATTTCGGGAGTATTGTCAAACACTCTTGCTTAATTCTTGTCTGCACATCAAATTATGCTATTACAAAGCAAGATTATTTCCCTGGTGCTGATGCATTAAGGCTGGTACAAGTGCTTAACTTGATAATGCTTATTTCAGCACAGGCTGGGTAATAAGGTATATTAATGTAAGTGCTCTCCTAACAGATAATTAGGTTTGTAGAAAGCCACCTGAGACAAGCAAGCAAAGGAACAACAATGAAGTTCACTCCTTGAAAATGGTGAATAACTGCCTTAATGCACAGCTGTACTGAAGAAATTCAGAGGATGGTGAGGGAAAGAGGCAGGAGGAGACACGTGTAAAATGTCTCCTGGCTCTCATATGTGCCCTTAAGTGTCTGATTTAGTAATGCCCCAGTACAGAGGCAACACCACAAAGAGAACCTAAGTGTTTAGATTGTTTTTTAAACCTTACCTGTCTGAAAACCCCCAAAGAATCCAAACTCAGACAAGCCTCTAGTTAACCTCACTAGCCATGACCTCTCTCTGCTTCTCCAAAGTGGCTGCTTTGGAGACAGTTTTATTCAGCACTTAGAGGCAAGCAACTGCTGTGAAAGTGAGACAATATACCTCAGACCCTGGAACCACTGTGGAATCATTTACCTTTTGTGTGTCTTTAAGCAGGACAGTATTTAGTTTATAATGAGTAATTTAGTTGCTGTAGAAAACTGCTTCTTGTGTTATAAATTAATAATCATTTCTGTTGTACTCTTATTTCCCTTAGAAATTATGAGAAGCAGAGAATGCAAGAATATTTGCAAGAGCTGCAGGAAATGGAAGAAAGAGTAAAACAAAGGCCATTGCTTTTTGAAAGAGTCACTCAGGTTGTCTTGCTTCTGTATTGCTTCTTAATCTTATCTTTAAATACTGCAGAAGACAGTTGTAGTCAAACATCTTTAGAAGATATCTGAAAGATACTTTTCAGCCCAGTATCTGTCTGGTTTTGGTCTGTGTGGTCCCATCTCCATGTCAATATTATTGATTTTTGTGACTAAGCACTGGTGGCATGGCTTGCCCAAGGAACTGAGATGGCTGCTGTAAACATCTTGTCTTATTCAGTTACAACATGAGTAGCTTTAAATACCACCACCAATTACAGCAAAAATGTGACAGGTTTAAGTTGGGAAAGAAGTGACGAGAAAATTCAAGTATTCTTGGTGTCTACAGTAAAGCTGAGATGCAATGTGTTCTTATTCACCAAGTGCTGGTAGTGTGGTCCCTGAGCTGTGTCCACATGCAGACAGGCAGCAAGTCATAGATCACTGCTTCTCTTGTCACTCCTGTGTGGGTGCCTTTGGTGTGCCATTGCTGGGGGACAGGAGCATCTGTGTTGATTGGAGGACAAGTCCTCACTCAGCTGTTACCTGGAGGAACAGAATTTAGACCCTCAGTTTCAGAGGCAGAGAGAAACATCTGTGGAATGTGTTATCACCTTAAGATGGTGAATCAGTGCTACTTTTTTAGGGCTTGTTTTTTTCCTACCTGTCCACATCTGCCTCCTCCATCCATAGCCAGAGAGAGAATATGTAATTCTTCATTAGCCAGTGGGCAGAGAGCAAACCAGACCAACAAGCATAGAAAAGGAAAACCTGGTGTAAAGTTTCCAACTGTTGCTTTGCCATTCTTACCCACAATGACTGATCACTCAAGTTATCAGATGCAATGAATGAAACAGTGTATTACCACAAACAAACAAAAGCATCAAAAGACAGGCATTTCATGCATTTAGAAAACACTTAACCATTGTGGCTTTCCTCCAGAAAAATGCCAGGATAGCTGCAGAGAAGCATTATTCTAACAGACTGAGAGCACTGGGGATATGCCCAGAGTTTGTGTCAAAGAAAGGACAAAGAACTAAATTGCTACGATTCCACAGTGCTGAAGATTATAAACCCTCCACTGTTACCACACAAAGGTAGAAATTACTGAAGTTTTGGGGGTTTTTTTTGGCCACTACATACCTAATAATTAGAAAGTAATTTTGGGTTGGTAGGCTTTGGATTAATTATGTGTAGTATTTCCTAAGCAAATATTTGACTGTGTAGTGAACTTTATTAATGTTAGCTTTAGTATGTGTTTTTAATGGGTTTTCCTGAATGAAATGTGATTTAATGAAACAGAGAGGAGCACTGAATGTCTTATGTAATGCACTCCACATGAAAACTGAGAAAAGCATTTTTGATTTGTCCCTTTTACCAAAAGTTCCCCCGGGCTGGCAGTAAGTCACTTCATTCTGCAGAGCCTCTACTCAGTGTTTGAAATAAGCCTTACAAGAATACTTTTCAATATCCATTGGGTGTTGTGATTTAAAGGAAGGTGGAAATTGAAACAATGAAATACCTAAGCAATACTGTTGAGTTACTTTCTAGCATAAGAGACTCTAGTGTTCCCCTTTTTACTTCCCCAGTTCCACCCCGGCCAAGACTTGCAGGATTTGCCCTAAGCTACTCAAAGGTCCTTTAAAACCTTTTGGAAAGCATTTTACCTGAAAATAAAATCTTACATGCAATTTGTCTTTTCAGAGTCATCAAGGAAGAAGCGGAAGACAGGGAGTCCTCTGAGGAAGCAGTTGACAGCAGTGCTCAGGGTGAGCAGTCCTGTGAGGAGGAAGAGGAAAAAAAGACAATGAGCCAGTTCAACAAGCTGGAAGATGAAGAAGAGGCAGGAGCTAGCCCTTATGATCATCAGCCTTGCCATGCAGGGGAGGCTGAGTCCAGCCCCTCCTCTGACCAGCACTGTGAAGAAGATGAGGAGGAAGAGGGTGAGCAGTCAAGACCCTGCTCTCAGTCTGACCAGTCCCATGAGAGTGAAGAGGAAAATCAGTCTGACCCTGAAGCTGAAGATGCTTTCAGATATGAAGACGAAGAGTATGAAAATGATGATTCAGAAGAGAGAGCCAGCAGCAATGAAGCTGACTGAAAGGAAGGCAGACAGGATGACTAGGGCTCAGGAACCTATTTCATTGCTGGCAGTGAAATAGACACCAAAGCAAAACTTGTCACTTTGCTACTGATCCAAAATCCTGTGAATTTAAACCTCTTAGTTTAACAGTCTTTTCAGCACAGAAATGTCTGTTTTCCAGTAAGAAGGATGTTACCCATGTCCACCAAAACATGAACTTACTTAAATATCAGTCTTCTTTATTGCAGTCCTCTGTGACATCAGTGCACCTCATAAAATGCAGTCATAAAATGAACTGCAACCACTGGTTAATAATAATGTCTCACATGCTGTGCTGGCAAGTCCTGAGCTTTTATATCCAGCTCTTTATATGTGCTGCAAAGCTAGGTTAGATTTTGAGGTAGTAGCTTGCCATTATCTGTGTGTCTCACTCTCCAACATTTCAGTACTTCTGGGGTCTGTTCCTGCAACATCATCTAGGATGGCAGTGAACAGACAGGGGTTTGTTGTGCAAGACCTCTGACTGGTTTTATCAGGGCAGCTGCTAAAAGACCACTTGATGTGTGCTTAGATAATAGAGCCAGATTAGTCTGTTTGGTTCTCTCCCTCCTCTTCCCATGCAGAAATTGGTCAGATGAGTGGCAGGGCCAGAAAACATTGCTGCTTTTAGAGGAAACAAGCTGTTCTATTGACTGCTTTATCCAGCTAAAATGTTAACAGTACTGTAGTTGCTGAAGGCTCTCCCTATAGAGGAGAGAATGCCTAGAATACAGAGAGAAGCCTCTTCATCTTTCCCAAAGACTTTTAACACTTAGACAAGTAAGGTAGAAAAGCCTGTAGAAGAATATATTATGCTGCATATCTTATAATACTGTCTAACCCAGCCCCCACGTTGTTCTTTAAACTCCATTTTGTTTTGAAGAAGTCCTTCCATCATCATAGAATCACAGAATGGTAGGGTTGGAAGGGACCTTTAGAGATCATCTAGTCCAACCCCCCTGTAAAATCATTGTTCATAATGCTGATATTAATCTTCAAATTTCTTTCCTGAGACAGTAAACATACTCTGTAAAGACAATCTCACTACATCAGAGAAAAATGTAGTGCAGCAACTCCAGATGCATGAAAGTACAGAAAGAAGTGCTTCTGGTACCTTTTCTTACAGACTTGCTATTCAGGACTTCAGCTACTACACAGCAGAGTATGAAAACAGAAGGTCTGGGTTTGCTTTCGTCTTCTTTGTGTCAGTAGTACCTTCTCCTACTATTATGACCTTTCTTGCTAACCTCTCGTGTGCAATGTGAGGAGAGATAATAAACAAAACCATGCATCCACATTATAACAGCCTGGAGATGGAGATGGATGTGGATCTCCATCCTGTGGATGGAGAACAATGCAGTCTTGCACAGGTGCTGAAAACACATTTATTGAACAGTAAATGCAGTGAGTAAAACTCCTAGGTTTCATCTGCAATGATCAACGATAAGGATTTGAAAAATATTCCATGCAGGAGCACTAATTAAATCTGTTACTATTTCGTCCTCCTGACTTTGAGAACTGTGCAACCATGTTTGGGAGTTTTTTTAGCATTATTACTTTTATTTATTTTTGAAGTGTGAGCATCACTGATAATGAATTTGACACTTATTTTTTTACTTAAATAAAATATCCATTGTGTAGACATCATACATGAAGGTTTGAATCATTACTTAGAATCATAGAATCATAGAATGGTGGGGTTGGAAGGGACCTTCAGAGATCATCCAGTCCAACCCCCCTGCAGAAGCAGGTTCACCTAGATCAGGTCACACAGGAACGTGTCCAGGTGGGTCTTGAAGCCCTCCAAGGAAGGAGCCTCCACATCCCCTCTGGGCAGCCTGTGCCAGGGCTCCCTCACCTGAACAGGGAAAGAGTTTTTTCTTAGGTTTAAGTGGAACTTTTTGTGTTCCAGCTTCATCCCATCACCCCTTGTCCTGTTATTGTCTACTATAGAAAAAAGGGATGTCCCAACCTCCCGACACCCACCCTTTAGATATTTGTAAATGTTAATAAGATCTCCCCTCAGTCTCCTCTTCTCCAGACTAAACAGCCCCAGGTCCCGCAGCCTTTGCTCGTATGAAAGATGCTCCAGTCCCCTGATCATCTTGGTGGCCCTGCACTGGCCTCTCTGCAGCACTTCCCTGTCCCTCTTGAGCTGAGGAGCCCAGAACTGGACACAGGATTCCAGATGAGGCCTCAGCAGGGCAGAGTAGAGGGGGAGAAGAACCTCCCTTGACCTGCTGGCCACACTCTTCTTGATGCATCCCTGCTGTATCCATCATCTTGATGCACACCTCACAGGAAAATCAGTTTGCAATCTCTAGTAACAGCTGACAACCCTGCAGTACAAACTGAGGCTTGGTTTGCTTGTGCTTCCTGGGATTCTATAACTCTGAAGAGTTGTACAATGTGTTTATTGAATTCATGGTCACAAATTACCCCTATTTGTCTCTTTAGTAGATCAAATTTGTTTTGAAGGAAGGCAGAAGAAGTCTGGGATTCTTAAGGATTTGAAGAGGTTTCAAAACAGAAAAGTATTAAGTGTAGCTTTAAGATGTTCCAGCACTCAACTAAGTGTTCTAAAAGAACAGAAATGTATAGTTGTTGAACTATTAAGAAACTAAAAATGTCACTCAAACTCCTTTGAGCTGGAAGGAAGTGGCAAAACCAATACTTCTTGTAAAGGTTGTAGAAGGTGGCATTGGGGACCTGTGTATAACTTGGATTGACTTTTTGGTTGATTTCTTACTGTACTAACCTTACAAAGAACATAATTAGAACACAAGTAAATACTATATAACAAGGAAGAGTTAGTAGCTTCTGGAGATGATGCCTCAACTTATTAGTATCTCAGAGAAAGTCCAGCAGAGTCATGTGGGCTCTGGGAATCCCATCCATACAGTTTAACTAGATTTCCAGAAAGTCTTTGACACAATTTGCTACCAAAGAAACCAAGCTTATGGTAGTCAGAGGAAGGTCATAATGAATTAGCAAACAACTAAAAGCCTAGGAAAGAAAAGGTACATTTTCACTGTGTGCAGTTGGATCCATTGTATCCATTCCAAAGAGTTTGCTGAGACCACAGAGGGAAAAATGAATGTGACTGTGAAGAACATGCTGAAGGATCTTATGACAATGACAGAAGAACAGATGTAGTTCAGTTTTCACAAGTGCAAAGAAATGCACAAAAGGTTCAACAATATTCCTAAGCTCTACAGCACTACACATTGAAAAAAAGCAATTCCACGTGGAATACTGCATGCAGTCCTGGCCCTCGCATCTCAAAAAGGACCTGGGTGGGATCTGGACTGAAAAGGCATCTTAGAAGAGTCCTTGCATCTTAAAAGTAACTGGAAGAAGGCAACAAGAATTATCAAGATAAAGAATAGTTTTCATGTGACAAAATACACCACAATTGTTTAAAAAAAGGTATGAGAGATCAAATGTTGGGATATTAAAAGAACCAGTTATGAGCAGCACCTGATTTTCAAAACGTGGAAGGATAAGGAAATTCAAGTTAACTGCTCAGACATTGCATCACAAACAAGAAAGGGTTAAGTGTTCCAATGAGGAATTAACAAGGCAAAGAAATAGCAAAGAAAAATCACAGCAAAAATGGGAAGAGATGGGTTAGGATGAATTCAACCTCATGAAGCAAAGTAGAGCAGTTTAAAGAATCTCCAAAGAATAAGAGGCAGGGACATCATGATGTCACGAGATCAACAGTAGGCTGGCCTAAACCCCAAGGCATTATTTGACTTGATTGTTTGTCTGGAGGATGATTTATAATGTAGGTAAAACAGAGAGGAATTAATAGGATGATGGCACTGAAGTGAAAACTACTATATTTAATGATAAACCCCAATAACCTTAACATGAAAATCCTAATCCAGGTGAAAGGATTGGATGCTGAGTAGCAGCATGGGAAAGAACAGAGAATGCAGGCATTTGTTAGAACTCAAACACTTTGATGCGATTAACATGGAGGGGGAAAAAAGTAATTTGAGTCACAAAAGGTGATATAATAGAAACATTTTAGGTAAGAATCTCCTTAAAGGAGAAGTGATGATCAGTTTGGGAAGTTATCCAGCAGGAGGGAGATGAAAAGTTTCTCCCAGATTGTTGAGTATTGGATCACTGTAATTAATGGCCACAGCACAAAAGCAGAGGCATATTTAAAAATGTGCAAAGAAAATGACAAAGGTGTATCCAAGAAAAGGATTTAAAACAGCACACAAGAAGAGAATAACTTTACATGTAGACTGTAGTACTAAATCAGAACTTCAAAGTGCAAGAATAGGACTTCTTTAACAGGAATTCATCACCTGAAGCTGTAAGGAGAGACACCCAGATGACTTGTTGAGCAACAGACAACACAAAATATGAGCATAAAATATGCAATGAAATTGAAGGATGTGCCAGGCCAAATATTTCTCCCAGGACTGGAAGAGCAGTACTTGCAAGTCCACAAACACTACAGATGCAATTCTGGGTTTCTAAGCGATTCTCATGATTCTGAGTGTGAGCAATAAGCTTGGTTGGAAATTCTGTACTAAACTTAGTGCTCACAGGCAGTGCAGTTGCTATGGAAAGACTCTAATATCTGGTGAGCCTAGGCTGAGAATGGTCACAAGCTTGTAGGACCTACACTGGAATAAACCATCTGTGTTTACTGAAGTTGAGAGACACAGAAATGGTTTTCAGCAGTAGCAAATTCCACAGGAAAAGGGATATTGCTGTCTGATAAAATAAATACAAGCACAAGGCCCACAGAGAGATAAAAATGAAGTTACAACCAAATGAAGTGCCCTGTGTGACTGTTCAGTACCCAGGACCATCTAACTTGCACTGAATAGAGTCCTGAAACAGTAATATTGACAGACTGTACATAAAGCCTACTTATGTGTATTGCAACTCTCTCTCTCTCTCTATTTATCTATATAATTACACAGATTTCTATGTTTTGAAGTAGAAAGCCAGAAGCTGTGGATATTGTGCTTTTTTCTGGCTGCAATGCAATACTGTGGTATCATTCTGAGGGAAGTTAATAATCATTTTGAAAGCTGACAGTGACATGTGAACATACCTAAAAAGATAAGCATCCAACTTGGAAAAGCAGGTTCCAAAAGCACAACACCCAGCTGGGCTCTAGTGAGGTGAGGTAAGCAAGAAGAGCTGCTACTGTGGAGTTGCACATCATCCTGAGCTTTGGCTAGGGAACCACTCCTCTTCAGGGGCTGTTCCTATCTTTTGGTTTCCCTTCTGAATTTACCTGCATTTATCAAGTCTTCTTTGTATATATAATACTCCTTCCTCCAGAAACCATCTTCTCATGTACATCATTGCCATAACATCAAGCAGGAGGTTACCTTCTCTTTTCCCTTTGAGGAAAAAATGATGACATCATTCCCTTGACATGACACTGCATTTACATTACATTGTTACCTTCACCATGACATCATAACAGCTGCTCCAAATTAAGAGAAGAACAAAAGAAAGTGGCTTTTGAAGAAAATGTTTGAAGTCATCACTATTGTGGGATGATTTCTTTATCATCTCAGGCTTCTGGAATGGCAGAATGCTAAATATTTGCCTGAGCTTAGCAGATAATAAGCACTCTAAAGACCAAAATATCTATGTAACATTATTACTAAAAGCTTGTCTAGAAATAACTGCCAAACATCAGGTTTGTGTGCAGAATACATTGGTTTAGGAGTACTAACCAGTCCATTATTACAAGCTATGGCAGCTGCATGCTTGCAAATGTTAACATGCAGATAAAATTAGAAACAGTTTGATGTCTGTCCTTCTCACTTTTCAGTGGAGTTTCAGTCCTGTGCCTCTCCTTGTGTGATATTTTGATAATCACTCAGCTTTAGGGAAAAATGAGTGTCCTTGTATACTCCAGCAAAACTCAACATTGCTTCTTTCTTCAACAGGAATTTCAGGTAGTTGAGGAATGCCAGATCAGAACAATTCCCATCTTTACTGTATACTAAAAACTCCTGCAGTCAGATGAGGCAGAAAATCAGGGATCACATGAGTAAGGCAGACTACTAAGATACAAAGTTGTGGAACCTGATGTAGTGCTTTAGATATTAGCTTTGTGTTAAGAAATAACAGCATTAAGAGGCTTACACTGTGCTAAGTGTGCACAAACACACAGAAATAAAGCCTCAATCCAGTCTTATTGGGCATTTCTGCATACTTCAGAGGAAGCACACCATGTTTACTCACACACTAAATGCTTCATAGACAGCTAGGCATATAAACCAGCTTGCTTGTGCCCAAAGAGCATGAGCTCTGTCTTCTCCTTTCATTTCCTCCATTCAAACCCTTTCATTGAGTCAAATTAAGTCACTAAAATAGCCCAGCCAAAAGGAGGAGGTGAGGTTAGGAGATGACAAGGACAAGCAGGACTTGAGCCTTTCAGTGCTGGCCACACTGTGTCTCACAGAACTGCATCCCAGGATTAGCCACATGAGAAAATCCCTCACATGTTTAAGTGGCCTTGGTATAGAGGAGACAGATATTTATGGGCAACACATACTGTTACTTTCTGATAATTAAGACTGTAAGAGAAACTGTGTTTAATTGCATGAACACAAATAGTACTGTGGAAGCCTGTTGTCAACAGGACTAAACCCAAACATATTTGCACTTGCAGGCTCAAAACTTGCTACTAATAGTTAGGGCTTACTAACAATAAGACAATCACTAACAATAGTTAGGCAGGTTAACAATAAGAAGGTTAGTAAGATTAAGCAGGTTATTCATTAACAATAAGTAACCACACTGCTAACACAGCCATGAAACTCTGGTTGTCAGCATGAATCCCATTACCACCTTGTTGAGATCAAAAATAGCCTTCCACACTTAGAGATGGTTCTCACAAAGGCCTTCTGTTGCTATCTTTCTAATGTATATTTCACACCATCCTGTGTTTCCTAAAAATGGATAAAAGATACATAAATTACATTTGTAATAAGTAGTAAAAACAAACAAAAATCAGCTCTTACAGCTGTTAATGTGTGTCTCATTTAGATGAAGTTTTGCTCTGGTGAGCTCAGCCCAGTAACACTTCTATCCCTGAAGGCACTCGAATTGCCAAGGGCACCATCACAGCTATTGAAGCAATGAGTTCTCAGATCTAATACTGAAGAGGCCACACAAGCAGCTGTGTGTGAGCCAACACACTGCATGATGATACCATTCTGTGGGTTTGAACTCAAAAGAGTTTTCTAGGAAAGAACAGCAGCTCCAAATATTGCACAGCAGAACCTCAGCACAAGGTGTGTGAAGGCTAGTCTGACACAAAGGGCCTGCTTAGCATAACACTGCAAAATACTCATTATTAATAAATGCCTATTAATGGGTTCATAAAGTTTATGGTACTGCAGAACTGTGATACTGCCTGAGGCAGTCACATCAGAAGCATGTGAATGTCAAAGCTGAGATATTAAGCAACTGAGACTTAAAATAACCCAGCAAATAAATGTGCAGAGTTTCCCACTTTGAAGACTAGACAAAATGATTACTTCAAGCAAACCTCTGTCCACTCCATTTCTTGAGTGAGAATTTCTCCTATCCCTTGCTTGTTAATTAGATTCATAGCTTATTCCCGGGTGAAACCTTCCTGCTCCTTGGAGTGTTAATGCTGATTTCATTCGGGCCTAGCAAGCTGAGGTTGAGTTTAACTCTCCTTGTGTAGCTGGTTGGGTACCTGTTTGCCTGCTCGAGCTTGTTTCCAACTCTGAGAACTAGCAGGCTATGCTTGTAGCACACAGGCTCTCCTGTTCACACAGCTCCCTCTCCCCCCTTTCCCACTGAAAAAGCAGCTCCATGTTGCACAGAAATAGCCTTCAGCTTGAAACCAGCCACACAACTTCACTCACGGGGCTGAGAGGCTTTTGAAAGGAGTACCTAGGCTTTTCTAGTTCATCATAACAACTACAGCTATGGTGCCTCTACAGTTTGCATACCTGACCCAACATCCACAGGTCTCTGCTGGGAAGCTGCATTCCCATCAACAGCTGAGGCCAAGATACTTGAGGGGGACTTTCTTTAGGGCTTTCTGGAGTTCATCAGCCTTCTTCAGAGAGGAACTGTTCTCTGTGCTTATCTATCAAAATCAAGGTGCTAATACATGAATCCATTACAGAAAACACTGTCCACCAAGCTTGTAATGTTTCTTGAGTTACAAAGCACAGGAATATTGCACAGTTATGCCACTTCACATTAGTTAGAGACGTCATTATTTCCAAAAGGGATTAGCTACAGAATGCACTCACTCATTAACACATTTAGCACTGGTGAGGCAGTAAATATATGGGGTAATTTTCAACTACAAATAAAGAATAACTGGGAAAAAATTGGTTTCATACATCAGCTAGTTCTCCTTTAGACACCTCACAGATGGTACAATACTGAAGCTTACTGTCTGCTCTCCCCACCCTGATGCAGAACCAGGCCAAACTCCCCTTTTAGGCCACGCAGCTGAGCTCAGCACTGATTACCTGTGAAATGTGCTCAATTTAACACTAAATGAACAGAAAATCCACCTTAGAAGACATTTCTGTGCAATGAATTTTCCAAGGAGTGGAAAAAATGATCCTAGCTGGACACACTACTTCTAATTTGTGTCTGTGGATACACTTCACTTGCCACAAATGAGAACAAGGGGCTGAGGCAGCATGACACACATGATAAAGCACTTGTGAAATTCCTTTTCTTACCCAACCTACAGTTTCATAGGACAATTTGAAATTAATTAGAAGTTTCTTTCAGGTGAAAGGGAACAGTCTCTTTCCTCTCTCCCAGCCACTTACTGTCAAACAGAGCCTGAGGTTTGTGAAGTCTGGATCAAAGTCTTTCTAAGCTCCCAAGAAGCCCATTCAACTTGATAAAATTGAAAGAATCACAGGAAAGCACTCCATGCCACAACAAAAGCTCTTTCCAGACATTTTGGTGAGCATCAGTGCAAGCACAAGGGGAGGGAAGACCAGATGACTGCTGGTAAAGGCAGGGGAAGTAAAGAACAGGAGCTGTTAATTTGTCTCAGTTATAAAAACCAAAACTGTGTATGCAGAAACAACTTTTTCACCTGCAACACTATGTTGCTGGAAGATAGATTTGGTTACAGATTTTGGTTTGGTTTGTTTTTATTAGCTAGCTTGCAATGCAATTTTGCCCCCAGCCACATAGGGTACACTGCAGTATACCAGTGTGGCCCTGCAGTTCCTCATCTGAATGCAGCCTTAGTGCCCACAGAAGAGGCTGAAGAGACAATATTTGTGTTTCTGCAACATCTGCAGTGCATCATCTTGTCTACAGATGGACTGCAAACTCCTGACATTTTCTCTGGCCTCGTGGCAGGACCAAGTGATTTCTTGTCAGGTGCAAGCACGCAGTCCAGCCTTCCCTCTAACACTGCTCAAAGCCCTTTAGAGAGAAGAAGACAATAACTCCCCAAAAACACACCCTTGCTCCCCACAAAGGTGAGGGACAGGAAGTGAACTGATAATGAAAGATTTTTGAATCTCCCACAGAGCCTCAAATCAGTTGAAGCCTTCCAAATTCCTACACATTGTCACTGATAGTTTCCTGGCCTATCCCATGCTAGCCATGCTGCTTGTGCCAGCACAAGGGAGGAAAGGCAATAACAGCAAAGAGGAAAATAAGTCCTCTTTAAGCAGTAGTAACAGTCTATAATGTGTGTGAAAGCCTCCCCAAAGACTAGGATGCTGTGCAGTCACAGGGGTCTTGTTTGTGTCCACTGGCTGCACAGGAGAGTGGGAGAACTAAAACAAACCCTGGCAACCACTCGCTGACAGAAAACCCATCACCAATGGCAGACTTTCTGTCATGGCTTTTAGCAACCAAAATCAAGACTAAGTTCTGCAGCAAGTCTGATTTTCTAAGAAGAAAGTATCCCTTTTTAAAAGGGAATCCTAACAGCATAGATATGCAAGCTACATCCTAATATAATCATTTTCCACGTGGGAACTGCGACAGACTTTTATGTTTCCTTGGTTTGTTTGGGTGGTTGGCTTTTCTCTTCTGGGTGGGGGTGGGGGGTTATGAGGGGTTTTTTAAAAGAACTTCCTGCAGCACAAGCTCTTTGGACTCTGTATCCCAGAGGTTTTGAGGCAGAACATCTACTCATGTCACACAAACAACAGTCCTAACAAGAAGTACTGTACTCTGTACTATAAACACAGGTAGAAAGAAATAGAAAGATCAAAGAAAAGCAAATTAAAAATAGAACTCTTTTCTTTCCAAAGGAAATAACATGAGTTTTATCCCAGTATCTTTTGTCATTGTAACAGAAGTTCATTTCAGGCTCTATCTCGTTGAGCTGCAACTTGTGCAAGTTGTGCTCTGGTTGCATTGTATGTCTGGAACACCTAAGCAGATTTCAAGGGACCTGGTGGAGGTTAAAGTAGCTGTTCCATGTTTTCCTAGAGCACAACTCTGACAACAGCTGCAGCACTCTGCTGGTTATGAAAGTGAAGGTGACTTGTTGGAACATCTCAGCTCTCTAAATAAAGTCATCCATCTTGCAATGGGGCAAGTTCAGGGATCAGCTGCTGATCAGGCTGGGATCTCAGCTTGATAAGAGGGATATGGGGCAGTGAAGCACTCAAAAGCACATTTCCAAGCACTTGTTCCCAGTGAGATCCCTTCCTTTGACTTTGCAGGAACTCCAAGAATTCATTTCTCAGGATTTGACTTGTTAGAGGAGAAAAAAAAGCCATTATCCCACTCCCCTTAGTCACATAGCAGTGTTGTGACCAGCAAACTCACAGCCCCCAGGAGCATGGAAGTGTCAGGATGTGTTAACCGCTTCCCCCAGCGTTTGCCAGGAAGAATACATCTTCACTGCCAGCAACAGTGTTTCTCTTTACACTGCAGCAAATACAAAGGTCACATTGAGGTTCTGAGCTCCTTTCCTAACAGGAATGCCACAAGATCACGAGTTGTTTTTTATCGTACCAAGCTAAAAAGCTATTTCTCTCACTATTCAGAAGCAATGGACACTAAGGGAAACCCCCTGTCCCTTGCAACTTCACTGGTGCAAAACTTGTCCCTTTTTTTCATCTCTCCCAATACAGCAAACATGCAACAAGCCACCTTTCTTTTATACATTTTTAAAGTCAAAACACCTCAGAGTAAGTTTGGTAACTGTTGCACATACATACATAAACACATCCACATTTCCTCTGATAAGAACCATCTTCCAGAATCAGGATTTTGTCCCTTTTTCTCTTTCTTTGTCATTTTGAGCTTGGATTTTAACTCTTCTGTTTAAAAAGCAGCCTGATGTACTTCACATTGGTCCTCTGGGTTTGTACTCCCTCTCCATCCTGAGTTCCTTCCAGATGGGCTCTTTAGTCCTCTGAATTCACAAGCTGCTTTGGGTAGGGGGAAAAGATACCACATGCTCCATGTTTAGTTTGAACAACAGTTTAAACATTGTGTTTCAGCCTTTAAACATTGTGTGCTCAGCCTCAAGAGCCTGAACACTTATTTGAAAAAAATGAGGTGGAAGGTGGCACCTAGTAAGAAAATTGGGTGCTTTGACTGAAAAAGGGATCAAGATTTCACCCACTTCTCCATCAGGTGTGATTTTAAACACTGAAAATGAATGTTATAGCTGGGCATTTTCCCCAAGGAAGACACCAGAATCCTTGCCAGCTCTAGAAATTGGCTGTAATAAAGCTGTGCATTATTTTGTCAACATGTAGAACTCTTCTTCAGCAAGTCCATTAATATTAATGAAATCATGTTTCTGTTTCCTCATTCCTCAAGCTGTCCAAATGCAATGTTAATTACATTCTGGAGCAGCAAGCTGCTGGCAGACAGCATGCATCATGCCGTAGGGCTGAGTGCTTCCCCTCTTTTCCAGCTGGGTAGAATATAAGAAAGACCAATCTTTGTCCAGATATGCAGGGAGGTTTCATGCTCTTTGAAACTCTTTAATTGTAGCTCTTCAGTAGCTCTCTTGCTGTCTCTCCATTAGGATTCCTTCTCAACTTCCCACTCCCCAATTCTTCAAAACTCTGAATTCTTTTTAAATAGTTGTCAGACTATGTTTGAAAACCCAGGATTGGCTTTACACACACTCAAGCTGCTCCCTTAAGGAGCAACAGCAACATTAAGACCAGAGTTCACCTGCACTTGAGTTCCTCCCTGCTGCTTAATGGCATTATCAGTTTTGGCAAATGCTTCCTAGACGTGGAGAGCTTGGAGTTCATTCCAGCGTGTGGGTCACCACAAAGACATAAAGCTCATCAGCTTTTGACCAAATTAAATTTGTGGTCAGAGGCAGAAATAACATTGGTGAGTATCCAAGACAGGCTGCCTTCATTCTCAAAGTATATTTGACCCAAGGGGAAAACAGAACATAGAGTGGTGTGCTATTTAAGGGAACAGGTATCAGAGCACTTTTAGGACGATGAAACAAGCAGTTGTTTTGAAGCACCAATGTGCAGTGGTTCTACACTGACAGCATTGTAAACAAACCAGTTCTCTTCATCCCCTCTATCAAAGATAGGTGTCAATCACCTTATCAGGAGGTGCAGAACAGCAGATACATTAGCAGAGAGAGGAATCAATTCAGTCAATAAAGTAATTGATGCCTGTCTATAGTTAGAAAACACCTGTTACAGATCAAACTGTTCTGGATCATTGAGAAGTAACACTTTTATTGAGTTTCTAAATACAGACACATGTATAATTAATATTGTCTAACTGCCAGATATTGAGAGTTGTTCAGGATTTTCAACGTTCTCATCTTTTGTTCTTTTCCTCTCAAGAGTGCATCTAACAGCTACGGGGAAAAGAGTTCTCTATAATGAGCAGGGGGCTGATATACAAAACTTCCAGTAGTAAACACTGACACTACTCACAGAACCTATTGATGGGGAAAGCAGGACTCAATCTTCTCTTCCTGAACTATTGATGGGTGGCAAGACTGTGGCTTTCTGTCTCCTCCATCCATAAAGCACAAACAATATTCATCTACATTCCCAATATTCAATGAAATTACAGCAAAGGGTGAGCAGGAGGTCCCACTTCTGACAGAGGGCTCAAGGGCAAGGATGTGGAAAGAGGAAGATAGTGAGGGAAGAAATGCTTAAGCTTTATGTTATCTGCTTGGTTTTGCTCTTTTTGAGAAATTCAAACAAAACAGGCACAAACTCCACAGGAAAACTTACTTGGTGTTATGGATAAAATATTTGCTTGATTATGTAAAAGCACACAACCATTCAATGAAGGGACACCTTTCACTTCACACATTCCTTGAAAAATGTTTTATTAAGATAGGATTTAAGTATGAGACAAACTTAGTGGTATTACTCCAAGTAATCAGTTTTGTCAGCAGCCCAAACAAATAATGAACTATCAGCCTTACCTCAGAAAACCAGATCCCTTCATTTTCTTGCTCTGGAGGTGTCTTGTGTTTGCATCTTTTCATTTCAGCTTCCAGTTCCATAATCATTTTCTGCAGGGCCTGAAGGCCAGTGTTCCTAGACACTGCAATGAGATAAGCTCAGGAAAAATCCTGCTCCTAGAAATGAAACAGAAAACAGTGTTTCTGAAGCTGTACCTGGATTCAATTTTATAGGCAGTGTTAAATTACATCATTAAAGAGTTCTATTCAACAGATTATACTCATGATTTCACTGTGAGGGTAGCTGCCCAGAGGGGTTGTGGAGTCTCCTTCCTTGGAGGTCTACAAGACCCGCCTGGACATGTTCCTATGTGACCTGATCTAGGTGACCCTGCTTCTGCAGGGGGGTTGGACTGGATGATCTCTAAAGGTCCCTTCCAACCCCTACCACTCTGTGATTCTATGATTTAAATAGCAGTGGAGACACAAAAAGATTTCAGTATTAGGAGTTATTACCACTTTTCTGGAAAGATAGTGTTAAAACACACACACAAACCAAACTAGCACCTTGAAGTGCCATGAGAAGGTTACATCATAACTACAGAACATCTGCTAGGAAGAACAAGGAGCAACAGATGACGAGCCAAAATATTTCACTTCAGGCATAAGAGTTCCACTGACTTTCAGAATTTATCCCAATGTCCCTGTATGTTACAGATGACACACGTGACAGACTAGTGGAGGTGAAACAAGGTGAAGACCACAAAGATTGATGCAGCATACTAATTTAGAGCCATTTCTTCTTTTGACAGTAAATATATCTGTAGATACTAAAACTCAAGACTGTGACAGCTACTCTCATCAGTCAATATTTTAAAAAGGTAAGAGTTTGGTCTTATTTCTGCTGAAATAAGAAAGAGCATATGGTCCTTACTGCCAGCTAAGAGTGTCTTTTAAAACAATTTTCCTCAATCTGATTTGTGTTACAATGACTCTAAATCCTGCCCTGATTGCTCTCACACAGTACTTACAGAATTTGGCTTCCCTTGAAGGTGTATTTTTCCTTCCCCTAGTTACAGCCTCTACTATTGATCTTTAGATAATCCCTGCAGTTACTAGAAAAAAGGTTCTGGCGAGTTTCCCTAGAGGCCTGCAGATGTCTATTACCCTTATCAATAGAGCATCCTTTCACCCCCTTAGTTACCATCCTCAGTTACTGATTGTTTGACTATGCATGTATTCTGTTCAGGGACCAGCAGGGAGAACATTCAATATCCTCTCACTAACAAACAAGAAAGGCAACAGCTGCTGGCCTCAGCAGAGGGTCTGCTCAGGGAACCTGTCCCAGAGAGAAGTCTGGCTGGACCCAGCTGCAGAAAACTAAGAAAGTCTCCCTCCTTATGGCAAAATGAGCTACGAGAATTGTGGCCCGTTTTGTCCTCTCCTTATTGCAAAGAGACTATACTGTTTGGAAAATACCCTTTTCCTCATTCCAGCTCTTCTGCATTAGCTAAAGTACTTTAAAAACTGACACAGAAAGGTTGGATTGAAGAAGGTGGGTGTGTGTTTCTTTTGTTAGAGAAATAAGGCTAAATATTCTGTTAACCAACAGAAATGACATCCCTGAAGACAGGGCTGCCACCAGGTAAGCTGCTGGCTGAGAGCTGATTGTCTGTACTGAGAAGAAAAGTTTTAAAGACTTTTTTTTGAGCTGTTAGCATAAAATTCAGAACTAATACCTGGCTAGGGCTGTGCTGGATGGCACTCCTGATCCACCAGTGAAGGTAACCAGAGGGGCTGCTCACTACAGGAGGCTGCTACATAACTCTCACTGCCAGCTTTCCTAGGGGAAGAGCCACTGTGGATAAATTATTTCTTACAGTGTTTGGTGCTTTTGGTTTTTTGTTTTGGGAGTGTTTTGTTTTTAATTGGAAAACAAACCCATTAACTGTGATTTTTACTTTAAGATGGAGAAGGAAGAATTGGATTATAGTTCCCAAATTTTCCTCCAAGCAAATGCCAAATCTCAGACACCACAAAGCAAACACAAGGACACCAAGGTCTGTTAAACAGAACTCAAACATTTTCCCTGTTATTTTGGAGATTAGCAGTCTTATTAGGAAGATGAGATATTTCAGAATTAAGACAGGGAAAGAAAGACTGAATGGGCTGAAAAAAGAAAGACTGAAAGCTCCTTTTAAAGAAAAGACTTGTGCTGAATCTCCAAAACTGTGTAAGAGGCTTCTTTAAAAGGAGCTGCACTCTCCTTAAGTCACCAAATTCTCCAGCTGCCACTCAGGAAAAGGGACAGAAATGCTCAGGGTTAAAAGCTTCTCTCCTCCCTCCAGCCCAAGCAATCAGGAGATGGGATGACATAAACTCAAACTGTGGCCGCAAGCCAGCCCCTTAAAAGGAAGGCTGAAGTGTTTAAGGAAGATCAGCGGTGCTAGGATCTGGCTGCTGCCCATCTCTCTCCGACAGCAGTCGCTGCAGTCCCAGGGCTGTAGAAACTGCTCTGCACTGCAGGGAAAAGGGAGGGTCGGATCTAACACTCTCTATCAGTAACTCTGCTGGCTCTGTTCTTGTCCCAGCTTGCTTAGGTTCAGCAAGGCTGGTGCAGAGCTGGATTGGAGCTGAGCAAATATCCTTACAATTGAGAGCTGCTGCTTTTGTTCTGAGCTGAGGAAAATTACTAGTTTTCCACCAGCATGAGTACAGCCAAGTGTGGGCTGCTATCTGTCTGATAGTAAGTGATTAGAGCTGAAGGTAAAGGAAAATGGAAAAGTTTTGTTTGGGGGCTAATTAAATGATTGATTTATGTCCATTAAATAGGTGCTGACATAGTAACCCATTGTATGACAAATATTCACATCACTTATTTGTTACCACAACTGCACATAGTTACCTGGCAATAGTATGAGCAAGTAGCCAAGGGCTGAGCAAAAGAACCTGAACTAGCTGGTCACTGAGAAGCTGACACCAGGAACTGAGCCAGGAGACAAGATTAGTGGAATTCCTACTGCTGCTTCTCTGTGGATTCACATGAAAAAGGGGGGGAAAAACAAACCAAACAACCAAAGCCAAAGAGGAAAAAAAAGAAAGAAAGAAAACCAAACAGTCCAGGAGATCAAAGAGACATTTCCCCACACTAAAAGTCTTTGTGAAATTATAAGGAAAAAAAAGAAAATGGCATTGACAAGAGATTGAAACAACAAAATAATCACTGATGCGTGGAGATGTTTTTGACTAAATCCAGTGGAGTTTTGTTTTCTACTCAAGATACAAACCTCTGGGCTCTGGAAACAGAAAAGCTGACAACTTTAACTCTTGCAGCACAAGTGGTTTCACTATAACACGATACCAGCACGATGTGACTGAAACCTGATCACAGTGTGACTTTCATACATTAGAATGTGAATCCTGTTACTACCACATACTCTTAAACACCAAGAGTTAAAGTGACAATTAATTTCTATAGCATATCTGTCAAAAAAAGGTCTCACATGAGAAGAGGCTCTTGGTTTATTTATAGGCAAAACAGCTGTTTTCTGCATTCCATGACCTAGGCTGAGGTCTGCTCCAAGTCCTGCATGTACCACGACAGCCTGAGTACAGAGTTACCTTGTCTAGAAGGAGAAATACAGAGCTCCTTCCCAAAGCAGTGAACATTGCCTTTCTGTGTGCTGACACCTCCTGTGGAATACACCTATGTGGGGATTTTCTTTAATCAGAACAAAAGTGATAACAATCAGAAGAAAACCTGTAGCAGACTGATCTCAGTCTGCAACTTGAGTTAGTTCATTTTAGAAAACAAAGACAGACCTTTCACAGGTGCTTTTCCCCCAGTTTCCCTCCTGAAATGCTTATTAAATCTATAATAAGCAAAAGCAAACAATAGCCTCCAGTCAAATTAGTCCATTCATCTAGGTAAGATGGATGATATATTCCTCATCTGCACACTGCTTATATCACCTGTGTACACAGATGCAGTAATTTGCAGCTACTAATGCTCACTTTCATCTCTCCTATTATATTTTTAGGTGCAGCACATCCTGATGTGCATCTGCCCCTTTGCAACCAAAGCATAAAGCATTACACACTTTTGTTAGTTGACACTGACTACATGAAACGAATAGGCAAAAAAAAAGTGTTGCATATACAAGTCACTGCTTTGTAAAGATCCACAGGGGATTAGTACTTCTTCATGTTATCTGGTTTTGTTCTAAGGCAATAATATTCATTGCAACAAGAAGTTTCCAGTTCTGTCTAAATGTTCTCATATGGATTCACACTCTTCAATCATAGCCTTTAAATCATCTACACTTTTGCCCTATTATATTTTAAAGTTAACATCCCTTTTAGGGGAGTTTTCTGTAATTTATTTAGATTCATTATTGCTTTGGGAGGGCATGTCCTGTTGTGATATCATTATAAACATTTTGCCAAGCAGCAGTCAGGATCCACAGTCTTGCTGCCAGTCTCATTTTGGAGGAGAAATAGATGACATATTTTAGATTGCTTTGCTCTACATGCACACAGTCTACAGAGAGTCAAATAAACATAAGTAAGCAATTCCTTCTCCCAGGAATTCTAGTATCTTTGCCTAGTTCCCAAAGGCCAATCATAAATCAAGAAAACTCTCAAAGATCAAGACAGAATAAAACTTCCTACTACTTATTTTCAGGCTGAATCTCTACAGTCATGTAGAATACCAAACCAACTGTCAGCACAAGACTTCTTCTCAAGACAGAGCATTTACACACATACTAAGTAAAAGAATGTGAAAGACTGGTTGCTGGCTGTTGTAATTTGGACTCTCCAAATACATTTGGCAATATTTGTCAATCCAGTTCCATCTGCTGTGTAACTTACAGAGCCACATGAACCTCATGCAAAGAAAGATTGATACATGCATGCACTCAGGTATTAATGCCAATTTAAATGATCGGTTTAATTAAGTCAGGCAAGTTGAAGCACAAACAAGCCCTGAAGTGTATTTCTACTGAACACTCCAGAAAACAACACCACAAAAGAGGACTGGGGGGGGGAGAAAGAAACCACTCAGTTTGAACTCTCTTTTTCCCCTTCATTACCCAAACACACTCGTTCTGCTGCTCAGATGGTGTGCACGTTTTGTGCTGAGCCATTCAGAATATTGCAAAGTAGTTGTTGGATGGATTTACTGTAGGTGTTTTCCTACAAGATGTAGTATCTTCCTACATGTAGCACAACTCTCACTGCTACTCACAGCCCTCTTGCTTTACTAGTCAGCAGGTGCTTTAACTACTGGCTGGGCTAAATCTGTACTAAATTGAACCGCAGACTGAAGCAGTCCCCAGCTGGCTCCAGAACTGACACAGCAGGCAAATGACTGACAGCCAGCTCTCCACAGCATTCCTCTTATGTTCTGAGTGTATCTCTGCTGAGCATAAGCCAGGCAAAGTGTACCCCCCAGGTTTGTAAACCCCAGTCTAATCATACATAGTATTCCAAATGGGAGCTCTGTATATCTTTCTCTCCTCTTTATTTTCTCTGCTTTCTCAGAAGCTGTAACCAACTGCTTGGCTCTTTTTTTCATGCAAGGCTGCTAGCTTCCATAAACAGACTCAAAACCTGGCAATCAGCATGCAGAATTCTGGTTGCAATATCCCTGCTTTGCTGTTTGTTTTTGTAGACATTTATTTCAAACACTTGCAAGATCAGGCTATTTTCCTTTGGTTAACTATTCCATCTTAAATGGCATGTCAGACACACTCCTTCAGAAAAGATTCCAAGTATCCCACAGGTGATTTGTTACTGCATGAAAGAGACCTAAAAAGAGAGATTTTTCTCCCTGTCATTGCCAGGTTTGCAAATCAGTATTTTGCACACAAAAACCACACTCATTTATTCAGCTCTCCTATCTTTCTTCTCTCTCTCAGCTGACCCAAGGTATACCAAGTTCACGGTGCTTCTCTAATGCTGTTGCTGTTCACTTAGTCTTCCAAAGGGTACATTCTTTACATCTATTTAGCAAAATGGCTTTTAAAAAGAGGAATACAAAATCCAATGCTGAGTTTTGGGTCCTTGTGGGAGATACAGCAGGTGCAAGCACTCTTTTACACAGCACTTTCTGATGATGTGATAAAGAAGAACTTCACTTGCAAAGGGCTTAGAGGGACTTTTCAGAATACTTGCGTTGTAGAACTTCTCAGAACTACAGTAAAAAGCCTCCTTAAACAAGTTTGGCCAAGGTAGTAAGTGGAAGTGTAATTTCCAAGTGATATTCAGCCATCCTGATAAATCAGCTGGTATTTTTCTCTCCAAAATCCACCAGGCTCCTGTCAGAAGAACAATCTAAATTTGCATGACAGAGCACTTGGCCCAGACTCAGAGTGTTTAGGCTCCTAATTTCTCCCAAGTCTAGGAGTCAAGACCTGAATCCCTTTGCTGAGGCAAGTGCTAGGCCTTTGCTACAGGATCTTTGAAAGCTGCTGCTTTAATCCCTGCCTGAAGGGAGGCAGCCAGCCAGGCAGCCAGGAGCAATGCTGTAAGATTTTTTTGGTATGACTGCAGCATAAGAGGGACTAAGAGCTCCCATGGTGGATCTCCTATTCAAAGACAAACTATAACCATTTCACACCAGCATCTGAAGTCTGTATATTGATCCTAGTGTTTTCCAGATACAGCAACCAAATCCCTTTCGTGCTATGAATACCAGAAAACGTTTTTTATTCAGTTTCAAAAAGCCAAATTACACCAGAGGAGACTGAGCTTTCTGAAGAGAGACAGGAAAGTGTCTGTGCCTCCTAAGTTGCACATTACACTTTCCACTTCCATCCCTTTCTTGCTGTCACAAAATTCCCCATTGAAGAAGGGGAAATTAAAGACAGCAGAAGTTCAATAAGCCAAAACTGAATGCACTGCTCACCTGATATCCCTCCAGAGAGCTAGTTCAGGAAACTAAATGGTCAAAAACAAGTCCCATGAGAACTTCTCTGCCTGTTAGCTTGCTAAACTGTCCAACTCTTCTTCCAGAGCGAGCACAGGGCAGAGGATAAGCCTTGTCAGGAGCAGTTAGCCATCCACATATCCATACATAGCTATAACACGAAATTTAATCTCATAGTGAGGCACTCACACCTCAGACCACCCTTCAGAGGGTCATTAGCACCTTCAAAAGGCAATACACTAGATAAAGTCACCTTATCCATTCTCTCCTGCCCATCTTACTTTTGTCCTCCCTTGGTGTGCACTACAAAGAACACTAGTGCTGAAAATATTTGAGTGTGCTCCAGAGGTGCTATTGAATTTGTTGTGCTCACAGACAGCAAGAAGCAGCAAAAGGCTCTTGGTTGAAAAAAAGAAACCTGGGGAAGGGAAAATGATTGCCTACTGAGGTGTGAAAGATTATTACTACAAAATAAAGATGTCATTTTCAAACAACAGAATAGTACTTCAGAATCCAGTATAAATGCTATGAAAGACTACTAGAAAGAAAACACCTCTCAGTTTTCCCAAGTGTTGAGAGTGAATATAAGTCATTCACACAGCTTTTCATTCTAACTTCTCCCTTACAGTTTGATTTGCAAAGGCCTCAAAAGTTTTCTTGCTTCAATATTTTGGAACAGGCATCTCATCTTAGTAGAAAGTACAATTAAAACACCAAATCTAAATGAAGCTGAGCTCCATTTATTTGCTGTCAGATATGACAATGCTGCAAGCTAACAATTTACAGGCAAGTTTTGGAACCAAGACAATGCCTATTTGTAAACAATTCTTAACCACAACCTGATTATGTAATTGTTTCCAGAATTTTCTTGAATGTAATCTGTCTTCCTAGACTTTTTTCCCCCTGAACTGTATCAAGTGCTAGGAAGTTCTTAGCATCATCTTCCAAGCTAAACAAAACCACACCAAAATGGTCTCAAACTATAGTTGGTTTTTTTGGTTCTGGGTTTTTTTTTAATGACAGCTTGATGTAGGAACATCTGTGATTCCCTAATTCCTCACTCTCAAAATATTGTGTGTACTACTCAGAATTCAAGGAGTTTTAGAGATGCTGTATTTACTAATGCTGACACAAAGGCAAAAAGCCAAAGCCATCTCCTCTAGACTTCAAAAGGTCAAATGAGAGCAAATGCAGCCAAGAATCAGCCCAGAAATTTGGAACCAGAAGATGTGCAATCAAATCTTCCCCTCATTATAGCCATTATGAAAAGGCTCCCATCAAATGTGCATACAGGGGGTTCACCTTTCCTCCAGAAACATCCTGCTTCAGGCACTAAACACTCAAGTTTCCAGTGCTGCAAAATACTGGATCTCAAGTCCAGAAAAACAAATCACTAAATACATTTGCAGGACTGCTCTGCTTAATGTTGGCAGCCAGCATGCCTGCAGTATCAGACATTTCTCACTCTCTCTCTTTTCCTTATTTGACTTTGAGGACCCCAGCTGAGATATGGTGAATCACATCTCCTCCCCAGGGCACTCCAGTTCTACTCACTCCTTACTCTCACAGGCATTCCCACCGAGCTTGGCACAGGAATGCAAAGAGGTTTGGCAGCTTTGTGATAAAAAGAGATTGGGGTAATCTGCAGGTAACCTCTGATCAGCAAGACAATTCTCCTAAAGTTCCTGGCCTGCTTCACAGACTACTTGTGAAGTAGTGAACTGGGCTGATCATTTTGTTAGCAGCCTGAAGTTTGTATAAGTAGCCACTCAACTCATCTATCAAGACAGACAATGGACAGGGAATTATTACTGCTAGTCCATCAGTAACAAATACAGAATAGGAATTTAACATGCATGTTATTGAAATAACCTGTTGAGTATTAACATGTAGACAACGATCAGTGGTTTATGTGATAGTTTCTGTTAATACATCTAGCAGAGGCTTGAAGTTATTTTGCTAGATAGACAGAGAGGCCTCGTGTTTAAAAATAGCAGTAAAGGACTTTCTCAGCCCCAAGTGTTTAAGGTTGTTTAGGAATAATTGATAAAGCATAATACCCTTCTATTATTTCCAAGCAATTAACGACAACACTTTCAGAAGCAGTTTGGTTTTTTGTTGGTTTTCTTTTCACCTAGCTTTTACAATCCATTGTTATTACTTGTTCTGGACAAACAGAAGTGACATGTATGCAAAAAAACAGTTAGCCATGTAAATGTAGTGTTCAGTGCTCACATGAACCCTCAGGGATCCCTCTGAAATTTTGGCTGTAAAGCTCAGAGCTTTTTAGTTGGGTGTTCAAAACACTATTATCTTGCTGCTGTATTCTATAATGCCTACTACACCATAAACATTCAAAACAGATAACAATATAGACTATTTCCCAAAACAGATGTTATTTCAACCATTCAAAATTCTTTCAAAATTGAAATGCAACTCTGCTTTAGAACAAAAAAAATGTTTCTCAGAAGTGCTTCAGCTGACAACAGGAGAATGATGCTGCCCCAAAGGGGAGTCAGTCTTTCAGCAGATGGTGTTTAGTTAAAACACAGCAGGAAGGACAATGTATATAATGATCTTTACTTTGTTGCTTTTCTTCTTACAAAACATTGGTCCTATCTAAAAGCATACAGTCAGATTTACACAAAAGGCTTAATACCTCACATTAAACGAGGATAAATTATACTGCCTGCCAAGCAGCCACAGACAAAGGAAGCTTGTGCCGTGGATATCACCAAACAAAACTAAAAGGGTGTGCTGTCAAATTGCTGCCCTTGTTCAGTAAGGGAGGGCAACATGGATGGCGGTTTCCCCAAACTCACTCTCAGCAGAGGCCTGGTGCAAAACACACCAAGGCCACGGGAAAGGATCCTGAGGCTTTGAATCAACTCTACGAGACTGAATTCTGTAGCTTCAGTTAAACACCAGTGCCTGGCAAACCTTCTCAGATTTCAGGCTGCATGGTGACCCCTCACCTGCAATAAGCTCTGCCAGAGACAGTAAAGAGGACTGATATGCTTCCACAGCCACCTGCTATTAGAGGGAGAATCTCTGTGCCTGCACAGATATTCCCATAGCCCATCCTAGCACACAATTACACTGCAAACACATCTTATTACGCTGTTTAGAAACAAAATAACAACATTAATGCAGCCTAAGCCAGAGCAACATCTGTAATTTGTGGCATTTCGACCCAATGGACTTACTGCCAGACTGAAAGGCACTGAGCTCTCTGGCAGGGAGCAGCAGTCAAGCATCCTTGCCACTCCAGGTCACTCTGGAGCGCAGCACCACTGTGGGAGGAAATCTATCCAGGACAGACCATCCCTCTATGCCAAAGCTGCTGAGAGAGACAGAGGGGGAATTTTCCCTTCTAGGGTGGTCCAGGGGAGTGAGGGGGTAGCTCAAAAGCAGAGAGATTAAGTAACTTGTTTGTGACTTGACAACTCAGTAAAGTTGCCAGATCAGGATTGCACTGTTCTGCCGCAACTTCTGCTTGTGACAAGAAGATATTTATTGCAAGCTACAACGAGTAATGTTTGCATTATGCTTGCCAAATTAAAGAGAACCCTCAAAATCTAAACAAGACAGAGGCAAAACCAGTTGTCCCTAATGAGAAAAATAAATCTCTCAAAGACAGGCATTTCAAGGCCTCTATTCTCACATCATCACCCATGTGCTCTGAAATGAATGTAATGGTGTATCAAAGAAGCACTTCCCTGAGACACTGTACTAGCAGTCACCAAGATGTCTAGCATGTGATCCAAGGACTCAGGGAAAGGGGAGGTACAGCAGACAGAAGACAGTGCAACAAAGAAAGCAACTAATATATATCCTTGCCAGCAGTTTTAATGCAAAAAGACTTGAGAATGTTGTAGACAACTAAACCAGAGGATACTGAATTACTGCAAGTGTATGAAAATATGGACACTCTACCATTGGTGCAAATCTCCAAATCTCACATCTTTCTTTACCAGGGTAAAGCCTGCCTAACAGATAGTAATGAACCAACAACAGTGCAAGATTCCCTCCTCCTGACTGTTGCTTTAACAAGAGTAAACAAACATCCATTTAAGCTATATTGCTAATAAATATATTTTCTCCAGATGTTCTGCTTATTTTCTGAACAGCCTTTTAAAAACAAACAGAAAGGACTGCATTTTAAAGATGGATAAATAAGCCACTATTATCATCATACAGTGTTCTTGTATCCCACTGATGAGGGTAAAAGCCAAATAATTTCCATGGAGGAGGAAGAGAGCTAATAATACACTTTTCAGCACTTACCATAAACATAATTGTGGTAATGGAGAAAAGCAGCAGATTTCAGAGTACATAATGGAAGGTAATTTTAAAATGTTTTATAAAGGAGTGATGCACCCAGATACTTGTATTTGCAAACCCCCCCATGTCAGCATCGAGCCACTCCAGTCAAAAAAGCAGATCCACTTGCCTAGCTCATCTTCACTGTACTGTCACATACTTGTTCAAAAGCCAGCAATCTTTCCACTGGGTTGGGAATTGCAAGTGAAAGACATTTGTCTTATCTGTCCTAGGTTCACTATTAAATTCAGATGAAGATTTTGAAATCATCTCTTTGTGAAACCACCTGAAAGGGATATTCCTATTTGCTTTCAGATTTAACCAGGGATTTAGCCGGAGCAAAGGGAATTTTCAAAGCCTGGTCCTGTTGTTGCTGAGAAAGAAAATGGCTATCACTCTGCAGTTCAGATGTTACAAAGACATGCAATAAGAACAAGATTAATGTATCTGCAGGAAGAGCTGGAGGCCAAGTGCAACTAAAACTAGTTCTAACTCAACGGTTCCTCCCACAGCTGCACCTTTCATGGAAGGTCCTGTGGAACAAGGAAGAAAACATCAGAGAAAAACAGGTGCCAAGAAATTAAGGACCTATAGACATACTCCTCATATTCATACCTGACCCTCACTGCAGTTCTTCCTACCAAATGCAATCTCTTTTACCTTCACAAAGATGAATTGTGCAGCACAGCTACACATACCATGAACTCACAGCCCCCTCACATCCAAGGGTCTCTGTGCTTATCACTGAGCTGTGCAATAGGCTGATTGTCCTGTCCCTCCTCCTGAGCAGTCTGAAGGCAGCAAATCCTACAATGTCAATCTCATTACAGACTTGGTAAATGATAGATTGGTGAAATGGTAGACCATAATAAAAGTAGCAGTTATGAAAAAAAAAAAAGGTCAGGACCAATAAATCTCAATAGCTAAATAAGAAGTTGTTGGTTTCCTTTATCTGACATTCATCTGTGAACATGCACACTTCAAAACTTCAAGCACCTCTGAACTAATTTGAAATTTTCTCACCCATCAATTTCTCTTACACTTGTATCAAGGATAGCTGCAAATGTTTGGAGAATGAAAATCACACAACTTTAATAACATTTCTGTGCATGAGTACTCACCAAGGAACAATCAGAATAAGTACAGGGAAGCACAGGATCTGTCTTTGACAGACAGTTAATTAAAAATTATACAGCCCTTGCTGGAATAGGCATTGCTGCCTGCAAACATTGCTGCCCATTTGCAGCTACTGGCAAGGGAGGCAGGAATGGCTGGCTTGCAGGCTGGAAACAGAGCTGGAACCCTCTGCAGCCCCCAAGAAAGGGCAAAGACCTGCAGCTGCTGTCCTCCGACGGAGATAAGGGCAAATTCACTCAGCCTCCTTCTCTACTTATCACTTCCTCATTCCCCAGAAGTGGTCCCCTGCCCCACCAGGTAAGGGTTATCCCTGGGACAGCAGGATATACCCACCATATGCCTTTTATGGCTGCAGTCAAGAGGGCTATGGAGACAGAGAAGACAAAAGAGAACAGAGATGGAATGAGACAGAACTAAGAAAGATGGACGAAAAAAACAAACTCAAAACCAAAAAAGGAGGGAAAAAGAAAACTCTGAAGAGAAATTGGGTGGAACAACAAAACCAAAAGAGTGTCTACTGAAGTTAACAAGGAACTGAAGGAAAAGGGGAAGGAACATGAGGATGAGTGAAAATGCAGACTCTGGAAAAGACATCAGAAATTGAAACAGTAGGTCAAAGAACAGAGAAAAAGAAGGCACAGGGAGGTCATGTTTTTGTTCAAATTTTACCAAAAGTTTCATTTTCTACAAGGACCTTTGACTGTTGGTTGGTTTAGCTTTGCTAGCAAAACAAAAACAAACCAGGACATTTCACAGTTGTCTGAATCTAAAGTGTACAGGAAAGGAAGATTTTTCTTATTGGTACTTTGCTTCAACTGTCCATTAGGGGAACACTTTGCATTTACACACTTGATCAGAACATTAGGGCTTATTATCACTTAGAGCAGTTTTTAATATTGTATTAGTAGTTGTCTTTCACTGCTTGTTAAATTCAAACTTCAAAACCTCAGTGAACCCCAACCACCCTGAATGCATGACAGCATCTGCCAACCTGAATTAATTCAGAACCAGGCAATACTGACTTTAAAAAGTTTATGTACATGGCATGGAACACAAGCAGAAAACATGAACCATGCTCACAACTATGTTTGACTGTACAACCACATAAACTACCAATGATATTAGATTTTGCGTCCCCCTTAATCTGAATCAAAGGCAAAAGACAACAATATTGTGCCTGAGGTTTTGCAAACACAAACATCAACAGAGTGAACATTCTGATATTCTCAACACCAGCAGTCAACATTTGTCTTTAATGCATGGATATAGAAAAGAACATTTCATATGTGTGTACCTAAGCATGTGTTTAGGCTTTGTCTATGCATATTTAACACCTCGTCCTAAAGCTACTCAAAGGAGGAAACTGCCTTTGTAAGTAATAAACATTTCTATTATTGGTTTCTAAACTCTGCTCAATGATGTTAACTCTCACACCTGCTAGCTTCCTGGCTAATATATGCAACTATTTTAGCAATTCAATTGTGTGATCATCCTGATCATAATGTGCTAGCAAATGCACTGAAAAGCATCAAAGCAGGGCTCCTTACCACTTAATGATGAGGCCTCTCCCCATCACCAACCATTAAGGTTTGCTTGAGGACTGGGCAGGTGGAAGCTTAATTTAGTTGAGTAACATCCAAGGCTGTAGATTTTGTGCACTAAGAGACCTATTGACACCTAAAACAGCAGAAAACACAGAGAGAAGAGATAACTGTGCAAAACAGTGTTTGTTAATTTAAATGTAACAAGCAATATTACTGAATAATATTTGATGACTGGTAAGAGAGAAAGTCTGGCTGTGTGTGTCAATGAGACATGCAATAGAAAACAAAAACATGTTTATCTGTATGTAAAATAAGAACAGGTAGACAGATCTAAAATATGGTGAAACAAAATCCTACCTGCAGCTAAAATATGAAGTTAAACAGGAAAAAAAGTAGAAGAAATCTAAATCTTCCTGTTTGAACAAGCACTCACATCTCTACACTTCACCTGTCAGCTCCAGCTGCACACAGCAATTAAATGTACTACACTCACAGGCTGGTGCTTTTACCTTGTGAGATTTTTGTTCAGGCTGTGGTAGATGCCTGCATTTTCAAATGATAATTAAAAAGAACTTTGCAGAACTCAGTCCCTAAAGAACTTAAATAAAAGCCCCAACCAATGCTGTCACTGAAAAACACCACTGGGGAGGAAAAAAAAGCCAGTGTAAGTGAAATGTTAGAAAATAGTTTAATCTATATGTGTCTACAGCTGAACCAAAAGCTTTCCTTGGAGCTCTGACAGGTTGTTCTAGAGCAGGACTTTCTGCCACGATATGTACAGCAGCATCATCTGCTTTGCAGGAGAAACAGATCTTTTCCAAATGGCTGCACTGAATGTAATTTTCCATGCAGTTTTAACAGACTGCAATTACTGACATTGCTGCTGCAAGCAAAGAAGGTGAAAGTTAAGTGTTAGTTTGTAAGATGTGCTAAGCCATTAACAGGATTGCCTTTTTGCAAAGGCACAGATCTTCAGTCAAGAGCAAGTTTATGTTTTGCTGATCCAACTGAAGTTACAGTAACAAGGCACATGATTCTTTTTAAAGATAAAAATATAAAGGAGAATATCTGAGATATTTTCTTCCTATATAAAAATTCTATAACTTAAATAGATAGCTATCTCTTCTAGAAGCACTATTCCTCAGCAATGACCAGAGTGTGGTAGTTTGTTATAAAAAAGGCCAAGAGGATCAGAGTTGGATAAGATTATTTGGTTCTCCAGTTTTAGACACAACTGCTGTTTCAGCTGAAACAGTCACAGCAGAATAATTGTCAAAGTTTAACTTGATTAATCTCAATGCAATGAGGTGAAAAGGGACTGTTCAACAGCTACCTCGGAGCTGCTGCTTGTTTGTCCCAGCCTTGACTCTTGATGAAATACTTTCTCTGCAAGAGAGACTAGCAGTTATTTACATAGGCTCTCATATAAACTTTTCAGAAAAGCTATAGTACAAACATTCAACAGAAGATTTATGAAAGCTCAAAGGTGGATTTCAGTTGAATTTGTACTTCAGAATCACCAAAGGATCTTAAGAAACTTCCTTGGGAATTATAGAGGATTTTTTCCTATCTTGGTGGCTCATGTGTGATTTTTAGTAGAAAAGCTATTCTAATTGCAAATCTGGTTTACAGATTCAAAACGCTGCTCAGTGTGACATCACCCGACTTTACAGCAGCTGTTAAACCTTAAACCTTTGTAGTCATTGAAATGTATTTGAACTCCTACAGTCCACTGAAGGTGACAGCTCTGCAGAATGGCTTTACTGTGCCCTACTAACGCAATTAAGCCTTAAAGCCCAGGCCTTTTAAATTATTTCAGATGGACAGGCTGTCAGTCTGTACCAACATCTGTTACAAAGGGCTTCCAAATGCTGCAAGGTCTTGTTGACAATAACAGCTTCCAGGACTGGAGCCTACCTTTCTTTTGTAGCAAATAGCATGTTTTATATGTATGCAAAATATTAGTGGGCTAATTGCTACGCAATTGTTCAAGTCTGAATCTTAGAATGTCTCAAAATTCCAGTCCTCTGGTGTTTTTCTGTTACTCTGGGAGAGGCAGAGCAATTATCCAAAAGACCACCCTCAATAAAATACCATGAAGTCTTTGTTGCCTTTAATCAACCATTCTTAAGCAGTTGTTTGACTTTTTGATGGGCTGGCTTATTGATTCAGTTGAAAAATAAGCCCTCCTTAAGAAAAAGACTTTTTGTTGAACTCCATCCAAGAAGTGGTCCATGTTACGGCACAGCTGCAGATGAATCAGTATCATCACAAGAGGAGGAACGAGAAGGAGAATGAGTCTGAGATCAGAGTCTGTTGACCATAAAAATCACACCCTCAAATCAATGATGGTGTTAAAGGATGATGAGTTGTTTTGGAGGTAGTTCTCAGCCCATGTAAGGCCTCCTCTTCTAAAGGAGATTGTGTGATTCCCTGCTAAATTTATTTTGATGTTAACTTAGAAAAGAGGTAGAAAGCTGAAAAAGCTTCATGAATTATAGATAATGGACATTTTTGGCACAAATAAACCATAGTTTACAGATATTGTCAATATAAAAGGACAAGAGGTATTGCTAATGCACCAGTTCCTATCTCCTAGTCAGTAAACAAGCCACATGAAAGGAGCAAGATGGATTCAATGAATGCATAAATCAGAGTTTTTATGAAACAGAAAACTTAAAGAATAACTCATTTAATCTACTGTGGTTTTAGAATATGAAATCATTATTTAAAATTGGAACATACCTACATTTTTTGTTTGTTTGTGTTATTATAGTTACAAGCCTAGGAAACTGGAGATTTTATGACAGAGGACTAATAAATATTTGGTCAGATACCTTGAATGTATCAACTCAGCTTCTCTCTACATCTCTCAAAAAAATCTGTCTGTTAGAGATATAACTGAGATATCACTCAAGTATATCTTATCCTTCTCACTCCCATTTCTACAGTTTTCTCTTTAGCAAATGCCAGATACATGGTTTGAACAAGTAAAATAATGAAGTCACCAAATTCCAGGAGCTGTAGGTTTAATATGAATGCTCTAACAGTATTGTTAGCCTACTACTACAGTAACACTCACCAAACTTGGTATTATTCACCAAGACTTACCATCTCTGCTTACCCTAGAACTCATCAAAACTCTGTAGTTAATCATCTTGATGGATATGAATACAGCAAATGGGCATAAAGTGAGATACACCCATGTACACAGTGAAAGGAAACTTCTGCCAGTGTTTTATTTACTTCTAGAGATAATCTTTCATTTAAAGAGTTTCACTGCTTTGGCTTGTAAAGGTAAGATGCTGTAGGAAGGTAGCAGCAACCAAGTTTATGCTGTAAACTAGAGGCTGCAGTTTTCCTCATCATCAGTAAGCTGTGTTGCTTACATAATGGGAAACATCAAGCTCTGTGATATATCTGAAGTAACTACACACGATCTGTACAGTGAATAAAGCTACCTCACAGTTCTGAACGTAACACAGTGGAAGACATCAGGTTCCCATTTATCACCTCCAAACCTCACTTTTAACGCAAAAACTTATTCTGGTGCTCAGAAACTCAAAGTACTGCTAAATAAATGCAAGGACTATCTCTGTATGGCAGCTTAAATGAATTTCAGAGCTCCTCTGTGATCTAAAGAGCAGTTTTCCTGTCAGTTCTGCTAAAAAGAGTAGGACTAAAGAGTGGTACTCAAATTACAAACATATTATGTACTTATGCCTCATGATCCTGGAAACTAGCAGAAGAAAACAATGAATTACTGAGCTGAAACTGAGGACAGGTTCTAACAATCTCCTACACTTCAACTGACTGAAAAAGTTACTGCTATAAAGCACTTTTGTCTATTCTTTTCTCTCAGCAGAGGTTATGTGGCATAAAGAAGAGACATGAATGTGGAAAACATCTTATTCTAAACATTAAGCGCTTCTGAAAACTGTCTGAGGTATCTTTTGATCTCTGAATACATCTCAAATATGACCACTGAATACCACTTTTAATCAGGCCTTTGATAAAATAAAACAGGAGGAAAAAAAGATTGTTTTTCAAAAAGTGATATGGAATCCACAGAGTTAGGCACAAAAGATATTTAAAGGTTTAAGCACAGAAAAAGATTACAGGCATGTCGCACTAATGATCTTTGCCCAGGAGGAGCCATTGTAAGATCCTGTAGTGACCACATAAAGCTTTAAAATAGACCCAAATCTCAACTACAACATTACATTGTAGTACACTTTGTTCTACACTAAGTCATGTACTTTTTTTGCAAATATGTCACATCTTTTTTGGGGGGGATGGAGGCAAAGAAAAACTTTCCTGCAAATATGTCAGTCAGAAAGAAGGGCAAGTGAAGGAGTGTTCTGATGAGGCTGGCACAGGTGAGCATGTCTCTGGGGAGCAGGACCTTGCCATGCAACATACAGACAGGCTGAAGCCTGGGGTTGGATCTCACCTCCTCTCTCGGCCAGATGCACTGATGGATGGCTCACATGGGGGTCAGGCGGTCACCTGGTAGATCTGGTAGTGCTTTAAACTGCTCTGCAGCCTTCTCACGTGCCAGAGCACCCGTATGGGAGTCTGAAACAGCACCCACACAAGAGAAGTGGTGCTTTTTCATGAATTAGAGCAGTGCTCATCCAGCCTTCAGTCCTGCAAGGCCATTGGCTTCATTGAGAAACAAGGATGATCAGCACCCGAGTGAGGAACTTGATAACTTATAACAAGGCCCCAACCTCCAGGTGATCATTCAAAGAAATATCCTTACTTACATGAGCAGTCTCTATACCACTAGTAGAACTCCTTGTGTGAATATGTTCTTTTAACTGGTATTTAAATAAAAGATACTAGGAACAGGAAATATTTAAAACATTAAATCCAGTTCTGTTCCCAGTAAATAGAGCTGATGCTGGAAACAATGCTCCAAGTATATTCTTAAGAGCAATGACCTATATATAATGATCACAAATATGCAACACTGGGTGTGACTGCTCATACTTCCTTTGTTTTGATTTGTCCTTGACTGTCTGGGAAAAAACACTCTAGTATTCTGTGCCACCAGTCAGCTGAGAAGTGACATATCAGTTACCACATGAAAACTCAAGCTGTTTTACTACTAGTAAAAAGACCTGGATTGAACCTACAGTTCATGTTATGAAATACATTTATAAACTACAAGTGTTTTCAGTTCTCAAAGTGAAAGTAAATTTCTCATTAGGCTTGCAGGCCACCTTTCAAAAATCACAGAAAAGGTAAACCATTAAGCAGTTAATACAGCCATATGTATGTATAATGGACACCTCATGCCATCAGTATTTTCTCCCTCCATTGAACTTTATTCACTCGTATCCTTTTGCCTGCTGGTTGAAAAGAAGTAGAATAGAAGGATTTGGAGTTGTGGTGCACACAAATTCACTCATTCTTTCACCATAGACTTGTGTATAAACAAAGAGCTATCAGCAGGCCATATGTATTTTGACAAAAATGCTGCTACTTTTCCTATATTTATAATAATCCAATTGTGAGAGAAGGCTCAAAACCAATTACTCAAACCTATAAAAAGCTGACATTTCACTGTGGCCTCTCATGTAGGTGGAGATTCTGCAATTACCCCTTTACCATGAGAGCACTTCTTTCCTTGAGCCATCACCACTCCTGTGGGTATCAGTGATTTTTATCACAATATCCCATTCCCAAGTCCAAAAAGTCTACTCTTGTTCCTCTCATGGCACACAAAACAGCTGCCAGGGTAACAGCTAGCAGAATTGTCCTTATTACCAGCAAAGGGGTTTGTGAGAGGACTGAGTAAAGATTTTTATGAACTAACGTGTTAGTTGGTAACATCTGAAAATACTTTTGTCTTATCCTGGCTGAGATGCAACCAATTGTGTCAGAACTCTGCTGCAGCCTGAGTCAAGTAAAGGAGTAAAATAAATTAACTGCGGGATAATATGAACAAGCAACACTTAAAGCTGAATGTCACAAGCACTGTAGCACTATCAGATAACAATAGTTATTACTCATCTATATTTTCAATGCTCTGCAAAGTCCCAACGTTATAACAGGTAATTTACCAAAGCAAGGAGACCTGAGCAGCTGATCATACTAAGTACATTCATTCCACCATATATGAAATCATACAATCACCTGAAAATCCACTTTTTAACCTACTGGGTCACAACTTGGTGTTTAAGTTATCAGACAATCCCCTAAAGTACTTTGAAAGCATCTATGGAGCTTGTGCTCCAGTTCTGTAAGGAGCAGTAAATAACAGAAACCAAAGGTCTGCTTTACCCAAGAGAATGGATGTGGTCAGGGGTGGCACACAGCAAGAGGTAAAAATTAGGCCACCCATCTTGCATGCTCCAAGAGCATTCATGTAACCATAGCTCCAGATGTGCTACTCATCTCATAGCTCCCTAGTGCTACTCATTTTCCTTACTGCTGCAGAAAAAGTCTTCTCTAATTATTCTTTGAAACTACAGGAAGGTCCAGGAGATCCTTAGGTGTCTAGATTCCCCTTCACTTCCCAGTCCTATCCCAGTGCTAGCACTAACATCTCCTCTCCATCACTCAGCAAAAACAAACCTTCTCACAGGATTTAGAGCCCTGAGGCCTAAGGGGAAGATGTTGAAAATTTTATGGTGCTCTGCTTCTTTCTGCATTAAACAATGGGCCAAAACCTCCCAGTTATTTCCCCCTAAGGGTGAGTTCAGCAGCCTGTAATTATCGTGTAAGTTTAAGGCCAATGACGGCTCTCAGATGCTAGATTGGATGTAAGTGAATATTTCAGCTTGGTCAGCATTTTCCACAGTAAATTTCATAGTTTGCCTCATGCTAAAAAACAAGAAATCTTTTTTCTCCTGTTCTTTCCAAGTAATACTCACAACATGTCAAGCACTTTCAAACACCCTGTTCTTGCTTTGAAAAGTTCACAAGGCAGGCAATAAAAAAATAGGGATAGGCAGCTCCATACTACTGGCCTAGACAATAAACACACACACAAAGTTTGCCTTGATTTTGTGACATTCTTTTTTACTGCATGGAGTGATATCACCACCATATTCCACTCCTCTGAGCAGAGGGATTCTCATCTTTTGTAGATGCCAAAATAAGACAAAACAGTTTTATTGTGCCTAACTTTCACATAGGTGATAATTATTCACATGTTTCAGGCACCATGAGTCAGGTCTCTCACCTTCAACAACTCTACTAAAATATTCTTCCTTGTGGTCCAGACAAGAAATTAAAAAGAAAGCAGGTTAATCAAATGAAGCAACATGTGAAGAAGAAGTAGAGTGCTCACACAAATAATCAGCTACAAATTGTGCTATCCTCCATGATGCAGTTTTGACCTTCCTCTGATATTATTTACGTTTGTGTTGCAGAAGGATCTAAATGAAAATGTCTATCACTTACCTTAGGTACAAAACCAAACCCTTTCCTTAAACCAGATTAAATATATTACTTCAAATTTGTAAAGTAAACCAATCTTCCCTAGGAAAAAAATAGTCATAATTCAGACACCATCCCTTCCTCTCCAATAACACAGTTTATGCAGTGAATTGAGAGTGATCTGCAGAGTCTTGTCATAATTCCTGCATCATTCATGGCAGTTCATAAAGAAGAGCAGTGAGAAATTTCCCAAGAAAAACATTCTTACTGCACATTGGCAGTGATGTGAAATGTTATATGGTTATCTAAATGAAATAGAACCTCGGAGCCTTTAGAAAGACGTTTCTTGCTAGTGAAGTATTAATAATGCTGAAATAGAGGATCAAATAGATGTCCAAATAACCACATCAAGATACATTTACTTACTAACACCTCACAAAAATCTGAATCAAAACACTATGAAGCAAGAACCTGGTATAAATCTCCCTTATGAAGGTAATAAAATATAATACATTGCCTCAGTTCTAATTAGATTATCATATGAAAAGGGAAAGTTTTAAAGGCAAATTACATTTTCATCTGTATCGTCCTTTCTGAATGGTATTAGGATGTGATGGCAGGAGCAAAGGCAGCTCCATGGCAATCCCAGGAGCTCCAGGGGTTTACAAACTGAGGGCCAACAGTTTCGTGGTAAAATGTTGATGGTTTCTTCACCCATTTGGATGACAGAGGTGGATCACAATGTGACCTGTGTCGACTTTAGGCCAAGAATAACCATTTGTTTCAAGGAAATTATTTTCCTTATTTAAGAGGAAATATGCATCAAATGACAATAGCAGGGTAGAGCTAGGACTTTGCTGCCTGCTAGCAGATAGATCACAGCTGTAACTAAAGGGAAAGTCACCTTGAAGTGTAATGCAATTCCCAGATCATTTAAGGTCCAGAAGAAATCCATTTACAGCTAAGAACTATATAAATATCACTTGGAAGAGAATGCCAGGACAGTAACATGAGAAGGTGAGAATGGAAAATGGACTATTAAGAGAAGGGAAATGAGGAAATACAGCTCAGGGATTCTTTGGTTAGAAGAAAAAGGAGTAATGAATGAAGCCTGATGTGGGGCACTGTATTTTGAGATGTTCCTCTGAGAGCTAGGGAAGAGCCTGAAGCGTTGCCTGAAATAAAAAGCCAATTTTCTTGCTTTTGGCACTTCATGATTTCAAATGGAAGCTGGATCTAATAGAAGGTATAGTAAATTTAGTCCTTAATAAGGGACTCGGCAGGGAAAATGATAAATGGTGGTATCAATGAGAACAGAAGCTTTTATTCAATAACTAGACAGTTAACTGGATAATCTCTGAGGATTCCTCAAATCCCAGATAAATTCTTGCCTGGTCCAAATCACAGTATTCTTCAAGCCTTATTTGTACCCTTTTGAGAAGTGCTAAAGGGCCATTGCAACCAGGAGAGGTTTCAGAGACCTTCATCAGCGCTTTGTTTCAAATGGACCTCACTTAGCACCTAGTCCACATGAAAGGCGGGTGGGGGAGTGGGGTGTGTGGGGGGAAACACTGGATGTTCTGAGAACACACTGCATTAGCTCCTACAGTATCTTGAGACTTACTCTTTCCTAATTACTGAAGACTTTCAACTACTTCCAGAAGTGGATGCTCACCTAGATGTCAGATGAGAACTGGGTGTGTACAGCAATCCCCAAAACTAGATTTTGCAAAATGCATGCTCCAAAGTCAAAGTAGAACAATGTTATCAAGAACTGTCATAGAGGAGCATCCTCTTAATGGAGTTCATTCCACGAGCCACTTCAAAACCTGTGTGTAGGCATTTAAGATTCTACAGCAGTTCTGTGCCAACATCTCTGGTAGCACCAGGGGAAAAGTGATGTAAGGTAGTCAAGCACCTTCACTTAACATGCCAGTGGAAGGCTACTAGCAAATGCTTCTCTGACTACCTGCAAGCCACAAAAACACATGATGTACTCATGTGGTGAATATGTAGCAACAGACAACTGAACAGACCTCTGCCATGCTATAAATTTGTTAGCAAAAGTTGTAGTGAAGTCAAATTAAGTTTTAACATTGCCACAAGGAATTATCAAGTTGGAGGGGAAATCCTGCATCCACTTCCATAATGTACCAATCTTCAGTCGATTTTGTGGCCTTTCAAGCATTTGTACATTAAGATTTTAACCTTGTTGTACAAAACTTGTACAACAAAATTCTGTCTAAGATCTTCTGAAAGGGAAGATGGGGCTTCTTTTTAAAAAATCTGACTACAGTTACTTTGCTCCCTCACACTCTCAGACTCACACACCACCAAGTACCAAGTTCTCTTTATCAGAAAAAGTTATAGCTCTAGTTCAGTTCCCTTTCTTCTCTTATCTTTAAGTTAGTTGCTCCTCTTCATTTGAATGAAATCGCACCTCTGGCATTCTACAGCCATTAACATACGTTTCCTTTGAACTCTTGTTCTACTCTTTCCTTTGGAGCCACTAGAAATATTCCTTTTTTCCTGTGTTAGTCAATGCAGCTCTACACATTTTTAATTAAGCAAAAAAATTCTCTACATGCTCAGTTCCACAAACAATTCTAGTACTAGAGCTACAAGCAATTCTAGCTACACACAATGAGAAACTGGGATATACAACAACCAGCAAACAAATCCTTAAAGTGGTATTTGTGATGTGTTTACAAAAAGCACCAAACAGTTACTAGTTGGAGGGGGAGAAAAAAAAGTTATCTACTAAACATATTTGTCCAAAGCAAACCCAAGATGAACAGTATCTATCAAGACTGATCTGTTTTTCAAAGTGTTCCAATGGCCAGCAATTGGGCTCAACAAGATACCAAATTTCTTATTAGGGGAATAAAAAAGGCAATTTTATTTATAATAATGCACTTCTGCACACAAAATATTTTAGCAAAAGTATAGATCCAGTGTGTAAATCTGCATAACAGAGTCTTTCATTCCTTTACTCTGCCTAGTTCTTTGTTTTGGTGGAAAGAACTAGAAAATAATTATGTGAGGAATAAATCTGTAACAATGCTTAAATCACCAGCAGAGCCAAGAGACAACAAGGTGTCCGACAGCACCAACGCTCTGCCCCAGTAAGGGCTCCTGACATGCAGATTAGCCACAACAGGCATGTTGTATTGATTATAACCTGTCATATGACAGTCCCACTGCTATTTAGGCACAATAAGCATCAAGTTTCATCCTGGGCTGTTGCCACTTTGGATTTAATTTTATTTGGATATAACTACACCCAAATGTATTTTCTATGTGTTCCCTGGTTTGAGAGCTGTTTTATCTTTACATGGATGGGATAACAATGGCATAAAAATGCTGCAATTCATGATTTGTGCCATTAATCCATTGCCTTCAAAGCATACACATCACTTAGTCTCGGGCTCAAAAATATTTGAGGCAAGGACAGATACATGAACTCACTTCAAAGCTTTCTTTAGCCTTTTGCCCACAAAATGAGCTGAACTCTGTACTTTACAGTGTTAATTTGCACCTGTATTATGGCCAGGTCAGGAGAAAGGCAGGCTATCTCTGCCAGAGCATGAGTAATCTCAACAAAAAATTATGTTAGTGGGTCAGATAGGTCTCAAAATGCAGGGATCAGGGTCCCTAGCTATTAAAGCATTTTCCCAAAGGATGTCACCTTACTCAGTGCCTGAAAATGCTTGAATGCTGCAGAATGCCAGCCCTGTGTTGATAGAAAATCCCCACAGGTAGCTGTTTGGACTTCATCAGAATTTGAAAAACAACATTTTATGATGTTCTCTAAAAAAAACCAACCCAAAACCCCACAGAAATTCCCATAGTCCTGTGTGATTGTATTGATTCAGTCAGTTTAGAGTATGCTAATAGGTGGCATACAATACAGTTAAACATCAAACTCCATAGATGTGGGGATTATCAAATACTACAATTAACGGAAAAGCTTCAGCTGTCACTGATGGTTAAAAAAGGAGACAAAAATCTAAAGGAAATCTAGACTTTACTACTTCACAGACCCATGTAGAGTTAACCAAGCTACTTTTAGATATTATCTCTTCTTTGTGTTGGGGTTTATCAATGAAGAACGTGCCTCATCTTGCTCTTTTCCCATCATTGTCCTGCACTCAACATAGTACTAGGTTTGAGGGCATTTAGAACATCAAAGGAGACAGTGTGACACAACAAGCCAAGGGACATCATCCCATAGTACAATAATACAATAGTATATTAGCAGTATGGTATACTAATATTTTCTATTTCAACAGGATGCATAAATACTATGAATCAACTTCAAACTTCAGGGTCTTTCACATCACTGTCATGAAACACCTAAATAACTAAGGAGCAAATGTGAATCCACAGGAAGAAATCTGCACTGGTCCACAAGCTTCCTGGCTACAAGTATGTGTGTACTAACTGTTCATTTGGTTAAAAACAACTGGAGTTAAAACCCTAATTTTGGACTCAAATGAAATGAAAGTTATCTCCTGATAGAATAAAAGGTAAGAAAATAGAAAAGCTTATTTTTTCTGGAGGCAGAGGTCTAGTTTAAACTGCAACACTTCCACCCAAATGCATATAGTTATTTTTTTTACTTGGAGACAATCTGTTAAATCAAATTTCTCCCCAGACCACTGTCTGGCTATGGAAACAAATTCAAAACCAATTTTTAGTCTCCAGCTGAGACTGTGGGTTGATCCCTCCCCCCTCTCCCAAGTAGGTCACAGAGCACTCCTCATCAGTACCAACCTGTTATTCTCTTAATCTGTGGCCCCTTACAGGCCATGAATGGATTTTAAGTAAAATCCACAGTGAATACAGTGTTGTGAAGTGAACTACCATAAGCTACGTTACTGCTAGAGACAATCTTTTGCAATCTCAAGGAAAACTAAACAAACAACCAACCTCTGCAAGTCATTACCACTCTGCCAGACTCACGTTAAACCTCATGTATGCAGATAGTATCCAAGTTACTCTGAGAGCAGCCTGTGCTAATATTGGCAACTGAAGCTCCATTGAAACAGTCATGACAGAGGTCACAAATGATCCTTGGCAGCATGCAGAGAGCCTGTTCAGGACTTGAAAAGTAGCACTTATTTGCATGCTGCTTATTTCTTGCTCTGTCTTGGAGGTATCTAGCACGGTGTAAGTTTGAAGAAACAGCCTTTGCCTTCAAACATTCATAGAGCTTGCCCAAGGTATTTTAAGGGGTGACATAAGATTATCCTCCTATTTATCTATTTGCATTTCAGTATCACCTCTAAATGTTCTACACTGCAAGTCTGACATATCTTTCCATAGTCAGCTGATACTACAGTAAATTTGTGGTGATGATACCCAGGGCAACCAGAATTAACCAACTAGATTATCAAATTGAACAATAACTTGTGTATCTGGGGCCTACAAAAGAGAGGGACAGAGAGAAATGATGATCTTCTCTGCATTTTAGCCATCTGGTTGCTGGACAAAAGTTCTCTTTTTGCATGATGTAACTGGCTGGTTTGTTAGGGAATGGGCTTCACCACAGACCAAGAAAGGTCCTTGAGGGGTTAAATGGCATCGTTTGTGCCTGGAATTTTTTTGCCCTGGGTGTGTCTCAGAAAGCACATTTCCCTGCACCTACTGAGATTTCACAATCAAATGTTGACCATTATATTTAATTCAGTCCTCATGGAACAAGAATATGGTTAGATATTTTTTTAAGTAAATGGGGACAGAGATTCAGTTCAGAATATAATTTTTATCTTTCATCACAATGGGAACAGATCTCATGAAAAGTAATCAGTGTCCATTCAAATGGCTAGAAACAAGACTAGAAAAGGCCTCAGTCCTTTTTTCATTTGCTCACCTGGTTGGCACTCGTGGACCTTACCATTGTGGTGTTTTATGGAGCAGTTCATAAGGAAAGGCTAAGAATCTCACGGGTAGTGGAGATCGTGAATAGCATAGAGGTTTGGAGCTGGATTGATGTCTAGAAGTTCTCTTGCTCCCTTTACCACAAGGCTGGGTAGCCATTTAAATTGGCTTGCCTAAAGCTGTCTTTCTGTGTAAACAGCAGATTAGAAGCACCATATAAAAGCATTGAAGTAATGTTTGAAATGCTGCAGTTATTGCACAAGGCTGTAATTAGTGAGTCAAGTAATTCATTTCTAGACTCAGTGTTACCAGGCTGCCTCTCACTAAACAGTGGTGTGCAAGTCATAAAGACTATGTTTCAGCAGCTTGCAAGATGTTTGTGGAATATATTCCCAAGGCTTGTCTACACAGTTTAACGTCTGTTATCAGCTTGTTCTGACCAGTACTGTAAATCACATCTATAGTGGTACTCTAGACTGCTGCTATTTTGAATTGTCTCTCCATTATCACTGTACCAGAGTTTAGTCACCAGTTAGTGATGCTCTTTCCACATACTTATAACCATACTGGTTGCCCTGCACTTGAACTGACAATGTGCCCAAATGTTATCTTTTTTAATACAAGATTTTCTACAAAGGTGTATGTATTCAAAATACACTGTAAGATATATCATATTATTGAGTGTATCTAAGCAGAAGAGACAAACTACTCTCAGTTTCATGATAGAATAAATTACTGCTGGATTAGGTTTCACAGAGTTCCCAAGATCAGCAAGTTCCAGACCACTTTCCTGCCTTATCACTGCCTTTGTAACTTGCCAAAAATTCACAACTGGGAGAACAGATTGGGGATGGAGGTCATGGGTGGGTTAAGCTTGTATATCTGCTAAAGAACTGTATGGATCCTTACAAGGTGCACAAAGAAGAAAGGCCATATTTACCAGGGATTAATTTGACATACTTGGGAGAAAGGGCTTCTGTATTGACTTTGCTGAAGGCTGCATTTCATTAATACCTTGAAAGTGTTTCTCAATAAGCTAAATGATAGAATAAGAATAGAGAACTGTAATCCTTCTGTACTACCAAGTCATCTAAATAAAAAAGCCTATGCTCAGTCTATGCCACGAAGTCTTTCTACATTGGAAATTATCTTCCAAGTTAAGCTTCTGCAGGACTTCAGTTGAAGGCAAGTCAGGTATAAACGTAGTGTGAAATGTCTGGGGTTTGTGCAAACCACACAGCAGTTATGCCTCTAAGCCATGCCACATGGTTTTGGAAAACTATTTTAAACTAAAGCAAGACCAGCAGGGAAGGTCTTGCAACTGAGGAACCAGAACAAAACCTAGAGTTTGCTTCTACCAGACTCCTTCATGATGCTGATCAAAAAAGTCATTTGGTATGTCTGACCCTTAGCTCATAGTCTCCAAATAAGTATAAGGACACTATACTTCATTAATTTGAATCACATATTTTTTGTGGCAAGAAAAGTGATGTCATAGTATGCCAGTCACAAGGCAACACCTGTTACAAGAAGAGTTCAGATTTAAGGTACTACTGAAATACACAATAATAGTCAGTTTATGGTAAGGAGAAACTCATTCTTTCTAAATAGCCAAAACCAAAACATGCATGTGACCCACAGCTTCAGATGTAGTCCTAATGTGCATTTCACAAGGTTTTCTTTCTATACTTCCTTTTCATGCTGAAGGTTTACACTAGTTAATGAAGCTTCTTTGTAACCATAGCACATTCATTCAGAAGGCATTGGGGAATTATTACTTCATCCTGGTCAAACAATTCACTGATTTGTTTACAGAAAAACTGTGCTAAATAGCTGGACTGTTGTCATGACCCTTCACCCAGATCTTTTCATAGTTATTACTAGAATATCATGTAAAAATAAATTAAGCAACATTAAGTGAGTTCCTGCTAAAAACAGTTAGGGTAAGTAGAAAGATAAAATCCATATTATGTGTAGTAATTGAAGCTCTTTGACAAATTGATGATGGATGGATGAATGAGTTTTACAACAGCATTTACCACTTATTGCCATTCCCTATCTCTACAACAAATGTTACTGCATAACTGTATGTATGCTCTGATACGATACACAGTGAAGGACTAAAGCCAGATCTTAAGGAAGTCTGTTTCTGCTTCTGTAACTCTCTTCTCATACAGAGTCACGCTTGCTATCATTTTTCTGCAGAATTACCATGCTTAAGATCCTGAGAGTTTTCAATGAATGAATACAGGTAACACAAATATTTGCAGATTCTGATACTATAAATAGCAGATTCAGATTAGGATGATTAAAGCAAATTTCCTTTATTGAAAATACGATAGATAAACCCAGGCTCTGCTCCTCAGATTAGTTTGATTAAAGCAAATTTCCTCTTTTGAAAAGTATATGATAGATAATCCAGACTCCTCTCGTCAAATGAAATGAATCCTTTGCAACACTCTTAAGAGACCTCAGTGTCTTTTCTACATTGAGTCTCTTTAGCAGGTATCACATTTCGGCAAGAGTGGGGCAGTTCTTGCAAGAAAAGCGATCTGCAGCCCAGCTATGGGCTGTAAATTTCCACTGCCCAGTCTGCTCCTCATTGTGTGCCGCCAGGCTGGCCTGACCTTTCAGCAGCACAGCCCCTGTCTTTGTGCCGTGTTTATGCACATTCCAGCAGCCCTCTGCACTCCCTGCACAAGGTTAACACTTGGGAGAGAAAGGATGGGCAGAGAGACAGGACAGGGGGCAAGGAAGAAACTTGGAGATAAAAACCAAGTGAAAACTATTGAAACAGGAGGCGAAATCTGTGAGGTGATTCGCTACGTGGTTCCTGCTGCAAATAAATGAGAGGCTGATCCAGGTTCAAGCACAGTTTGTGTTGCAGTCACTATAAAGCAAGAAGCGGGCTCTTAGGCTGTTTTTTGCCGTGATCAGACAACACATCAACACACTGAGAGCACACATTTCCAGTCAAATGTCTTATCCAGCTGGCACACGTGGACCTGTAAGTGAGTTTGCAAATTAGGGCCCCAGATACAGAGGGAATGCTGAGGGAAGAAGGAATGTCTTCAATCCACAAAGCTTTTTTTTTGTAATAGTCTCTCATGTTTTTTTGAAGACAACTTTAGAAGGAAGGACACACATCCTTTTCCCTTTTCTATCCTTCCTATGACCAAAACCGACCTTTTGATATGTGAAAAATCCAGGTCCTACTCCCTATCTTCTGTCAGACAGACCCCCAAGGACCACAGCCAGTGTGCGCCTGGCTCTGCTATTAGCCCCACCATAAACAAGAAGGAGGCAGAACAGGGGCAGGACTATGGCAACAGCAGAGCTGCATGTGCTGTTTGGACCATGCAGACTGCTTTGCTCTCAAGCCCAGATGAAGATAATCAGATGTCTGCTTTGAACAAATCGCTCCCCCCATTTATCTCTGCTTCTCTTACTCTTTACATGAGTTACATGGACACAGCCCATAAAGTAAGGGATTAAAGCATTTCACTTTAAAGGAAATTTGGTCCATGTTGTGTTAAAGAACCTTCTAACATAAGACTTCCTCAAAGGGATCCTTTTAGCTCCCAGATCAAGGTTATAAAGTGTGGTAGTAGAGAGAAGCCCAGCTCTGGATTTGCTGGGCTTGAAAAGCCAGCTGTTTGCTCCCCATTGTCCTGGAACATAAAAATAGGTGCTGGTGCCACACCAGGTACATGAAAGACCTGTCTGTTTAAGCAGTAACAGAAGCCATATGAGATCAAAGGCTAAGCTTGGGATCACTTTTTTGAGATTGATGCTAAACCCAGGACTGTACAGTCAGTACTAAAGAGGAAAAAAATGTTTCACTGGTGGCATGGGGAAGTTTGCCTCCTAATGTACACAGTATCAGGAAAGACTATCAAGACAGAGAGATGGGTTTGATGCAGGATTTGGGGACTTTGTCCCTAGCTTGTTAAGCCCTAGAGACTCAGTCTTTGCTGAGTTTTAATGCTTAGTTTTAATGACAGTAGAAATATGAGACATTATACTTTACTGCCTTACCATGGCCAGTATTTTGCCTTCACTATGTTTTCAGATACAAAACATAATCCCAAGAGATTAACTCGATTTTATTTTAGTTACAACAGCACATATTCACAGGGAACAGCACAAGACTTCTTGCAATCCAAGGCTCTAGCATCTTTTCTCTGGTCAGAGTTCCCTTAGTATGAACACCACCTGTTAAAGGGCAGAGTTATATCCATGGTGGAACCTTTATAGCCAGAGTTACTTTCCTAGTTATTAGTGATCCACAGTAATTTAAGGACTCTCTTTTTTTCCCCCAAAAAAATAAATTATTCCCATAAAGCCCAGAAATACTCTGTGCCTTTGATTGCACTCACCAATGCAAAACATCAGCATCTCCATTTTTTTAATCTCTTTTCTGAAAACAGGTCTAGTGCTTGATACATGACACTACATTGCATCATCGTGTGAATGTGGAACATAGGTCATGGCTCCTCTTGATTTTACTGATCCCCTGAGGCCATACAGTCTCAGAGGTTTAGCACTCACAGCTGATTCTATTCTAAGGGCATTTTTTTTTCCTCTGACAGTAATTTCTATGATTAATTCTCTGATTCCATGATTAATTCTTACACCAGTATTATCCCATCATCTATCCTCCCAAAGGACGTTTAACTTGTCTTTTAACCTCATGACTAAATGATAGAAGATATTAAGATAGATTGCAATTGTCTCTTCATAGACTTCTGCAGTATCTTAGCTGGTCTTCATCATGCTAGTCTGCTTCATATCTTCCCCCAAAGACAAAACAAACAGCATGCTGACTAATCTGGGTCAGGAATTGGTTATTGTTGCTGCTTCTTTTTGTCCCAGTGAAAAGAAAGACCATTATATGCCATGAATCCTTCTGCAGATGTTTTTATGGCAGTAGTGGACCTTGGGACCCTGCTGTAGGAACTAATAGGGACCTGTAGCTTCCTGTCACCAAGGCAGCCTGTCTAGAGACAAGTACCACTTTTATATCAATTGTCTAAAAAAAGAACCGTCACTGAAACACAAGACGCCATCAGTAAACAAGACTGGAAGGTAGGGTTAAATATGAACATAAAAACAATATAAAAGAAATATATTTACTAGCACAGTGTCTTGAAATGAAGGTACTTGCTAGAAATGGCCTACCTATGTAGCTCTTTAGTGTTCAAACTTCTCCAATACCACTGTAACCACCATCAATCCATCTATGTTGGAGTCACATGAAAAAAGACTGTGCTTTACATGGACACAGCCCATAAAGTAAGGGATTAAAGTATATCACTCTAAAGGAAATTTGGTCCATGTTGTATTAAAGAACTTTGGAAATATATGCACACTCAGCCTATGCAAGTTGAGTGGGAGCTTTACCACTTATATCTGTGACAGCAAGACTGAAAACTGAACAGAAAATTTAGGAATTTAGGAAGCAATTTAGGAAGGAGAAACAAAATTGGTGAAAAAGTACTCCCCATCTGAAATGAACACTGGAAACTGGGTAAATAATAGTTTCCTTTAAATTAAGGTCTTTCATTGCAATGAATAGGTGCAAGTGTACTATGTAGTTATTTGAAAATCCACAGAATTAGATTGAGCAAACCCTTTGGAAATGAAGCCAGCAACAGCCTTGTGTGAACTGATTAAAAAGCCATTACTTTGGGCAGTAGCATCTACAAGTAAGTGTTTGTATAAACCTGCAAATTTTGCATCATCTCTGTTTATTTCCCAATTTTCAGAAGGCTGCAGGCAAAGCACATGTAGCCTATTAGAGAACGTAAAAGCTTCAAAACTATGGAACTGTTTCCAACTTGCCTGAAGTACAGGAGTGTTCTTTTCTTCCAGTGATACAGAGTAGGTTGGATTTGGATTCCTGTCCACAACAGCTGTCTATAATACTTCCCACTGTAGTGAATTGAACTCAATTCTCTAGCCTTTTACATATTACAAAAAGCATACAAGTATTACAGAAGTCATTAAAGAAGGAATAAGAAGAAAGGTAGAAGTTTTGCGACCTGATCTAGGTGAACCTGCTTCTGCAGGAGTGTTGGACTAGACGATCTCTAAAGGTCCCTTCCAACCCCTACCAATCTATGATTCTAAGTTAGGTGCTTCTTTTGGTTTGGCACATCTCACATTTTCGCTATCCAGAGTTGTACTGACAATACATTTTCAGATTTGTTGCTGGCTGGAGCTGGGTTCATAGGGCTGCCTCTCTCAGACTGTCAGATACGATTTACTATGTTTTCCTCTAACAATAACATCAAAAATCCTCCTTACAAATTCCAGCAGACTTTGAAGGGAAAATATATAAAGAAAAATTAAGAAGAGTTATACACAGGAATGAGAATGTTGGAACCTAACCGACTTCAAACAAGTTGTATGGACAATTATACACTTCAGTTGTATGAGTCATTGCTCTGATCATAGTAGCTACAGTGTTGCAAGAATCAGCTATTTTCCCTCCCTCCATGAAAATTCCTATTAACTGTGCACTTACTGCAGTTCATTTTCCCAGGCACAGCAATCAGTCACAAGGAAGAAATGATGACTCTTCTGGGCATCTACCTGCAAAAAGAAAAAAAGTTTTAAAAGTTGAATATTTTAAGGCTTTTCTGTATCATGACATTTAATCCACCTTTTCATACTTCAATAAAATCCTGCCCCTCTGAAATCGACACTATTTTTGCTTAAATTGATATTTACATTTTAAAGTACAATCTAACGTCAGCTAATTTACTGTAGTAGCTGTGTTTGCAGAAAGCAACATAGGTGTATCACCACATACATGTATGTTTAGATAATCCCAAATTAACTAGAATTTAAGACTTTAATATTCTCTCTCCAACTTTTCTGATTATATCTATTTACATCACCAACTAGAGCTCACAATGTATTGTCTGCTTATACAGTATTTTTAATCCACAGATCTAGAAGTCCTTTGCAAACAAGGTAAATACCTATCTTATGGACAGGGTAAACTGAAGCAACAGTGAAGTGTTGTACTAGAAGCAGATCCAGAGCCTCCACATTTCTAGGCCAGGTATCCGATCTAAGCTACACTTCAGCTGAAAATAAGTGCTTGGTTATATAGGCAAGTGAAGTATCTGGACCCTTGAAGAAGATACTGAAGCATACAATCTTGTAATGTGTGAAGTTTTTGTTTTCATTAATACTTTCTTGGGTTTACTCCATTTGCATAGAACAACCATCACTAGAGGGACATTGGAGGGAGAGATTTCTGGATCCACTCTTTATGCCTTTGACGGACAGGTAAGTGAAAAGCAATAATGAAAGAATCAAAGCCCATTGCAGAACAATATTTATTGTCAGAATGTACACAAAAAGTATTAAACACAAGTGATAACACTGATGATACAGAAACAACTAAGGACCGAGTGTGAAATCTGAGCTTTAAAAAAGTCACAGAAAATACAATAGTCTATTATTAGGCTGTAGGACACAAAGAGGTTTCAGCTGAAAGGCCTTATGTAAGCCTGGACTGTTCTATTCTGAAGTTCCTCCCATACCAGCAGCTTTATTACTCCAGGCTTAACACTGAAATAAATGTCAGAAAAAATCCATAAGGGAGAATATGGGGGGATGTGGGAGTGTTATACACTAAGTAGAAGTCATAATGAAATATATTGTTATTATGAATTATTATAGAAAAGTATTACTCCCTCTAACATTTCTAGACAAACCATGTTCACTTTCATAGCACAGCCTACACCTTCAGCTTGGACTGTTAAATTCTCTTAAGACATGACTGACCTACCTGTAAGAAACATTTCCAGGTTGTCCCAACATTAGGGTAAACAATTTGTGGAGCATGGTCGAGAAGGCAGGGGTGGTAAAAGGGCTAGCTGGCACTTGCAATCAGCACGTTTAACAGTACTTAGTACTTTAATAGAGAGAAAACATAATTAAAAAGTGCTCGTTATTTTGCAGATTTCCTTCTTTTACCTCATTGTACCCCTTCAGATAGTTATAATTCAGCCTCTGAACTGAAATGCAGATCCTGGCCAGACCAGTAGATGGCACAAACCATTTATTTCACTATATTCATGACAAGATTTGTTACAAAAACAGGATCGCTTATTATCTTCAAAACAGTGTATTATACATCTCTCTAAGAGGGATGTCAACCTTAAAACATCATCTTTAAATGAACAGCTTATTCTAAAAAGGCTTAAAATATATAACATATATATCAGACATAGATATAATTCTATTATATATATGTCAAGAACAAATAAGCCTGGAGTGAAGTTAGTAAGCAAATACATTTTACACTTTAAGCTTATTCTATATTTGTAACCATTCATAATAATCTCAAATACCAAGTAAGAACTTATCCAACACTGCAAAAATGTATCTGACATGAAGAGGTCCTACAGAGATACATGTGCAAGACAAACATGTCAATGAAGCTTCTAACCTTACCAGGTAAATCTATAATGAAAAAGTGACTATAGATGACAATCACAAATGACAGGAAACTACTACACCGGTTGCTCAAATATCATTTGTCTTTGGAAAATAATACTTTAGAAGGGTAGAAGTAATACAAATCAGAATAAATCCATAACAAGAGAAAAGGTACCATTTCTTTTAAAATGAAGTAAATATTTAATACACATACATAATCAAACCTATGAAAATTTGACAAGGAAAAATCAAGAGCTCTAAATGTTTGCCTATAGCCAAATATCTATCAGTAGAACCAATCATATAATACTATCTACAAAATCCACACCATTTCAGTGACAAGTCAGACTTACTGTGCAGCAAATAAGAGAATTGGTAGGTTTTAGATGCAAAAAATACCTAAGTATTTGCAATTGAATCAGTTCATCTATAGGCACACTTCCAAGCATACTTCTCTACCGTGACAGTCGTGGGTTGTCAGGTTCTACACAGGAGCCTCCTAAACAAAAAGGAAAATAAATACTAGAATACAGAGAGATTGTTTTTATCATTTCAAACAGGGCACATTCCTGGACCACGTCTGTCATTTGCTTTGCTATTAGTAATATATGGGAAACCCTTAGTTCTTGAAATGAGAACAAAGGACGTGAACTACACTGAAATACAGGGCTGGGGAAGTAATTTATGTTCTGTAAAGTATGATGCTTGCTCGTGTATAGTTTTGAGATAATTCTTGGAATACTGCAGAAAAAGAGAGTCGGGCTACCTGACTCCATTTTCTAAGTTGCAATGATAACCTATAGCTACATAATTATAGCATTTAATGATATTTAATTTTATATTTCAAAGAAATATTATGATATCATGTAACTACAGGGCAAACTACTCTTTATAGCTGTTACTGCAGAAGCACATATTAAAAGCTATGCAATCATAGGGTAAATTATGCTCATATCTGTTGGTCAAATTACAGCTTAATGACATGAGAGAAATTGTAAATAATGTGAAGATTCATGGTTTAATTATTTTAATAGCAAGCAATTTATCCAATAATTATGAAACAGAAAGAAGCAGCCAGGTCTAATGGGCTGGAATATACAACCAAGTATGTTTTTCTGCACTAAGCCAAGAACAACTGAACTAAAACATTAACAGTAAGAACATCCTGATTTTTTTTCCTCTAATCCAACACAATTGCAGGCAGACATAGCCCCAGGCAGTTCTTGTCCAATATACCTCTCATTAGGATCTAGAGATCATGCACATCAGTTAAACAGATTGATCTCAAAGGAAAACTTGGATTTTGACAGCTTTGTTTTCTGCCGAACCAATCCACTTTGTGTCATGTTTGCTAGATCCAATGCAAGGGGAGAACAGGAAATAGGCAGCCAGCAGTGGAAGAAGTGCTTTCCACAGCAAACCCTAGCTACACCAAATTAGAGGTAAAACTCAACTAATGACTCTGAAAAGTGGGACAATTTAGTCTGAGACATTGGACAAGAGAATATTTTGATGGAAGCATTTACAATTTTACAGTTAAAACCAGAAATAACATACATTTGCGCACTACTGAGAAGAAACTATATTTGCATAACTAAACAACTTAATTGAGACTTAGTACCATGTCTCCAAAACAATATTATGACACCACCATTTTGCAAGGTAAGTACCTGCATTTTATTGCAGGGATGGACAGCTGAGCTGTTTGCCTCAGTTCCTGAACATCCACAAAGCATTTCCAGATTGAAGTGGAGAGTGGTAACCTGGTCACAATTAGAAATTTTCCCACTTGTCTCTCCCAACTATCAGGCCAGGGTTCTAAATGTACTGATCTCAACTTACCTGGCAGTACATATTTGACCCTCATGAGCACAACTACTCCCGTTGCATTAGCCTGAACATGTGACATGGTGTTTATGCCTACTGCAGGAAGACATGCTATGCCTGGTTCAGCACAGCAACATTTTCATAACACATTTGAACTAGCACAGTGAACTTGAACAAAATGTTGCTTAGCATCATGAGACTGCTCTGTTCTGGCTCAGTCCTAGGTGCATTAAAAACATTTATTGTCCTGTGAAGCTGTGGTTCATTCAAACTCTCCTCTCAAAGCAGGCTGTAGGCAAGCACATGTTGCCTGACCGTGCCTTCTGGAAGTCATACACTTTCAAATTGACTGAATGTTATCTCAAGTCATGTAATGGTCCACAGTGAACCTATTTCCAGAGTATTTGGTTTACCTATTGGTGTTGCTTTAGAGAATCTGCTACCCTTGCTCTTGCTGATCTGATCTCTGAAAATACACTGATTTAAAAAGATACACTTTTTCTTCTGTAACCCTTTTGAAGCAGAGTTTGATGCTTTGCTGCTAAGTTTAAAAAACCTGTGGTGGTGGCAAATACCACAGATAGATCCTTTACTGCAGCTGTTCCAGCTGAAGAGGCTATGCTGTCTCTCCATCTAACTCACAATTTCTCTGTAAGGTGTTTCTGCTAAAATGAGCTTCACTGGTGTATACACACTACCAGACTTGTTTATATTCATCCACATCATTTTGATTTAAATGGAGTTCAGAATCATCACAGAAAAAGCATAGTTGGCAGTTCTGAAAAAAGCAACAACAGGGATTACTAACATCTTTAACTGATGTGCAACAGTACTGATAGTCCTTTGTGTCAGAAATGGACAAGAGTCATTGTACTTGTCCACAAGATAAGAGAAATTTGTTTCCAGACCAAGTATCAGCATTCCCCTCTAATTAAGCAGAATAGTTACCTAGTGTGGAGATTTTGTTTCTCACAAGGCATCCTGTCAGCAGCAATTCCTGATCTTGATAGAAAGCAGAACACAAACCAAAAAGGCAAACTAGATATCTTTAGAAGTCAAGTAAAAGAGAAGTTGTGGTATTGGACATTTCTCTGATGACTACACCAAAAGAATATCTTTATCTGATGAAGGGTGCCCGTATGAACACAGAAACAGACTGAAACACGGCTAGCCTTGTGACAGCTACTGAAAGAAATCTTGACTCAGAAGCAGCTGGTAGAAAACCATCTTTCAGCTTTGGTAGTATCAACATCAGTTTAGGTGTGACAGTAGATCTCATTCTATTAGGACCAGATTACGTCAGCTAATCTGATCTCCCTCCAACTTCTGGGACAAGAGGATTAAGTGGATTTCTCCCTAAATTAAACACTTGGGATATAGTAATGCCTGTGCTAAGCCTACACTGTGATAAGCTCAAATTTACATGAGAGGCTTGGAATTTCATGGGATAGGACCCTAACTGTTAACAGAGTGCTGAACTGTAAATCATCAACATACCTAACATTAATGCACAAACCAGAGCACTTAGAGCAGTTGGCAGTTTTGCATCAGCAGTAATCTCAGACCAGACTTGTGGACCTCAAGTCACAAGTTTTAGTTTTTTTTTAAAAAAAAAAAACACACAAGAAGATAATCAGGAAAAGATTTTTCCAAAGTTCAAATCCCATGGTCTCTAAAGGAGAAGGGAAGTGCTGTATCAGAAGCAAGCCAAAAAGACTACCTTGGCATGATATAGGAAGAGGATCAACCAGTGAAACTGCTCTTTGACAATGAGTATTGCTGAGATGGAAAGCACAAAGTATTGGCTGACAAAAAGATTAATGGTGATTAGAGTCATATGTGTTTTAGATACATGATGGGACAGACTGATTTAGCCCAGACGCACAGTAAAGGAGTCATGTTATTGGCAACTTCCTTATAAACCTGGTTGTAGCCTCTTCTAGGCTACAGAAATGCTACACTTTAACACTTAGTGGAAAGTTTTCTTCTAGTACAAGTACTGTTAATTACTATCCTCCCCAAACTTCAGTAAAAAACTCTATTTAAGAAAGGAATTCTGAACTGTATTACAAAGTTAAGTTAGTGAAAAAATCCCACCATTCTAGCTGACTACATAGGCACGGGATTCTGAGAAGACTTTAGAGGTTCCTTTTCCAAACAAGGTGACAGAAATAGGAGGTATATTGAGTTTGCAGATTGGTCAGCAGCAAGTTCCAAGAACTTTCCAAGGTCCTCCTTTTTTTTTTTTTTAAGGGACAAAAGACACAGTCTTTATTGTCACTGAAACTAGCTTCCTTGGGACAGGGACTACTATTCAGAGTGATTACAAACAAGAGGGTTTTTCTCTTGTCAAGGAAGAGAAACAAATGCCATACTTAATTATTTTAACAACTTTGACACAGAGACCATTTATTGTTTCAGAACAATGAACATAAATACAAAATGAAATAATTCAATTGATAAATGTCAGCTACAATCACCAGAGATTAAAAAAAACCCTCCAAAACCAGAATAAAATTTGCTGCTTTGGAGTCTTATTAGCTTCTCTGAAATATGCTGATTTTGAATGCCTTCCATGACTACCACTTCACTTGTTCTGATAGTGGTCTTTTAGCTAACTTGTTGGACTTCACAGTTTCAGGTCACAAATATTTCCTCTGCAAACAAGGGCAAGTCAATAGCTACAGACTTCTCAACTCTCACTTCGTGTGAATGTTGTGAGCCTTCTTTCCTATATTATTTTCTGACTCGGTAGCTTTTTTTGTGGGGGGATAACATCTCTCTATGGCTGTGTGTGGGTGCACTGTGCCATGAACTATAAGCTCCTAAAACTGGTATTACCTTCAGTCATAGAAAAATATCATAAATAAAAATTATAGCTAAGAGACAGAGGTACGTTTTTCCCCCTCTTGTGGGTAGTTATTGCAAAGCTACAATTAGCTTCAATTAAAAAGATGGGTAAACTTTATATAAAGAATATGCTGTTCAGGTGTTCTTAATGAGAACAGTAGTTGGCTCTTTAATCTGTCTGTAACAGGGAGCTCTGCTGGGGTGAAAATTAAAGCAGCTAAAGCTTGATCCAAGAGAAAAGTAGTTTTTTATCCCCCTATACAAATAGCAATTATTCTAATAAAAGCTACCTAGAAAAGGTAAGAGTCTATTTGGACCATGACTACATGAATAGGCCTCAACTGCCCTAAACAGTCTCATCTGAGAGCCTCATCCACACACTCTGTCCACTGACCCATTTAAGCTCAGGCTGAAGTCCCTAGTGCTCTCCTGATCTGTGTAGGTAGGTCTGTGCTGAGCCGGATCCCGTGCTGTGTCTGACTTGAGTGGACTTCCTCGATTTGTGACTTCCAGCTCGACTTATCACCACACATTTGTGTCATTTCTGACACAGTCACCACATTTCTCATGATCACTGGGCTGCGCCATTATCTGTTAATGTCACCAACCTCAGCCAGCTACTGGAAAGTGAATTTTCCGCAATACTCCCCTAGACAGTAGTGTAACAATTAAGATCCTTTTGGTTGCTCTTGCTGTTCCTTTCTCTTATTAAAACAGGATCTGACAAAAGATGATCAATTTCACTAAAGGTAAAGAAAGAGGAAAATGACTAATTCTTGCACAGATCTGCCCCCTTTATAGTTTCTACTTCATTAAGATTTACATTTTCAGGTTATGAAGTTTCCCTCGCATCACTTGATATATATTTTACATTCCAAGAACAATTTCTATTGGCTTTCTCAGTGCTACAGCAGTTCTAGTAACCTCTTGTGGACTATGCAAGAAAATTGCACTCTATGTATGCTGTTTGTATCACTAATAAAACTGTTACATACCAGCACTATTTACCTATGCAGTTTAATCTTTATGCCATCAATCCAGGCTGATGATAATTTTCAGTTACCAACAAGTTGTTTAAGCAAGTGTTACCCAAAGTACAACATATTGGACAAAGCATTGCAGAAAAAATATTACATCCCTTTAAGTCAAAGGATTTTAATTTTTACTTCTAAATTTTAAGAGTTTTTTCATGTAAAACTTCCCTGTGTATCTGGAATTACTTTATTTGCATTTATATGTAACTTGGCTTCTCAGCTGTATACACTTGAGGGGAGTTATACCGCATTACATTTCAGACATCCAGTTAGCTCAGTATGAAGGAGGGAGAGGCAAACATTGCTACCTGATCAGATGGCTGTTGACCTAGGAATGTCCTCGCCTAACCTGAACAGGTAGGAACAGCAGATCTGAATAAGAATCTAAGAAAAGTAAGAGTCTTATTAAGATAAAAAGCTTCAAAACAAAGAGGAAACATTTGTCTCATTTCCCCCTTTATTTGTTATATTCCCAAAAAATGGGTTTATATAGTGTTTAAATAATTTTAAATTGTACTGCTGCTGGAAGAGAGCTCTGTCACCCCCTTTGCCACTTACCCTACCTATATACACATCCCTACTGGAAAAAAAGGTTTTCTAGAGCCACAGCAATTCATATCTAGGTTAAAACTAATCACTTTTGTCAGGTTAGATTTCAGTGCTGGCTTAAAACATATGTGAAACTATGGCCTCATTAATCAGCAAATTTTATCTAATTACCAGAAGTCACAAGGGATGACCCTGCTACTGTAACATTTCACAGCTTCCACTCCCAAACTTTATGGGTTCTATTCTCTTCTTTCATCAAGCTTGTGACCCAAATACTAGCACATCTGAACAAATTCCTATCACCTTGGAGACCCAGTGTGTATCTGCAATGGTCCCTGGCTCATAAATTACTGCTGTACTGTGAAGCAAAAAGTTCTCAATAGAAATTTCTCACCTGATTCTGCAGACTTTGCCTTACAGGCACCTTATTCCACCTGGTGTCAGGAGGGAGTGGAAGATGTAGTGTCAGGCTAGGAAGATTGAAACAAATCTTTCCTCCAGGCCCTTCTTGAAAAGCTGTTCCCTGATCTCCACTACAAGCGATACAGTGTCAGCCTAGGAGACATCTTTGTTTACCACTGTGAAAAATCTGTTCCATTCAGGATGTGAAAAAATAGAATAATTTTATTTCAGCTAAACAAGATAGCTTGGTTTGTGTTTCTGTAACAAACTATTGATCTATCTTACAGACAAGAAGCACACATACTGGAGAGAAAAAAAAGCTTTGCTCCTAGACTCTTTATGAAATAACACAGGGTTTTAACATGCCCTTATCACTAACCCAGCAGAGTGGGGCTAACAATAGCACATTTTCTTCTAGAATGATTTACCATATCCATTTTTTATTTCCAAGAAAGCAACTAAACTACTCCGAAACTTTACAGATGATAATATCTGTTTAAAGTAGATGAAACGATTCAGACTTCCCATTATCTGTTACCATGAGAAAATCTCCATGATTTCCCTTGAGTTCCCCTTTTGGGTGTAGTCTAGACTATCATAATAGATCTCTCAATTATTTTTATTACATAACTTCGAAAAACACACTCTCATAGAATTTGGTGGTTACAAGAATTCTGCTCTGAATAAGACAGGACAATGTGTGGCTTTAAAAAAAATAAAATCATGACTTCCTCTCTTGTTGGTTTGCTTTCAAAGTTGATTTCTCAGTCTAGAAAAGCTAAAGCCATTAAATATATCTTAGATTATGCCAAACACAGGAATAGCTGTAAGAGAAAAAAATTCCTTTTCCTCTTGTTTCTCCTGTGTATATAGAAGTAGTGGAATTCCTTATGCAAATAAAAACAGAATTTGGCCTTAAATCACTATTCCAAATGATAGTGATCATCCCAAAGTAATACTACATAAAAACCAATTCAAGCTATTCAATTAAAAAGATCCACATCAAAGCTGTATGTTCTGCTAGTCATCCACAGCTAAAAACTCAGAGTGAACAAAGTACTTCATCCTCGTTGTTTATTTCTACAGGCAGGATGCATTTCATGCTCCTCTGAAGAATTAGTGGTAATAAATATTTGTAAAGAGTTTTGTTGTGCTCACGCCTATGATACTACACTATTTACTGAAGTATTCCTCACTGTGCCTCTCAACTCGACAGGAGAGACAGGCAGATTCACATGACATCCTATATTTTTGTATGAAAAATGAGGTTGCTTTAGATATGGTTTCTGCTAAGTACCTTTAAATTGAATTCTTTTTGGTGCTGTTTTGACCTTGTCCTCAATTCAACCTTCTGGACTACATCTCTGTACTGTTTTATAGTTGGAAAGGATAAAAAACTTGTTAGTGGTAAGTGTTAAATGGAACAGAGATTCCTGCTAATGGATTATTGATCATTCTTGAGCAACCTATTGAGTATCACAAGTAGAATGCCCTTTTCCCCTTTAAGTATCTAGTATTGAAAAATATTAACATTACATGCTAACCATTTTCATGAGGCAAAGTATTAAGTTGGGATATGCGTCTCTGCTGTAAAAGGAGGTGACACCTCTATTTTTCACCCATAGGTATTATGGAATATTTTATCAAACTCATAGAACCCCTTTACAAGACAAAAATCAGTGTGGGTTCTTCATTATTCTGCCAGAACCACAAGCTTGTTCACCTGAAACACTTCACATAAAATAATTTTCTATCTCTCTGCAACCTTAAAGCTAGCAATTTTAAACAAAGTGAAAGATTTAACAGATCAGAAGTGTCATTTTATTTCATGTGCATTGTCCTAGAAATCTTCTTTCAGTTTTGTAGGTTGTATGCTGATATGCGACTTCCAACTAAGGTTCAGAGCCCAAAGTTCTTTTTCATCTACTGTCTAGGATGTATTAGATAGATTTTGGTTTAAGGCTAATTGATGTTAGGTGACACTTAGTTAAATCATACCATATTTTTTCCTTATAGCTGGAGTCACAAGTGCCACTACTTGAGTTTTACTTCTTATAACATCACTTCTCAAAAGTATCTTGTAAAACAGGTTGTTCAGAAAAAGTCCTCATGGTATAAAATCCTGATAGGGTGAAAAAAAGAATCTACACTAGAGACCCTATGAATAAACAAACTTTTCAACTAAGTTTGTAAGGAGGTTAAAAAGGTTAAAGGCACACCAGGTTTGTATCTGTACAACACTGTCACACTAGGCTTTCTTTCCAATCCAGACAGTTCACTGGAACACTTACAGGAGAACACATGCTTCTAATTACTAGTTTTCTCTGTGCAAGCAGCTCTTAAAACCTGTATTTCCCAAAACTATTGAAATCTAATTCCCCAGTAAGAAAACACATCCAGGCATCTCTTCTGCAGTCATAAAGAATGCTGAAATTATAAAATGGCCAACTACCACATTCAAGGTGACTATCTAAACCTGCTAGCATCTTCTCTCTGTGTTTCACATTTTAGGAATTAACTACAGTTATTTTGACACAATGATTCTTACAGGAAGAAAAGAAGTTAACTTTTTGACATTGAAGGTGTCACTGACATCCTGCTTGGAAGTGTGGTGACCTCTGTCACAAAAGGAATGTGTGGCAGCTTCTGTTAAGGTACCTTTAACCACACACAGCACAAGGTTCACACAGTGCCTCCCTTTCTAATTGATTCTTTGAAGGACTTGAACCCTTCTTGTCCATAGACCCATCTAAACCAATGGCAAGATTTTGCTTTCCAAAGTTTATGAAAATCCATGGCTTTTCCTTCTTGTACAGATGTACCTAGTTGTTAGACATCACCACAGATTCATGGAAGAGTGTAGTCTACAACATAGCTGTGTACTGAGGCACTGACAACCTCTAACCTACTGTTCTTCCAGAGCTGGAAGTTTCCATCAGTTTCTGACCCACAATACTTCCCATTTGCTTTGGGGTAGGATGATTTTGCTCTGTGTCATTTTTAGTCTGGGATGACAAGACTCTCATTCTATCCTGCATACAAAATATATTGCTTATTGGTACCTAGATGCATAGAAACAGAGCTTGCAGGGATGTTCCCTTAAACTAAAGCTGTCTAGAAGACTGTGACAAGTGGAAAAGGTTTCTAAGGATAGAAATAGTCCTCTTTTTTTTGCAGTCCTGACTTTCCCTTCACAATGGAAAAAGGCAGCCACAAAGAAGCATGATCAAAGACTAAGTTTAGTCACAGATATGACAGAAAAAAAAAGTAGAATTTAAAAAATATAGCTTGCCAGAGGCTGAACAGCAATTTATGGTGAACTGAAGAAGAGAGATGAGTGAAAAGACAGTAAAGCTTACAACAGAGAAGAAATATCTCTAAATCAAGGAGTTCACTGCAAAAACCTAAAAAATAATCAAGAGCCTTAAGGAATTCAACCAATATTGCTTACACCTTAATCATTTACAGCAGATATATTCAGGAAGCTACAAGTTCATCTTTAAAAAGACTTGGAAATGTTAGAGCTTTTACTTCAGCACAGAGTGTTATTTGCCTACATCTGAAAGCTGCAGTTTCCTACAAATCATTTCATTTGACTTCTCTAAGAAAAGCCTAAATAATGACTCTCCTCTTTCTTTCCTCTCTCAACTCCTTCATTTTTACAACATAAACCCAGTTTGATTTCTGAAACGAGTAAGCTGAAGAAACTTGCTTTGGAACTCTAGTCCTGAGCTCTTCATGTGAGGAATACATTTTAATTTCACAGACTGTTCAGTATAGTACTGGAAAACCATCCTGACACAAAGATAGCAAAGTTACATGTATGACAGGATGGAAGGCAAAGACAATGCTTTAAAATAATGCAGAATTACCTAGAGGCAGTTTTGAATTTAGCCTCATTTATAATGCCATGAGTGGACTGAGATAAACATATATCAGTCCCACTTGGAGGTATAATCTGTATTTTATCCTCATGCCAATATGTTTATGAATTTGGTAACCACAAAATCTATCAGTTCTCATTAAAGTGATATTTACCACAGTCACATTAATATCCTAGCATTCCTGTTCTGGGATCCACTATCCCAGCTACAGAAGGATGCAAGAGATGGACTGCTGTTCCTGAAGGAATGTTACTGTTATCTGTGAATATAAAGTGTTTTTTCAGCTATCCCTTCTGCTGTTGGTAGTTTAAAATCAGATTAATGACTGAAAGACATGTATGGTGAAACCAAAGAAACAGAGATAACTGGGAAAAAAGATTAGCCTAGACAGATGAAAATCAGTATTATGTAGCCATTAAGCTTTGAAAAAAACAGTGTAAAGCACTGTAAAGTTTCCAAGCCAAGTTTAGCAAAGTTATCATATACCCACTGAAATCTGAGGTCACAGTGGTTCACTAACATCAAATATAAAAAAAATTTACTGAAGATACACAATCATATTTGATATATGTATTCCTAAACTGGAATCTGAAGTTATTTCACTTGTTAAAGAGAAAACATTGTCTCAAAAGTTAAAAATACTACGTAAGAGAAGGTAATAAATCAAAACATTATTGCAATTAAGTATTACAGTTCCACTTTATACAGAAAGTGGACTGAAGTAACAGAGGCAATTGTGAGATTAAATATTGTGAAAAGTTTATTGGCTATGCCAATGACATTTAGGGCACTGAACACTACAGACTATATTTATCTCAGATCCCTGAACCATCTTCACTGTTCATTCTTATTTTTGAACACAAACCCTACTAACTACTTTTTTCATAATCCTTAAAATGCTTTAAAAGTTACAAAAGGTTTGACAAAAAACCCCAAGACTAAGAAATAATATCAAAAGCTAACAAGCAAAAAAAAAACCACCCCACACTTTTAAGACTTTTAATATTTTTAAGTATTTCAAAGCCTACCAGATCCAGTTTAACAGAAGAGTGACAACTTTGGGTTCACCTCCTTTCAAGATTTTATTAACATGGTGACTGCATTTTATTAATAGTCAATGTATTAGCAGAAGAGTTCTCTGGGACATATACCTCAGACTTACCACCAGTTTTCTAATAAATCCAGGTCACAGCTACAGACAGTAAAGTCACTCCTAAATGTGTTACAAATGGGGCAAGGTTTATTACCGTGTAACAGTTGTTCAAGAACTTGGACAATTTCGATAAAGAATTATTTCTCTGATGTTACTGAGTATTACTATATATAAATATTCATTTTGCATTATATATATCTCACTGTACTCACATATTAACATACCAAGTTCCATTTAAAAGGTTTTCAGGGAAAAAAATAGTGTAAACTCTCCTATATAAATGTCTTGATGGGGGCAAGGAGGAAGGTTTTTTATCTTTTCCTTTGCCTTCTGGCCACATCCAGGCATCAGCACTTTTCACATGAATATGGAAAGGAAGATTTGGCTACCAAGAATTCCATTATCAGTGAAACAGCACAAAGATTGTGTTTTAACAAGACAGCATACATTATTTCTCCTTTGTAATAGACAGTGGGTTTTCTCAGTGTTTTGTTTGATTTTTCCTTGAAATCTATTTTTCATGGATTTGTACACATTGTGAAAAGCTATTTTACAGTTTTAAGTTTAATAAGCAGTCCTTATTTACAGTTATTATTATGATCTGAAAATCTTTGTCAATAGTGTTAAAAGCTTTAAGATGTTTATTGATCCCTCGGTCATATTTTACGTATTTATACCTTTATTCATTTCCTAAGTGTTTGTTAATTACTACTCATTTCCAAAATTCTGTTCATCTGTTTAGAACACACTGATAATGATATACCCAGGCTTAGCTACAATATCCTATGAATGGTCTCAAAATTACTTTAAGGCAGCCACTGCTCTACTGCTGTTCAAAATGATGTCCATAGATACTCCCTAATTATATTGTCCTTTCCTTTGCCCTGTCACTGAGCACAGGCATATCTAATTTGCTCTCCACTTTTTCCCACAGCTATTACTATTTTCCAAGTTTTCCCTTGTACTGAACTCCTAATTTTTCCAATCACACATCAGTTGGTTTTTCTTTCCTCCAATCAGTTACATTCAATTTTCTGCTTCCTGGATTTTTAGATTATGTCATATTATTTCTTCCTACTCGGTGTTTTGTAACACTTAACTTAGGATCATCTGCACATGCTGTTAGTATTCTTATTACAGCCTCTCTGAAATCATTGATCTGGGATGTTCATCAAAACAGGTGAGTTTATTCTTCTATAGAATTTATTCTATAGAAGAATAAACTAAACTAAATGCAGAATTACTTGGGCCAAACTTGGCAAAGGCAGACTCAAAAATTATTGAACAATAAAATATGCACATTAGAACCTGTCTCAAAACAAAAAGAAAACCAAAACCAATTTAGAGCAACAGCAAATGCTCAATGAGAAGAACGATGCTTAGGCAGAATTAGTTCTGCCATTTCTGGCATGAGATGAAGTAAGAGCGTAAGGACAGAGCAAGTTCCTTTCATTCCTTTCATTAGCCAAAGATACTTCGTGGTTCTAACATGTCAATAATCCTAGAAGCAAGCTGGACAGCTGCATGAGAAAGTGGGAACTACAAGGCATCTTTGCCTGCTTTCAGGACAACACTTTTGCAGCAGACCAATGGACACTGCATGGTAAAGTAAAAACACTGCAGTCGCTACACCATCAACAACCCTTCAGTGAATGGTTTGGGAAAGAGACTTTTACTGGAGAATGAGACAGATGCTTAAGCTCTTTACAGTGATACTCAGGACATTGTAACAGATTGTTTTAGTTGTGTGTTGCCCAGATATCCTTGGAAATTTATAGCTGGCAATTTCCTCTGAAGGCCCCATTCTTTTCACTTCAGCCTCATTCGACACTTGCCTTATCTTTTCCTTTGCCTTATTTCCCTTAGCTGTATTTTTTTCCTTCCCCTAGTCTGTTTAATAATCCTACCTCACCAAGTAGAGAAATGATGACACTAACTTGATGATTTTCTCTTACTTGTATGACTCCTCCTGATTTCGGAACACCAGCTTTCCTAGTGCTAGTACACCACTCAAGAAAATAGTCCTGCTTCTGAAAAGCATCTGAAGATAGAATTAACCCATAGCTCAAGAAGATCTTCTGCTAAAGCACTGAAGGAAATTTACAGAACAGTGTTTAAAAAAAATAAAAAGCTTTCAATAGTAAAAAATATTTTCATTACAGATAAAAGGAGGGAAGAGTGCTACATAGCTCTCTAGCTTCAGGGTGAAGGCTAGTAAGCACTACTTACCCATCCACATAATCTTTATCTTGTGCCAATCTCAAACTACAGTGGCCCATTCCATCACTCATGAACAGCATGTGCAGGGATTCAACAAGCATTCAAAGTATATTAACTACCACAAATTGTAGGACCTTCATGAAGAAGAAACTACAAAAGCTTATTTCCTTTAATTCTGCCCATACAATTTCCACTTCCCGCTTGAGGTCACGATTTTCACGGAAAGCTAAGATTTCCTCCGAAAAGGTAGAAAATGGCTCCTTGAACTCTCTAAAGAGGTAGTTGTATGATATTATCCAGGATTATTTCCACACACTTCATTTTCTAAAGCTAAATATTCTTACTCATTTTCACCTTAATCTATGTTACATATTTCTTCCTCTGCCTAGGGAGTAGTATCAGTGATACTGGCACACATTCATGCACATTTAAAGTCAGCTCAGAGAACCCAAATTTCAGAGACAGTAAAGTAACAAAGATTTTAATCTGTGTGAGAGATCAGTATATTAGAGATATTAGATGTGTAAATGCTTTTCCAATATGGTTCCACAATATAATACATAGCAGTAGGGTACAAGACAAACAATTATTTCAGTAGGTATTTCATAGGTCACAAAACATTCCTGCTAAGATAGAAACTTTATGTACAATAAAGAAAATTTGAGCACATCATGAGTCAGTGTTCAAAGAGACCAGAATTAAGCAACAATTTCATATACAAAAATATTATTGAAGAATTACATACACTAATACATAACTTCCAAGTATTTTGAAACCACTCACGTCCTAAGAGACTTTAGGGTAACTCTGGTCCAATTTTCTACTCCAAGTAGGATCAATAGTGAATTCAGAACAATTTGTTCGTGGCTTTGTTGTGCTTATCTAGCCTCCTCATGTCCAGTAAGGAGAATTTCATTGTATGCCTATTGTCTCCTGTTGTCCTACCATCCTCTCAGTAAGTCTTACCTTTGTCAGCTCAGTGTAGGTTCTGGGAGCTGGTAGCAGGTCTCCTGCCATCCGTATCTTTTCTAGGACGAAGTAGTCCAGCTCTCCTAGTCTACTCCATCTTGGTAGCTGGCCTCATATAGAGCTTTCAACATCTGTTTTGTACTGGTGGACCAAAACTAACAAGTGCTGAGCAGGGAAGGAAAAATCTCTCTGCTTGGTCTACTGGTTATGCTCCTGTTGAGATACAGCCTAGTATACAGTTAGCTTTTATCACTAGCAGGGCACACGGCTGACCTGAAACCCAAGCAAGCTTTTCAACTGATTTCAGCAAGGGCTAAATGTCAGATTAAACATCTAAGAAAGGGGCCAAAACCCAGGGAGCAGTGGTAAAAAAACAGCAAGCATAAGCTTACAACTATTGAAAAACTAAGCCTTGTTGTGTTTGTTACAATTGGAATTTTTTAAAACTACATTACACTGGGGCATTACCAAAACCTGATGAAAATATGAAAAGCTACATTTATTCCATCTTAAACAGAAATACTTTACACTCAGTTTAACAAATTGATATTTCAATGCTATAAGCTCTTTTCTCCTGGCCTAAAAAAACCCCACCAAAAATAAACAGAAGAGAACCTTCAGCACAAGATGAATAAGTTAAAAAAGAATCTGACTTTTTGGTCACTTACATCAGTTTGTTTTGAACACTGGAGCTAGCCAGAACATCAAAACACACATAGAGGCACTGTTTATTCTAAGTGCTAGAGTTACATCCCTGGTTTTAACCCATCAACAGCTTACTAGCTCTATCCATTCCATTTGAATCACTTCCAAATTCAATCCCATCGGCTACAATGCTACCCATTGGGTCAAGATAAACAAGGTGAATTAAAGCACTTTGTTACCATCATGACAGAAATGTTACAGGATGCAGTTGCTTTTAGGCATGATAGAAAAAAAAAAATGTTCACATTCCAGCTCTTCAAATTCTTAAACTCTGCAAAATTTTCCCCAAGACATTTGGCTTTTGAATTAGGGACAGAAAAAACAACAAACAAGCAATTCCCTGGTATGATTGCTTTAAGACAACTTGTTGCTTGTAAGAAAAAAAGAAGTTTCAAAGTTAGAGTTTACATTTATAAAGAGCAGAATAATTCACAATTTGTGAATTTAATAATTATAGAGACACTATATAAACTTGGGTCACAAAGCTTCTACAAATACATTTTTTAACTAAAGCAAGCTTAGATGATACACAGTATTCCCTCACATCTCCTCCTGCCCCCCAACTCTCCAGCTGACCTGTGACTATCCTGATGACACGGCTATATCTCCAGTAATACATCACACAGGACCTAATTTGGTATCAGATGGTCTTGCATCTCCTCAGAGTCTCCCTGAAACGGAAATGTGTTATTTCCCTAGCTGTTCCAGAATTGCACAGAAAGAAACCACATAATACAAACCTACAAAATAAAGTCTGAGGAATTGGAATCCCCACAGTACTTTTAAAACTCGTAAGGCATAGTTATCAGAACAGTTTAAGTATGTATAATCAGTTTATTTATTGAAGTATATTATGATTTGCACATGACTAAAAATCTTTTGGTGATCAGCACAGAACCTTAAAATACTAAGTTTCACAGATATAATTAGTTAAAAAATAAACATAGGGGAAAAAAATAGAGCTTTTGAGCACAAGCCAGTGACTTCACAGCTGAACACATAGTATCCATAAAGGTGGAAACCTAACAGAAAGGCTTTACAAATATACAATGTATTTCCTTTTTTGTGACTTAGTAGTAACAGCACAGTCCCAAACTGTTGAGTTCATTTCTGCTGTAACAGAATCACACCAACGGGAAGTTAGCAGTGGTCTTCATTTCTATCAGTTGACATTTTCTGCACGATGTCCTACAGTATCATTGCTATGGAAGGCAACTTTACTGAAGCTAATTTTGCTAGATAAAAGGAGCCTGGTGTTTCTACACTAAACTTTGATGTATTGATTTAGTTTTAACAAACTTTTCTCTTTGGTGATTGTCTATCAGCTAGGAAGAGCCTTTTCAAACAGGAAACATTACATCATTGCTCAATATCCAGTATTCATTTTGTAAATTGTCTTCCTTTTTTGGACTGTGACATCAAAAGCAGACCCAGGTTAAAAAAAATAAAGCCTTGGGGAACAAATGACCTCTTGCTAGGGACAACCTAAACCTCTCCAAAAACATCAGTACTAGTACCTCCAGATCTTTGGTACTCTTTCATTTTGGAAAAAAAACCAAAACTGCCAGAGCAAATGCAAAGGTTTTCCATACTTTCCTCAGACAACTGCAGGCTTTGGTTTTTTTTCAGTTCAGGAAGGAGATTAAAACAACATAAGAAGACTTTGGTTTTGTAAGCAAAAGTCAGCATTTTTGGAAGGACAAACTTTGTGAAGTCTTAAGCTGAACAAACACAAAAAAATGTTTTGTTTTTTTTTTTTTTTCTTTTGAACTGTACAAGAGGGCTTAGGTGCAAAGCTTTCCTCCCATACACCTGGCCAGAGCACAGGTAAACACCATCTCACAGGAAAATGGAGGAGGCTTCTTTTTGGATACAGCAAAGAGTATATGGCATTCTACAAATCAAAAGTATGACTTAATAGCAATATTAACCAACAGAGTATAGGTGTCCCAAAATCATAATGAAAGTTTTGCTTCAGAATAGGTGATAAAAAATGCAAAGATTGTTCCTAGAAAGACACTTAAGCACGTCATATTATCCCCATCATAGAATTTAGTGATTTTAATAAGTTTCCTATAAAGTTGTTTTATTTTTTTTTTTAAAGGAGATAAGATTTGAAAGAAATGCTTCCACAGGCACTCAATACCTTCATTACCTAAGATTTTTCCCACGTCAGAGTTGACAAGCACATTATTCTGCTCTTTCAGGTAGCGATGAGACATACAGCCATAGCCTGGTGTTTTCATCTCTAAAAAGCCAGGCCCTGCCCTGACATCACCCCTATTCACATCTGCTAGATAAGCATCCACCACACAGTTCAAGATTTTTCTTATCTGTGGACAAGTCAGCCTCACTTGAACCACACCTTCCAAGGCAGCTGTGAGGTTGAGAAACATAGCTGCTGCTGCAGCAAGCTGGATACCCCAGAAATATAAGCACTGCAGAGGATATGGAACACATTACCCTTCCAGTTTGCACAGGTCATGGGTGAGGGGAATAGGACCACCTGGGCAAAGTGTAAGCCAGCACACCCCCGCCTCCCCTCATTGTGGTACACAGCCTGTTATTTGCACATGAACATTTGAATCACCCGCCGGCCTCGGGGCTCTAAAGGAGCTTACCATCCATCTCCCTGCCTGTTCCTGCTCCAGAGCGGACCTGTGAGGTAAAGGCCCGCCATTACCACACAGCCCCACACCGTCCCCTCAGACAGGGACCAGCCCGTCAGGCGACTCCCGCCTATCTCATCGCTGCCCTCACACAGAAACGCACCTCAGCGATAACGGGACAGGTTTCAACCCTCTCGAACAGGGTGAAACTCCCTTCTCCAGGGCCGGTCCCCCTCACCCCCATCTTGTTTCCCCTCAGGCGCGCCACCGCCCCTCGCCACTCCGCCTCAGCAACCCCAAAAGCCGCGCTCTGGCCCCCACGTCACTCCGAGCACGCCGACCAACCAGAACACAGCAGCACCTGCGCCCGCGGTTTGAGAACCGAAGGTGGGTCCTCCTTGGAGTGACAGCCCAGCTCGGCCTGTCAGCCAGCAGCAGCCCGTCCTCCAGCTCCCCCGCCTCTGCGCGCTGAACGCTGCTGGAGAGGGGGCGGATCCCCTCGGTCTAATTCCCCCCCCCGCGGTCGCGGTCTCCCTCCGCCCCTCTGAGGCGCAGAGGAGATGGACAGGCGTTCTGACCAATAAGCGCAGAGGGTACTTGCGCGCCGGCAAGGCTCGGGACCAATGGGAGCGGCGGCTGGGCGGAGGCTCGAGGTTTCCAAACGCTCCGCGGCGCCATGGGCTGAAAACTAAACCGAGATGGAATCTCCCAGTCTGAACCGGTTTGAGCCGGTTCCGAGTCTGTGGCATTAGGAGGGGGAGACGCGCCGCGCTCAGTCCCTGCTACTACCGCTGCCTCCGCTGTCGTGCGTGTGACCTGCTCATTAGGGGAGCCCACAGGGGGAACCGTCGGAGCAGCTGAGGGGACAAAGTTTAGTGCGACCTGGGGGGGGGTGGGAATGGGGGAGAACTGAGCGTCGGCCAGGCCTAGGGGAGGGTGGCAGCAACAAGAGTAGCGAGAGATCCAGCCGCACGGGCCCGGGCCTGGGCAATCAGCGACGCGGGAGAGAGAGCCAGGGCCCCGCCAAGCCGAAGCTGGGGCAGCCAGGGCCCCGAGGAAGGTAGAAGTTTCAGCCCTCCCCCTCCCCCCCCTTCCCGCCCCCAGGGGCCTTGAGAGGCCGGAGCCCCTCGTCCGACCTCGTTTCCCCCTCAAGGTGCGAGAGGAGGGAAGCGCGCCCCGTCTCTGCACGCGCGGCGGCGGGCGGCCTTGCTCCGGGACTGAGGGGAAGGCGCCGAGGGGAGCGGCCGCGCGGGGGCCGCAGGCTGCTGCTAGGCGCCTAGTGCAGTGAGGCCAGGGTAGGCTTGCTAGGGGGTAGCGTGGGGAGGAGTGGCGCTGATAATACATCCCCGGCAGGGAGGAGGCTACGTTCGTCTTCCCCCCCCCCCCCCGCTTTTTTTTTTTGGACGGGTGTGTGTATTTTTGGTGGTGTTTATTTCAATTTTTTTTTTGGCGTGTGGTTAGAAACTTCGCTTTTCCCCACACCTACTTTTTGAAGGAAGAGGCTCTAAGAAACACGTAGGTAAGTAATGCTCAGGCGGGGGAGAGGGGCGCTTGTTGCAGTGGGTAACGCGGCGGGGGGCAAAGGGGGGAACGCTCGTTAGAAACTGCGGGCCGTGGAGGTGAGGGAATGGGAGGGATACGGCCGTGCGTGTGCCTGTGCGGACGGCGCAAAGTCTTCGCTTTGGAAGGGAGAGGTAATGGGCTCCGAAGAGAAGCCCTGAGAGGCTGAAGTGCGTTTAAGATCGCGGTTGGGTGCGAGCATCCTGGGCCTGGCCGAGAGGCTGAGCGGAGCGCGGAGCCTACCGCGGATGCTGGTCTGCGCGGAACGAGGCGGGGGGCCGGGGAGCTACCGCTGGAGAGCTACCCCTCGTAACGAGGGGGACGAGCGGGCGGGGGGAGGTGGGGATCGGATACGGGCAAAACGAAGGACATAATCTGTAAATTATTAGGAGTGGAAGTTTCCAGAAATATTTTTGTGTGTCTGTGCAGCAGTATTGAAACGTCCGCCTGGATCACGTGGGGGCCCTGTATAGAGCGCAGGGCTGGAGCCCAGGCAGGGAGCGGAGGGAGGGGCTGCGCCGCCGCGGGCCCGCCGCGCTCCGCAGGGCCCCGGCCCGCCCGCCCGGGGCGCCGCCACCGCCGCTTTGCCCCGGCTCCCACCCCCCGTCCGCCGGGGTGCTGGCCTTTAGAGAACCTGTCTGGCCGTGGCCCCGTGGCGGGAGCAGGGGAAAGGCCTCCGCGCTGGGTGGGTGTGAGTTATTTTGGGGAGGCTCCGGGTCGGGCGCGGCCGTGCGGAAAATGAATGCTGCGAGGTGTCGGGCAGATGCTTGCGAAGCGGTGGTGTTTAATGTGGTACGCGGACACACACGTGTGTCCAGTAGTGAGGGAAGGAATCGCTTCGTTGCGATTGCTGGCGTGTTAAGTGTAATGCGAATGTGCTTGTAATATGCTCCTTTTCATATCATGCAGCTGGAGGAATTTACAAGTAATGCAACTAATGGTAGTGGGGCGGTAATTCACTTGGCGTTCAGGAGCGGAATTGCATGCTTGGGAATGGGGCAAAATGACTCTCCTAGGATGGTGGGTTTATTTTGTTTTTAATCGCGACCTCAGTGAGTTTTAAGTAGATGGATTGAAGGTGCTCTAGGGTTCATCGTGAATACTCAGTATTTATTACTGTTAAAATGTGTGAGTGGTTTATTCCTGTGTACTAAATGCCTAAATGGATCGGATATATCCTAATAAGCTAACTGTTGATATTAAACTTAAATGTCCGGGGTCACTGAGAGCTGGGATAACTATGTAAACAGTGCTGTAAATGCAATTCTTTTGACCTTCGGTAGATGTCACATTCTTGCTATCTTGTAGTTCAGATTTTTTTTTATCTTTTGTTTTTGTTTCCCTATTTTTTTGGCAGTGTGGAAGAATTAATTAGTGGTGATTCTTAGACCTGAGGTGAGGAGGAGTTCATTTTGGAGTTTAGGCATGATGTGGGAGGAGAAGTACAGGAATACAGTAAATCGAAGATCATGAGCTTCACGTGGGTACATGGTTAGTAGTAGGAAATCCAGTAGGTTGCAGCTGGTATTGACCACAAAGCCGCCATTTCTATGTTTCAGTTTGCGAGTAGGTAGGTGATTTTGAAGATAATGCTGGGAGTGGCAAGGGCCCTATTCAAAACATTTCCTTTCTGCTTCCCTGTGGTTAACAACTTCTCTTGGTCACGTGGCTCCTTGTTTGCTCTCATTGGGCTGCCTAAAAACCACCGAAAGACGCTTACATCCAAAATGAATGGCCCTACCTGAGGAACGACTAATTTACGACGTTTCTTGTAGTTTGAAAAACCACTTTCCGGCTCATGGTTCAGCCATGGAGGCCAGATGTGAACAAAAAGAGGCGTGCCTGAAAGCGTGCGTTTTCTGGTTGGAGTAGGAGCCCTGATAAGAGTGTAATTAGTTGGTGTAATTCCTTCTAGTAGTGCTGCTTACTGCCCCTCTGTGAGATGAAATTTGTCATTCAAGTGTCCTTATTTAAAATAATGAAATTAGCCTTCTGTGCTGTTCCCTTTCTTACTCCCTTATTTAACCCTGCAGATTTTGAAAACTTCAGGAGTAATTGAGGCAGGGATGTGTGGAGCATTTTAATTTACTTTGGTTTCTCCTTGATGTTTATTTCCTTCCTGTTTCCCGGGTATGTGTTGTTGGCTGTTTAGGTGGAGCCCTCAAAATGGTTACATTAATGTAGTAATACTGATTAAGTTGGGTTTTTTTACTTCAAAGTACAGTTCAAGTGTTAGGGGTTTTTTTAAGTTTTTAACTTTCTGTGTGGAAGTGAATGAAATTGCTTGACACTACTTGAGAATATGCATTTCTAAACAAAAGACTTTCCTTGTCTGTATGCTATTCTAGGACTTTCACTTAATTAGTAATTACTTGTGTTGAGGCACAGGTTTGTCTTGCTCCTATGAGTATGACTTAAGTATGTAAGGCATAAAACAAATTCTTATTTACACATGGAGTTACTTTGTAAGAGCAGATCAGACTTGTAGCTTGCTCTAAAGAATGGGTTGTCTGTGCATATGGGAGGGAGTTTCTAGAAGAGTTTCAGATTGTATCTGAGTATGCAGATAGCTCTAGTGTAACTTTTTTGAGCGATCTTGCAGTTGTCCAGACTTGTAGCTATTCCTTGAGTGAGTGGTTTTAAATGAAAATCGTAGCTGTGGAGGATTCTGAAAAGGAAGGGGAATAGCAGAAGAGGAAGGGAATATGTGTTAGAGTTGCCAGTGACTGAGAGAAGAGGGCAATAAATTTGATGGGGTGCTTCTAACATGGGAGGTGGTGTGAGAAGGTTAGAACATAATTTACTGTTGACAGTTCTGTGGTTCCTGACTTATTTTCTTGCTCTTCTCAATTGTCTGTATCTTGTACCAGTCTTTTGTTGGCAAGCATCTTACATGCACACCCCCAGTCACACCTCACCTGACTTGCTTTGCATAACATTCAGGCTTCTCTAGGACAAAAAGTTAATGCATGTGTCACTGATTTTGTGGGACCCAAAACCTCCAGTAGAATTCCATTTCACTTTGCAGTGCTGATTTAACAGTTCCCTTGCTTCACCCTCTCAAAGTGCCTTCAGTCAACTTCCTTAGTTTCAATGGTAATTTTTTATGTTTTTTGTATGTAGTTAACTTGTAAGGTTTTTTTTCCCCCATAGTATTTGAAAGTTGCCCTCTGGCTAATTTCTTACTGTGCACATTGCTGACATTTCACTTGCATAACCAGTTGCTTAAAAGCTTAAAAAAAAACCAAACCACTTTCTATATGTGTACATCGAGGTTGGAAACTCTAAATTCACTTGAGATTGCTAGTATGACTTTCGGTTGTAATGATAGCAGGTGTTTCTACCCTAGGAACTTAATGGGGACTGGTAAAGGAACTTTTAGGGACTGGTAAAGGTGGATACCTGGTTTGAAATAAGTTTAAGCTTGTTGACAGTACAGGCCATTGACTTGTCAACTGTTAGGTGTTACACCTGCTGAAGACCAGGAAAATTGGTTTGGGGTAATGATGTGTGAATTTAAAAGTTTGTCCTGCTACTTCCTCAACAGTTGAGGGAGTGTTGAGGTCAGTGCTCTCTAGTATTGCTAACATAGCTTGTCTCATTCAAATGAGATGAAGGTGAAATGCTGGCTTTACAACTACATCTAATAATAATAATTTCTTATTGATTCATGATTTTTTTTCTTTATTTTGCAGTAATCTATGCCAGCAATTATGACAATGTTAGCAGACCATGCAGCTCGTCAGCTGCTGGATTTTAACCAGAAACTGGATATCAATCTCTTGGACAATGTGGTGAACTGCTTGTACCATGGAGAAGGCGCACAGGTAAGGTGAAGTTAGAAGCTACATTTATTGACTGTGTTTAACCTTATAACAGTTGAGCAAAATTAATTCACTTCAAGAAAAATCAGTAATATTAATTAATTTACTCAGCTAGTGACTGGACTATCACTGGTAATTTGCCTACCCTGGTTTAAAGACAGGCTTCATATAATGAATATTAAAATGTTAGTTTAGTGTGTATCTATTTCTAGTATGCCTTTTGCTGTTGAAAAGTATTAGCAAGTACAGTTTGGTAAGGGCACTTCGGCTTGCAGCTTACCTGCAGAGGGAAATGAGTTAGCTGGTTTTTATTATTGTAGGCAGGGTTGTGAAGCTTGAAATTTAATACTGTAGAATTGTATTTCAAAGAAAAAAATCTTAATAGTGTTAATACAATATTTGTACTTAAAATGAAGCGTGTCACACATTGAAGAGCAGGGTTTATCCTTTCTTGTGCTTAGAGTTTTTTCCCCCCTACTACCATTTCTCTGCATAGGTTCTTCTTGCACTCTTCTGTGGACCTAGTGCGGCTTGTGAAGTTTAAGTTTAAATTGGGGAAATGTGTGCATTTGTGTGTTTGCATATATTGTCTTCAGAGTGGATCTTATGCTGCTTTTATTATTTCTTGAACTACTTTGAAATAAGACTTAATGTTGAAAGCAAGTATTGTTCTAAGAGTGGTGATGAAGTTCTCTTCTGGAGAATTTTAATTGCTTATGCTAAAGAAATGTGAATTTCATTGTCAGACATCTCTTACTAAGATGTTCTTACACAACAGTAAGAAGTGAGTTAAAATAAGATCAAGTATCTCACGGTTTTCTGATTCACAGAATGAATTCTCGTATCTATTAGCATAAATAATAATATACTTGTTTTCTGTGTATCTTATTTTTAAAAAAAGTGTCTCTGTAGGGCTTACTAATGGGAATTCCTCCAGGTTCTGAAGTACTTGACTGTTTTTTGAAATACTTGCACTAGCTTTAGTTTCTTTTTCTTCAATGACAAACCATTCTTTTGTGTTTTGCCATAAAAGTATGGACTTATGAGTGCTCATTTTGTGACATTTTTGTTTACTACACTCCCTTAGAAAAATAGCTGGTGCTTATTGTATTGTTTCGTTTGAATGGAGCCTAAGAAGTTGGGAAATTTATAAGGAGAACAGAGAGTTAATGCTAAAGATAAGGATGAAATTGCCATTGTTCTGGTATTGTGAGAAGCTGCTTCACTTAAAACAGCTGTGTGTAATCTCTTGTATTTAGAAAATTAATGCATTAAGAATAAAATTCAAGAGATGTTGCTCAAGTGGTGAATGTCAATTATGATATAAATGTATTTTAAGTACATGTACTAATGTGTGTCACTTGAATGAAAGTTTGGTTTGCTAATTTAGTAAGTTTCCAAAGGTAGACACACATTTCACTGAATCTGTGAGCTCCTACCTCCTCTAAGGAGTAAAATTCTTGCAGGAAGAAATGCTTCTCTGGGGAATCTAACATCTCATCTTAAGGGGTGACAGGAATAATAGAAGTTGAGGTAGCTAAATACTAAAATTGGGAGATTAGCAATGGTTTGTCTGGAACAGATTAGGATAATTTGAGGGTAAAAAAAGTTCAGAAGGTGGCCTGGATGGCCCATGCTCAACTTGCTTTTAAGTTCACCTGTTTCCTCTTGCTTAGTTCTTATCTGTGCTTGCAAAGCTCTTGTCTGCTGATCTATATTAGGCAAGAAAGAAGTTCTTTTCTGGCCTAGACTTCTACTTTTTGTGTTCTTAGTGGGTTTTTTTTCTTATAATTTGAAAAGAAAGAATGACCCACAGCTCCCCTCCAGTGCAACACAAGATGAAGGAGACTACAATCTTGATTAAGCATTACTGTTACACTAGTTTTACAAAACTACAGGAATTGATAACCAGAAAAGGAGTTAGTGGGTATAACAGTAAACATTTTGGTGCTTGAGAGAAGGATGTGGAGCAACTGTATTTTGGTGGTGTTGATATTTGATCCTGTGGTTTCTCACCAATATTAGAAGCACTAAGGAGGCTGGTATAAAATGACACCCATATTGAACCTTGAAGTAAGACAGCTTTTCTTTGCCTCTTAACGCTAAACTGCATCAAAAGTGCTGGTTTATTTATTTATTTTTTAAGCTCTAATATACTATGAGAATATGTTTGTACTGCTTTTGGACTTAAAAGGAGTATTTGTGTGCTGCTCTCCATATCAAATCTACAGGGACTTACTTGCTAGTCAAAGTCAATATCAGACTGGAAATTGCTCCACAATGCTATAATAAATTTGAACTGTTGAAGTTAATCCTAAAGTAAAGCTTTAAATGCTTTTTAATTCTATTGAATTGGCTGTATGGTGCAGTGAAAAAATAAGTTATGTTAATTGTAATGTAAAATGTTCATCTTGTTGGTAAGACAGTGCCAGATGTTTGTAGGTGATGTAATTTGCAGCAAGATTTGTCAGGACATGGCATTTTTTGAAATAGCTAACATCATTTGGCTCCTTTAATATTGCCTGTGGCCATCCAAGGCTTTTGAAAAGGATAGCAAAAATTATTTCAACTCTCAGTGTGTAATGGTTTTGCAAGTTACTGAAATCATGGTAGAATAATTGGTAGTGTCAGTCTCAAGGAAGAACAAACTATTATTAGCATGACCAGCTCCTTACCTCTCTGCAATCAGTTTTTATTAGATAAATCAAGAGATTCCTTAGACATAAGGATGTAAGACCTCTAATGCTCTGCTCTGTGGTTCTTCAAAATAACATCAAGAATTTGTGCATCAACAGCTTTGCAGCATGGTACAGTACTCCTTAAAGCTCTCATTTTTATATGAATGCTTCCAGTAGAACTATAAAGTTTGGGTACCCTTGAATACATTTTTATCTGGATGACTTTCTTGAAGGGGAGACAGCTTCCTTCCCTTGTGTGTTTTCTATATGATGGGTGCTGTTCTCACATGTTCACTGCTGATCTAGATGAATCATTCAATATGAAAGAGTGGGAGTAAATACATGACTGTCTTGCACCAATGTGTTTTTGGAGTTTGGTTGTTAATAAACTTCAACTGTCACATGTAAGGAAGCTTCAGGACTGGTTGCTTCTGACTGAGTTTTTCCTAACACTTGGACAAGTGATTTAAAGATGGTTTATATATTATATCTTCACTGATAACATATAATTTCTCAATGTAGTACTAATAACTTTTATTTTTTTTACCAAACTTGCTTGTAGCAAAGAATGGCACAGGAAGTCTTGACTCACTTAAAAGAACATCCTGATGCTTGGACAAGAGTTGATACTATTTTGGAATTCTCCCAGAACATGAATACCAAAGTAAGCAAATTACCTTTTATTTATTTGGTTTCTTCTTTCTTCCATTCATAAACTTTGAGGAAGGTATCTCACTTTTAGCCATAGATTTTCTTGATTCAAATCACATTTTAATTGTTTCCAAAGTCAGCTTTAAACAAGAGTATTTAAACCTCCTTTCACATTGACAAATTTATTTCTTTTTCTAAATTAAAAAAAGAGCTAAATTGGAAATATAAGCTCTTTTGTTTTTACAAGGCATGTACAAGCATAAGGCCATTTCCAAATACTGGTGTGTGTCTGTATATATCTGAGTAAAGAGAAGTCTCCTAGAGCCACGTTTTGTCCTCTGATAAGTGCTTGTCTCGTTTTGGTCACAATGAGAGCCACGTGCACGTAACCAAGGAAAGAATTTGTCCCTAAGTGTGTTAAAGACAAAATACAAACCTTATTTAGGCCAAGACTTTGAGCAATCGGTGAAAATTAAGCACCCAAAACTCTTTATAGTGTGAGGTTAGTCTTTACTAATATGGAGAACACATTTGCTTTGTACTGCTGTTTTGAGTCTATCCATCACGGTAGAGACTAAAAGGGGCAGCATTCATTTTTTTTCCTACAATTTTAAATGCTTTACCTAAGACTTCTGAAGTTTGAACTGAAAAGTTGCTTGAAATGTGTTTCTACTGTCTTAAGTTGGACGATTATTATCTCAAATAACTGACATGCATGGTTTTCTGCTTGATACACACCGTGTTCGAACAGAAAATAGTCGTGTTTGGATAGTTTCTGAAATCAAATGGTATTCATTAAACAGTTCAATTTTTTCTTTCAATGCTCTCTGAAGTTTAGGGGAAAACAGTTTAAAGAACTTCCTCAAAGTGCTAACCTTTAAGTAACAGTGTTTGCCTGTTTGCTTGCCTGGTAAACTTTGCTTTTTACACTGACAGACATTACTAATGTTTAAGTTGATTTATCAACAGTATTTTTAAAAACTCAAATTTGTCTTGTGAAAAATGAGATGATTAGAGGAACAGAAAGAAAGCAACAGGTAAAGAATTCTTCAATTTACATAAATTGCAAATGATTTGGTGCTAAATTTGTGCACTATGACATTTGGCTTTTATGCAATCATATTTTTTCTTTAATTAAGCTGTTAACACTACCTGATATTAATCATAATGTTCCATTATGTTGATTGCTTGTAATAGGAAGAAAAGGGGTGTCTTCCTGTGCAACTGACACAGCTAGGCTTTGACGGCAGGCCTCCACAAGGTCTACCCTTTTGATTCCCTTTAACTGAATTCTGTTCATCAATTGTTTTTGTTTCTTGGGAGGTGGGAGGGAAAGGGATTCGGTGGATAGAATAAGTAATAATAAAGGTACCATAGAAATTTCTACCATAGGGATCATTTAATACTTTTTTTAGTCTTTGCTGTTACCTGTCCCTCATCTTCATAACTGGACAGTGAATTTATTAGTTAGAAATAAGCAAACAAAGAGCAAATGAGTTTTGAAAGACATATATTTTACCGTTTGTGTTTGGCTGTACTGTTGCAATAGTTGGTTAAAAAGCACTAGTAGTTCATAGGGCAAAACTTGTAATTGGTGTCAGTGACTCTTTTTTGGGGCTTGATGTATATTGTTATCAGGGAAATGGTGAAAATTAAAACAATCAAAATAAATTAAGCTTAAAAACAAAATAAAAACCCAGGAAAGCCCATTCAGAGTGTTCAGGTGGTCCGATGGCTTGGCAAGAGGAGTTGTGTAGGTGAAGACCATACAACGATTTTACTACTGCTGCAATTTTGTTTCATGTGTGAGTGCTGATAGAAATGAATGTTACTAGTACTGAAGGGGAAGATGCTAGCAGAGGGCAGAATTGAAGTCACATGTCTACAAACAATGCATGTTTTCATGGTTTAAGGTATATGGGTCTGAATTAGCTATTTGTGCAGATAATAGGGGTAGTTGTGGCAAATCGCTGGAGGTGTCTGTCCTCATCTTTGTCTCAGAGGTAATCCTAAGTGGAGATAGAAAACTATGAAGATGAGATATGTCTACAGTTTGTCAGGATTTTCATTTATGTTTTGTTTGGTCATTTAGTGCTTCTGTTAAATGAAACCAGACTTGCCATTCTGATCTTAAGCCAAGTAGTTTGACTTGTGGAAAAAAACCTGTTTGGAAAACCAACATTAGTTTTGTAGCTCATATCTGAAAGGGCTAATTAACATGTGTGCCTGTAGAATCTAGGAATGTAATTAGAGTTTAGATCTGCGTTAGAGAAGTTAGCACTGTCTGATACCAAATGTTCATACTTCAAACACTGTCAGAAGCTTTTTAAAGTGTGTTGTGAGCCTGGATCAGTTGCAGATGATGTCTACAAATCTATAGCAGTGGCTGAAATCACTTCCTGGGAAGTGATGCGCTTTGCTTAAAGAATGTTTTCATATGTTTTCCTAAATGAACATTCCCTTGATTTCATTTAGCTTTTATGTTAAGCTGTTCACAAAGGAAAAATACCCTGCCAACTTTGTCAATGCAAATTTTTTTTTATGTCCAAGATCATGGAAGATGACAATGTTTTGCAAATACAGAATGTACATAGGAAGCTCATGGAAGCGTGGGTCAGACAGAAGCAAAGGGGGGAATGTAGGTTATGTTAAGATGAGAACAGCAAAAACTTTATTCTAATACAATGTAGTTTGGGACAGTCTACATTGTAGTTTTTTTTTTTTAATTAAACTGATGTTCATATGATCCCTTTGGTTGAAATGTTAATGATCCTACTTTGTATAACAACTAACCATTTTAAAGAGGAACTCTTATTCTCAGCCAAATTTTTAACTGTGAAAACTTGAGTTTACCTTTCAGGCATTGTTGTGATTTTTTTTTTTTCTTCCTAATTCACTGCACATAAAGTAAATGCAAAACTTCTTGCCCCTTTTTCTCTTCTGTCTATTCATGCTAGTGGGGTTTTACATGTTTAAGTTTTTCACTCATATCACCACAACTTCTTTCCCTGTTAATATGAGTTGACAGTAGGGACAAATGGGCAGAGGGACTGGCCTTACTGATTACTTTACAAGGGTGATGTTTTTTGGTAAGAACATAGGAAGGAATTCCTGAAAGGTAAAAGGATTTTCAAGAGTTTATTCACATTTTTATTATTCTTTGACTGAGCACAAAAGTTCATCTTTAAATAGTAGAAATAGCTGCCGTATTGGGGTGGGTGTTGAAATTAAATAAACCTGTGGGTTGTCTTGCTGTTCCTAAAGTAACACACCAGAGAAGTTTGGGAAATACTTTATTTAGAAAATGCCAGTGTCAGGACATGTGATACTAAGACAAGATTTTTTTTTTCAGCTCTTAGAGGATCGATAGGAAGTGTGAGACCATCCAAGCTGCTAAATATTTTAGGAGCCTGGTTGTGTTAATAGTTGAATGTATGAGTAGTCATTTATGATGCAAATTCATATCTGGCTGCTACTTTCTCTTCTCCAGATAGCCAAAATTGTCTGCCAGAGGGCTTTGCCTTTTTTTTTTTCCCTCCTGGTGTGAGCATGACCAAACAGCAGGACTTAGTATAGCAAAGAATAAAACAAGAAAAAATGCATGAAACCTCAGTAAATGGGTGAATAGACATGTATTTAATGAAACTGTTAGTTTAATAATCATGAATTCTTAGACATTAAGTGTGAATGTCTGATTGAATGAGAGTCCTGAAAGTTACTTAGTCCTACAGTAATGTACTCACATTTTGTTCTTCTCCAATTTCAGTATTATGGACTGCAAATCTTGGAAAATGTGATAAAAACAAGATGGAAGATTCTTCCAAGGAACCAGTGTGAAGGTAGGGAGGGACTACTGTCTTTTCCTAATAACTTTGTATATTAACTGAGATTTAGACTGTTGGTTCCCATGTAAGTAATTTCCAGCTTCAAATACAATTGGAGTAACTTTTGGTCCTATAGTAACACCATCTGTGCTTGTCTGGATAATGAAGCTGTATCTTTGCCTTTTGTGATAATGGTGTCAGTGGGGTAGTGAGCACCTGAAATTTATTATTAACCTGAAAGTTATTAGAAGATAAAAGGTGGGACTGATGGTTTGCAACATTATCATGTGTTTTACTGACAATCCAAACTTAGCTGAAGAGATCTTAACTCTAGGCAGCTGCTGAGGTAAGCTTTGACGTAGAGCTGGTGATTCTTTGTACTTGGCACAGGAATCTCTTCAGCCTGTTGTGACTGGGTGTGCAGCCCCACTGCTACACTGTCATTTTTCTAGTAGGTTGTAGAAATTGTAAACTCTTAACTTTTTATTGAAACTGTAACCAGTCATAATTATTTTAAAATACAAACACTAAGTAGATGTGTAGCATTAAGTATCCATGGCCATTCCTTCATTTAGGACCTGAGATACTATAAAGTCATCTTGAATTCATTTAAGTGTGTATATAGCTAGATTGCTCTAATTGTAAGTGCAGTGTAAGGCAAATCCCAGCCTTTTGTTATTGCAAGGGATCTTGAAATCTGAAATGTGGTTTGTTTTTGTTTTTTTCTCCTCCCTGCCTTATATCCTGGAATGGGTGTTGTATTTTAGATATTGGTTGTAGTAAGTGGAGGTAACTGTATAGTATAGGATTAGTGCTTGCTCACGTAGCTTTCTGTCAAGTCATGATAACTTGGACTTCAAAGCATTAACTACAACTACTTCAAATTCTTAACACTGAATATTGTCACTTGGCTTTTTCACTAGAAGTTGATTTTGGAGCTCATTATAGTTATTCCAGATTTCTTTGTTCTGCTGTGAGCTTCTATCAATAACGTTAAGATGGGCTTTAAATTTTTACTGCCAGTGCTTAAGGTTGGAAACTTGTTGATTACAATGTAACTAGGTGTTGATGAAAACAAATGTGTGGACTTGCATGGTTCTGGGACTTTTCTTACCTTTCCCTGTGTCCCCTCCAATGAAGAGTTGACATGTAAAGCGTGGCTCTCTGAAAGTGGAAGCAAGGTTTCACATACATTCTGCTGTTGGAAACAGGTTTCTAGGGTACAGCTTCAATTAAGGCTCAGACATGACTATATCTTTTTGAGAAACTGAAGGAGCACTTTGAAACTGTCTTCATTGTGAATTTTTGTTTGTTGTTGTTAATGACCATCTCAGCTTACTCAGATCTTGTTACATTCTTGACTGTGAGCACTTACTTTCAGCATTTGGAAGTTGTTCCAAAGTTTTTGGCTATGGGATCAAAGAGTAGGAAAGCAAGGATTTTAGTAGTTTGAAGAAGTCACTTTGTGTACTACTGCCCACTGGTGAGACAAAATGTAGTAGAGTAGATGTTGCAGAGGTAGATTTATTTGAAGGTCTGGAACTGAGCAAGTGCCAAGTACAGAATATGATTCAGTAATTCTATGTGTTAGAAACACATGTTCTTAATACCCACAATAGATGACAAACAGTGGTGATCGGATGAGGTGCTTAGAGTAATGTTATCTTGGCTGTTCTTGATGACAAGACAATACTGGATACATGGCTTAAATGACTTGTGGAACAGATGTGTTTGAGTTGATGTTTTGGATTTATTCTTCACTGTTTGTAAGAATGGTAGTAGTTAGTATTTGTGACTAGTTACTGTCATTGATGCAGTGACTATAGCTTGATACATCACAGTACTGAATAAAGTTATTTCTGTAGTTGTGAAATGAACTTTAAGCATTCTACTTTTCCTTACTTGGGTACCTCTGAAGACTGTAAGGGATGGGAGGGAAACCCTTAATCCTAACAAATGTGTGTCTTGAGTTCAACCTTTGAAAGGATTTTCCCTTTCACAAAGCCAAACAAAAATTGTGAAATATCTCATTTTACAAGAATTAAGTTACTAGGCTTCTATTTATCTGTTTTATCCTGTGTGTCAGTAGAAAAATCAAATAGCATTAGCATATTGTGGCATTTGCTCCATCTTGGCCACTGTGGTGTAGGAGGGAGGATCTATGTTTCATCTCTAATCCAGTTTCATCTGGTCTGTGGTGATGTGGTTTGAGTGGTTGTTTTTTTATGGCTGATGATACTGGTAGTGCAAAAGAACTGCTCCAGAGCTCATTTAGATAGTTTGATTACCTGTGAGATAAGAAGACTGGATAAATTGAGGTTTCCTTAATTTTGACTCCAGTAATTCCATTAGTTGACAGGATTTTCCTGTTTGAAGTCTTAACTAGTAGAAACTGAAACTCAGTATAACAAAGTAAAGCTTATTAACAAAGCAGTTCATGCAGGTTATAAATCACTCACATTTACCATATGTCTTTCTGTATAAAACTTAACATGTCTAACTTGATTTGTGTAGTAAATACAGCTGACAAATCTTACTTTAGGTTAAGATTAAACTAAATCTATTTATGAGAAAATACTGTCTTAGCTTTGTAGCAATAGCAGTGCTTAAGAGTTGAAGTTAAGAGCAGATCTGAAAAGAGCTGCCAGTGAATGGAAAAAGAATTTTGAAGCAACTTCCCTGATAATTATTTGAGAAAGAAATCGATACCATTAACTGCAAAGCCTGAACTGTAGCTTTTTTAAAAATCTTTTTTTCTTCTAACTATACCTCAAGTTGTACATCAGAATGACTTGTTTGGCCTTGAGATTAGACAGGGTTTGGTTATTGCTTCTGTCTGAGTGCTGGGAAGTTTTAGCTTCCAGCCTGGAATTCCAAATGCAAGTAGGAAAATCTTTAGATGCGTTCTTGGACTTGAAACCACATTCTTCAGTTTGCTTTTATTTTAAATATTTCCTAGCCTTTTGCTCTTCTGGCCTTGGTACTCTTTAACTTGTAAAAAGTTTTATTTGTTCCTCAGGTTTCATTTATTTTAGAAGGTGAGGATTGTAAGCATATTTGGGGAGTTTGTACCTTCCTGTAGGTCTAAAGTGGGGATTAGACAAAGCAATCTGTTTATATTTCTAAAATACTTACCTAGTTACTCTGCTTTTTACTGTTCTTGATTTTTGTTTGTTTCTTTTGGAGTTAAGTTTGAACCAACTGGCTATCTAAAAGTGGCATTTATGGGGCACAGAAGTGGTAACATTCAGTTAAATCGGATATCTGGTCTACATGTTCAGCCTTGAGACATATTTTAATCGATGATCATAATATTAGGTTAGACTTGCTTTTTATAATATATTTGGTCCTTAAGAGGATACTTAGGATTGCTCTTAAACATCTATGGGTGATGTAATGTAGTATTCATTCAACTTCATGGAGACTGCTTTAGTGAAAGGTGGGTGACATATTCCAGAACATCCCACACAGTGGTAAATTTGGCTTATTTCCGGAGTATTGTACTATCATTTTCAAGGAGAAGTTCTCAGTTTCTCCAGGTTGAGACTCAGCTGCTTTCTGATGTTCTGTAGAACTGATTGTTTAATAATACTTGTAAAGGATGTCATTTTATTCAAGTACTATGGTCTCAATAGGATTTTCTCTTACAATGTAGAAACCTGCCTAGAAATAAAGGCTTCTTGGTCTTTCAGTTCAGTGATGTTTCAGCAATCCCTCATTGTGAAATGAAATTCTGTTCCCGTGCACAGAGTGAGCTTGTCTGGAGTGTTTTGAGTTGGAATGGATAGGCACTTTTTCATTATGAAGCCTGAATTGCTTGTACAACTTTTCTCGTTTTTAAATGGGGGAAAAAAAGAAGTGAAGTGCTGAGAGAGATGTGGTTTAGTGGCTCACAGGAAGGTCCTGGAGTTAAGTATAAAGCTTTTGATGTAGTAGAAGCTGCTGTAGAAGAGATTTTTCTGTGGAGTGATTAGCTATTTTAATGGAAATTTCATGAAGAGATGTTTTTTGATTCTCTGTTTTATGAAGGAGGAATGAACTACCTGACACTTAGAGGGGGGGGGGAAGGGAGGGTGCAGGGCAGGACATGGCACAAACTCTAAGCCCTCTAAGAATTTTCTATTTTTTTACTATTGAAAAGCAAATAAAAAATGGATTGATTAAGGTCACCTCTAATGGGGAAAGGTGATTGGTGGACAATGTGTTAAAGCATTCTTTCTCGAGACTATAAGTAAGATAATTTTTTAACCATATTTTAGGCTACTTAAAGAGTTTAGTAGAAGGGTGTATGCATACAAACATTCCTGGATCAGACAATTCAGGTTTAGGATTTGAAATTCTAATTTAGGTTGTGAAATAATGTTAATTTGCTGAATTATGTTGTCCACCTACTTCATTTATGCCTTTTATTCTTTAAGCAGAGAATTTGTGAATTTTAGTAAAGACGCATGAACTTGCATCTGCAGCACCAGCTAGAATAATTTTCAGCACTTAAGTGTTTGTGCCTTGTAACTGCATAAAAGGATGTGCTTGTTTGTCTTGAGTACAAGTGGTTTTATCTACAGGTGTGTGCTTGCTAAGTGTGTGTGTGTTCATAGTGGCATGCTGTGTTGGTAACGACGAGATGCGGTTGCTTCTAAAAGTACACCTCCAGATGAATCTAGAGGATGTTTTCCACTTGTTTTAGGCTGATGTTGGATCATATGACATTCCTTGCTATCTCAGTCCAGCTTTAACCATTGAATAGCTTGGACCACCTATTAAAATGACCTCCAGAAAGTGTTTCTATTAGGCTACATTCATCTCTTTGCAGAGGAGCAATTTTTATTTAGGACTACAATATCTAATGTTCATATAGAAGCTTTCTACAAGGCCTTGAGTTAACATCCTTGCTCTATCCTCCTCCTATTAGTACTCTGTAAAAAAGTACTTTTCGTACTTTGCTTAGCAGAAAATGCTAACTCTGACAGTACTCCAGACTTTCTGACAGTGATGATGTCCAGTCTTGCTGGTAACTCGAACATAGAGGTTGGAGCTAGACTGATCTACTGTCAAACTACTGCAGATAAAAGTGTTGCTCACCTGTGCACTTTTTTCTCTTTGAAACAATACTGGTGCTTCTTTGTCCCTTCAGTGTACTGGTTCAGGGAGCTGGCAGAAGATAGTTTCAAAACAGTTTTAAAACTACTGAATTTCTTTGGCAACTCTTATTTTCTACTCTTTCAGCCTCTGAACAATTTCTTAAGCAGATGCTAGGAGTGCTAGTGCTGTCTCAATCAAAGTTCTGGAAGGGAAAACAGGATCCTGCTCCCTTTAGTCACAGGCTGTCGTGAGATCAGCATAGTTGTAATGTCAGATGATCCTTGAAGAATGTTACGTGTGTCCTGGTATTGTGGTTGGTGGCTACTTTTGTTGTTTTGTTGGAAGATATCTTTTCCAGAAATGTCTGTCTCTTCCTGTTTGGTCCAGTGAAAGGTCTGAACTTGGCAGCTGTGGTGTTGCCATCTTCAAGAACTGTTCAGCTGTTTGTGTGATTGAAGGAGACCTTCTGGGCAGTGTTTTTGTGGCTTGTGAGTCTTGTGCTTGCCTCCTTAAAATACATTTATCACTAAGTTCTCAACACACAAATTTAATAAAATCAAATGGACTACCCTTGAACAGTTTCTTGGACATATTCTACTGAAAAATGGTAACTAGTCTGTGTTGATTTTTGTCAGTATAAAGGAGAAATATCTTTGATCTATCCTGAGAATTATCTGTGGAAAGAAATGAGCTATTAAATAGGGAGCAGAAACCACAATGCTTTAGTGTTTTTGTGTGGTTTTTTTTTTTAAGTAGAAAATGCCATTTAAGCCAAAAAAAGCATTAGACAATTGGTTAGGTGCTGCTTTTAAGGGATGAAGAATATGACTTTGTTGACTGGATGGAAAATCTTAGAAGCCTGCAGCCTGACTTTTGAAAACTACCAAACTTTTTAGGTTGCTTTTTGAGCTGGGCTGTACTCAACTTCCTAGCCTCAGTGAAGAAACTTTGGAGGAGAGCAGCTGTTTTCATGTGCTGACTTCAAGGCCAGATCTATGGTAGCATAAGATATAAATTGTAACTGAACAGCATAGTACTACTGATGCAGCAAGAGGGAAAATATGTAGCTTTGGAGTAAAAAAAATCCAAGAACAGCACTTGCTTTCTAATTCCTTTTTGAAATGTGAAGAGTTGCAACAGTAGGCTTCTCTTAGTGGTTTGGCAGACAGTAACAATAGTTTAGTTTTTGGCATTGCAAACCTGTTTCCATACTATTTTAGGAACTTTCATATTTAGTTTGTGAATTACTGTAATGCTTCAGTAAAGTGTATGTTTGAAAATACTAGGGCAGGCCTGTGATGTCAGACTAATACCAGTGCTTGGTAATAACTCTTAGCCAGTGACTGACAATAGTATTTATTTTGGTAATGATTATTCTTTTGGAGTAGTGTGGATTGATCCCAATTGACAACTATGAATAGTTTATTTGTAGTTGGAACTACCTGTAGAACAGCTCCTGCCTAGTATGTTTCTAATGCTTCTAAGTCTGGACTTTGTTTTCCAGATTGCAGGAGAATGCAATTATCAAACTATTTCTTTTCATCCTGTTGCTCAGGCCTGAAATAAATAATAAAAAGATTAATTCTTGAAAAGTCTTAGAGACACTTAAATTTGGAGTAGAGGCTGGGGGGGAAGTGAAATGTCTTCAATGTAAGACATTCTTCTCGATGAAGTACCGGCTTTTTTTAAGGTCTTCAATGTATGTGTTTTGTCTTCATGAGTCAGTTGACTGTCTTGTTGAAGAAATGATTGAAACCTGATATTGGATTTATGTAGTTGAATAGCAAAATACACACCTATTCTGAAACTTCCCTCTGACAAAAGAAAAAGGAACCAAAAAAGCTTGCTTGTCTTGCAGGTGTTTAATCCCCAATGTGCTCAGATTGATTGTTGTCAAAGCTGTGTTGAAGTGGAACTATCTGTGATGTTCATCCAGTTCATGACTCCAGATCCTCTTTGCTTGTCTTTTCTTGAAGGCAGATATTTTTGTACAGAATGGGTTTATATACTTACATACATTGTGAAGAAAAGTCACTTGGAAAGCCATTGTTTCCAGTAATGGATAGCTTAACGGTGAGGAGGGAGCTGGGGATTAGGTGGCAAAATCAGGTGACAGTATAGCTTACTATAGTGCTGTGTGGTGGTTTGTTGGTTGTGGGGTTTTTTTGTGGTAGGGCCAAAGAATAAAGTAATTTAAAACATTTGTAAAAGAAAGACAAGAAAATGAGTGGTTTAAATAGGATTTGTGCCCCTAATCAACAAATTAATTTAAGGAAAAAAGGCCAAAAGTAGTGAATCAGAGTTCATTAGGAGTTTTGTAAAGCACAGCATCCCTGTATGCTATAAAAGCACAGTAGTCTACATGCAAGTGCATTGTATTATGTAGGTAATAAATTTTAAGTTTTGTTCTTGTAAGATCATGCAGGGAACACTTTGCTTTGCATAGTCTTTCACTTTCAAATGTTGTGCATAGGAATTCCTGTGTTTAGAATAGGTAATTTAAGTAAAATGGAGCATCTCTGAACTTTTATGTACAGTGAAGGTGGGGGATCAAAGCTTATTGTAGCTAATTTGGCATGAGAACTGAAGTCATGCAAAGAAATACATTTTTTTAGTTCACTTCCTGTTAATAAAACATTAGTCACAGAAGATGGGAGGACTCTCTTGTTTTTATTTGGTCTTGCCATTATGAACATTTGACACTGGCCAAATTTGGAGTTTCCAGGTCTGACTGAAAATGTGTAACAGATAAAACTCCCTCAGTGAGTTGTATTTCTACAGCAGCATTGTGAGTACCTGTTGTAGCATATACCAGGGCTTGGAGAGAGCTGAATGCCATCTTTCCATCCTCAGCTTTATACAATGTTACGCAGTACTACCAATGTAGTGTTCCTCAAAATTGCTTGCAGCCTTTAGGACACTGATAGGTTTCTTCTGTTTCAAATTACTGAAGGTACACTCTAATCCTTAGTCTGTTCTTCTTTTGTTTTATTTGAAATGATTTGAAAGCCATTTTGCACATCTGAAATACCCTCTTGCAGAATTGATACAAAGTGGATTTTTTCCCATGTAATGCTCAAGAGGGATGCTCACTGACACATGTATCCATGTTCCTTAAAGGTGCTTCTCTTTAAAAACATGAAGTATCTGAAATTAGAAAAATCCATTATTACATTAATGATATCTGGTATGGTTGAAAATAAATTCCTAATTCTTCTGCAGGTATTAAAAAATATGTTGTTGGCCTCATTATCAAGACATCATCTGATCCAACGTGTGTAGAAGTAAGTGAATTACTTTAAGGGTAGAAAGAGGGAGGGGAATATTACACACAACCTGACTCTTCTTTCTCTTCTCTAGAAAGAGAAAGTGTATATTGGGAAACTGAATATGATTCTTGTTCAGGTAAGTTAGAGTTCATAAAGTTCTAAATGTTGATATAAAGTCTTTGGCTTTGTGTATGTATCTAACATATGGATGCTTCACTTTTCAGATACTGAAACAGGAATGGCCTAAGCACTGGCCAACTTTTATAAGCGATATTGTGGGAGCAAGCAGGACTAGTGAAAGCCTTTGTCAGAACAATATGGTGATCCTTAAACTATTAAGTGAAGAAGTGTTTGATTTTTCCAGTGGCCAGATTACTCAAGTTAAAGCTAAACATTTGAAAGACAGGCAAGTATAATTTAAATAATAAATAGGGTAGACTTTGTGCTTGCTGCTAAATAGTTGCTCTCACTTGGAGCTTCTGAGTAAACACGTACAGCTGTCTGATATCAGAAACTGAATGAGTTACTAATTTTTCTTGAAAGCAGGACTGTTAGTTTCTACCAAACTTACTTTGTGTACACAAATATTTCTGCCCTATGCAATAAATATCTGTTGACTGATGGTTCATATCTTTTTAATAGAGCATTCAGCATTGCTTGTTTATCTAAGCGATAATTTGCAGGCACAGACTTTGAGCTACTGCAAAATATGCATTATTACTATGAAAATGAGTAAAATCCAGGTGGCTTGTGAGTGCCTCTGTGGGCATAGGTCTTCAGGACCTGTTCTCTGAGCTTAAATGTGTTGATTAAACTAGATGAGATTGTTTAAGGGATGTAGAAATGCTTATTTATCTTTTCTTTTTTTTTTCTTGCAGCATGTGCAATGAATTCTCTCAGATATTTCAACTGTGTCAGTTTGTGATGGTAAGTCTTATTTCTTTAAGGATGTTTTTTAAAAATCATGCCTAATAAATGTCATAACTAAACACCAATGGTCATTTACAGGAAAACTCCCAAAATGCTCCCTTAGTTCACGCAACTTTGGAAACTTTGCTACGATTTCTCAACTGGATTCCTCTGGGATATATATTTGAGACCAAGTTAATCAGCACACTAATATACAAGGTATTTATGCAAAAATTAATGTCTCTTAAATTGCAAAGCTGTGTGCAACACACCTGTAATACTTCTTGTTTGTTTTCTTCTCTCAATAGTTCTTAAATGTTCCCATGTTTCGTAACGTCTCTTTGAAGTGCCTCACAGAAATTGCAGGTGTCAGTGTAAGCCAATATGAAGAACAGTTTGTAACACTTTTTACACTGACCATGATGCAGTTAAAACAGGTAATGTTTTCTTAATAAATCGGTATCTCTTGACTGTTTCACAGGACCTAGTTCAGTTTACAAGCTCGTAGTCATTCTAGCACTCTTGACAGGACAAGTATTGTTCTTCAGAGGTATTTATGGCTTGATCAGCAGATGCTAAGTATATTTTTGACTCAAAATCACAGCTGTATTTCTACTGCATTGATTTGTTTTGATTAATTTAAGCAGTATTTTGAGCACTCAGGCTGTCTGATGGAGAAAGCTGAGATGCAGCAAAATGTGTACAGCATGACTTGTAAGACCTAAACTGACCTAACTTCTGTGAGTTGATATTTAATTACTGAAGCTGATAGAAATGTTTATTATATCAAGCCATACTTGAAATTTACATAATTTGAGGATTTCCCTCTGTGCAGAGTATTTGGCTTGTTCTGTAACCTGCAAGTTTTTAGCATGACTTGCATATGAATCTGATGCCAAGTGTTGCATTTGTTGCAGATATTGGAGGCTCTTAGCTCTGTAAAATGAAGAGCAATCAAAAACCACACAAAAGCTGACAACAACAGGAGTATTACACTTCGTGGTCTTTGTTCTGTAGCGTCACAGTGTTGACATTAAAAGACTGTAGTTCACTGCTAGATGACAATATTAACAATATTTTAATTGTTTAGTGGTAGAATTTAGAAGGCCCTGTATCTCCTGGGAAGTACCAGATAGCTCTAGAAGATGACTGGAAAACACGTTCCAATGTCCTTAAAGAGTCTTCCTTACTAATATCGAAATACTGTGGAGATGGTATTTCATTATGTTTTGACAATACATAACATATAATAATATGTAACTATAGATTGTTATATATACCATACATATTGTGTTTTGAAACTTGAAGTTAGTTGGGACAGATGACAAAGACATTTTTGGAACACTTTTGCCCAATACCACTCGAAATAACTGTGATGGAGTAGATACTTTGTTTTCAGCTGTTGTTACAAGGGATGGAAAAAAGTTTATCAGAACTTTGTTTTCTGTTTGCATTTTCATTTCACTGTCCGTTTTGGGATGAAGCATGAAATCAAGGAGCTTTAAGACTTTAGCAGGAAAGCTCTGTAAGGAAAGATCCTGTGAAAAGCAGGTCTTTTTTTGCCAAAGGGCAAAACAGTTTTGAGTATCCAGTAATTCTACTCCTGTATTAAAAGGGAAATTCTTGATTATGTCTATGTTCTTTCATTAGATGCTTCCTTTAAATACCAATATCCGACTTGCGTACTCTAATGGAAAAGATGATGAACAGAACTTCATTCAGAATCTCAGTTTATTTCTCTGTACATTTCTCAAAGAACATGGCCAACTTATAGAAAAAAGATTAAATCTGAGAGAAACATTAATGGAGGTAAGTTGCTCAGTTTATCCAGTTAAAAAAATGTACTAAGGATGTTCTCATACTCAGCAGATGTGATACTAATATGACCTCTAGATCACTTAAAGTGAGTAAGAAGAGGGGGGAAATCCTGTTTGTTTCCCATAATTTGTAAATTATATGAATACAAAAAGCTTTCAAAAATTTGTTACCTGGTGGAACACTGCTTCAGTGGCAGTCACTTTTTAGTGATCCTAGACTAACACAGTATCTGGAGATATAAGTCTCTCTTCTATTTGTTCTTCCCTGAACGTGTTGCATAGTGCTTAAAAATAAATGCATACATTATGTTTCTGTGAGTCTTTACACATCATATTTTCTGTTTAACTTGGAAAAATGAGGTATTAATAGGACTTTGTCAGCCTGTGTGAAACAGTTCATTTAGGTTTTTATTCATCATTCAAAGCTGGTTTCTAGGGTACAGCACATGCCATAGTTCAGCACTTCCATCCTGGTGTGGTTTCTTATCTAATGTGCCATTTCCTAAAGTTTTAAATGAAAAGCTTTTAAGTACATTCTGCAAGGATGGTAGTCTGTTCCTTTGTAATGAAGACAATGTATGCCAGGAATGCTTAATGGCAGAGCTTTACTAAATGACTATGCATGCTTTGTTTTGTAGTGTTACTAGTCTTGGAGGAGGACCTACATGTAGGCCTTAGTTATCAGCTATCTTACAGCAGTTGCTGAGAGAAAGCCTTCTTGGAGTTGTCCTTCCTCTCTGCTTGTTCTGTTCTTTCTTGGAAATGCTGCATTCTTTTCAGTTTTGACAGAAAAGTGCAACTTTGTATTGGAAGTATTGGAAGTTCAATCAAGAAGGAAGAGTTGAAAAGACTTTAGGTCACTGCTTAAATACTCAAGGTCCTACCTCATACTGTAGTGGGGCTAGGTCACAAAATTAGGGGTTTCCATTGTGTTTTCTTAATTATGGGTGAAACTTTTGCTGAGGGTGAGCTGTTCTGTGGTGACTTTTGCTAGTTCGCTCCCACTGCTGAGCTCCAAGGGGATGCAACTGGCTCCGTAGCCCCTTGAAGCACCACTTCCTGTGCCTGGAATCAAGGCCTGTGCCAGGTACAGAGGCCATAGGGTGAGGATCTGCCCTGAGGGAGGGCAGAAGAACGCCACCACAAGTTTAAACCTGGAGACCAGGTTCCACTGGGAGAGGGAAGTACATCTTGTAGGTGATTAGCTGTAATACAACGTGTCTATCTGAATTATAGTGCATTTTCCACCTGGTATTCTTAATGCTTTTCTTCTGGAAGTAGCATTCTACAGAAAATATTTATGATTAAGTTGGTTGAAAGTGACAAATTAGAGCTAATGTAGAAAATGGACTGAGGGGAGCATTACTTATAAAATGGAGGAAAAAAATCCCAAATCCTGTACTTGCAGGTTGCAGTTTTAAATTAACTGTGAATTGGCAGAGCACAGCTCAAACTTCCACCTGTGTTAAGACTTTATTAGGAAGACCTGTGTAAATAACTGAAATTCCTGTACAATTGTGTGCAATGCTGTTTTTAGGTATTAGTCTCCTCTCTTCTCTAGTATAACCATGTTATTCTTCTTTAAAAGTGATGTCTACAAAACTAACTGAATTATTTCTGACTATTGTAGAGGATGTTGACATGTTTCACAAACATGTCTTCTTTGGCCTAAAATGGTTGCAGATTTCATGTTTAATAGAGTGTTCTTACACAATTAAAGAAAACCTCTATAATTGTAACCTGTTTATTCCTACGCTTGGGTATATCAGATCTTCTGAAATCGTTCTGTGGGTTCCTTGGAGCTGTGTTAAATAGCTAAGGAAGCTGCCTAAGTCATTACAAGTTAGATTAACAGGAAAGATTGATGTGTATAGGACTGATATGTATTGAATCTCTGTTTGGACATTATAGGTACTGATGCTGAATGAGGTGTTTACCATCTAAAATGCTCTGAGTTGCTGTAGTACCTAAGCTATGAAAAGGTTTTCAGATTTCATTGTTTCACTCTTCTCTAGTGGGCTGTTTTCTTCCAACAGGGGACTGAAAAAAAGCTAGGCAAAACCTTTGGCTATGTAGTTGAAATTCCTGTGGTTGGTGTTTCACTCTGTCAGAGTTGCATCAGTACTTCTCAAGTCTTCTTTGACTGTTCTGTCAGTAAAGAAATGGAAAATGTTCTGGTAGATGACTTCTCACTTGTTTTCCACAGTATGGCTTTGGTGGTTGCCTTCAGTTCTTCAGGGTATAAAGATCCAGAACAAAGCAGCAATAGTCTTGAGAATAACAGTCATTGGAACTAGCTGCTGCAGGGTTTTTGAGGCTCTAAACCAAAATGCCTTGCAGAAGCTCCAGAGGCCGAGAGTTTGATAATTTACAAACGAGCTTATTTAGCTGTGGCATTTCTTAAGATGTCTTCAGGCTACTTGAGATTCCAGAATTGATACATGCTTTGAAAATAACAGTAATTGACAGGGCACTTCATTTTTTTTGAGTTGCTGCACCAGTCAGAAGTCTGACTTGTAAGTAATGTCATTGCAATGTTAATGCTTCTCCTTCCTGTCTTTTATGTTAATTTGGTATTTTATTGGTATTTGGATAACTGAACTTGAAGCAATGTCATTTTATCTGCAGAAAGGACTAATCAGGTGTCTAAATCATACCTTTCTAGGCTCTTCATTATATGTTGTTGGTGTCAGAAGTTGAAGAAACTGAAATTTTCAAGATTTGTCTGGAATATTGGAATCATTTAGCTGCTGAGCTCTACAGAGAGAGCCCCTTCTCAACATCTGCTTCTCCGTTGCTTTCGGGAAGTCAACACTTTGATGTTCCTCCAAGGAGACAGCTTTATTTGCCAGTATTGTCAAAGGTAATCCATGCTTTAGTGAAGGAGCTGTAAAGATTTAGGTACCATTCCTGAATTAAGAGTTTTTTGCATCATGTAAGTAGTGATATGAAAACTTTTCCTGCTTTGAGTAGTTGGTAATTGATTCAGCTTTAGTTATTTAATGTGCTGCAATTGCAAGAATACTTTAGGATGACACTGGTTTATGACAGGAGGCCAGGCTTTTATTAAGATCCTTATTACAAATATAAGTCTTGAGTTTAATACAGATTTACTCCTATAAAATGTGACTCTTAACAGATAAAGACTGGAGTGTCACACTTACAGGATGAAAAAGTGGTCTTTAAAAGATAACTAATATTACATATGTATTTGGAAGGCCTGGAAGATGTACTTCATAGGTGATTTTGGTTTTTGACTGTTCAGCTTGTTCATGGAGAGAAATAAATCCGCATAGTCTGTTCTCATGACTGTTTAGTTGACATGTCTCTGTAGAATCTTAATGTGAGCTGATGTTACAAAGTGCTGGATGTGTCCTTGGGGTCAGACAGCCTGGCTACAGTGCTCTGGAAACACCTGTGTAGCTGTGTAATTTTGTGTTAGTTTGATTCAATTGGAACTTTCTTTGCAACACCCAGGTTCGATTACTGATGGTCAGCCGTATGGCTAAACCTGAAGAGGTCCTCGTGGTGGAAAATGATCAAGGGGAAGTAGTACGAGAATTCATGAAGGATACAGATTCCATAAACTTGTATAAAAATATGAGAGAGACATTGGGTAAGTGAGTACTAGCTGGTATTTTTGTGCTCTAGATCTGTGCAGCTGCATGAGGCATGTATGTTATAGAATACAAGCATATGATGTGGATTATTGTGTTGGTAAAATGATTATTGTTGAGGAGCAGTGCACACGTCTGAAAGAGAGGAGGCAGTATTGGTGTGAAGTTCTGTTTGAAGCATGTGGTGATGTATAACTTGGCTTAGTATTATGTTAATATTAAATTTTTCCCCAGTGAACAATGCTTTCTGATATTCATTTACCAAAATAGGTCAGATCTAGGGAAAACTTAGTTTCATCAGAAAGTTTTAAAGTTGGAAGGATTTTTTTCCAAGGTGGACTTGCTGGTGGTTATTTCATTTGTAGCATTTAATGTAGCAGGTGTATTTTATTTTTAGTATAATAATAGACTGGTATCTTTAGAAGTGTTGTGTACAACTGTGACAGTTCTATCAGTGAGTTGTATGTGTTGTAGTGGTAACTTGAGGATTTTTTTTGAGGCAAGCAAAAGAATTTGATTCATAATTGCGACTTGAGGGAATGTAGGGGGGATTAGAATTGTCATCTACTTACAACATCAAACCTTCAATACTAAATATTTTTTCTATCTAATGCTTAAAGGGAACACTTGAGTATTAGTAACATGTTTATGAACTAGGAGTGGGAGCTGTATTATGTTTGTGCATTTTCTTTTATTTGCACCTTTGTACTTGTGCTACATACAGACAAGGTTAGATTCACACAATCATTTAGGTTGGACAAGATCTTTGAGACCAATGGTTAACACAGCACTGCCACGTCCACCACTAAGCCATGTCCCTCAACACCACATCTGTGTGTCTTTTGAATACCTCCAGTTAGGATGTGAACTCTTTTAGTGAAGAGACTTTTCTTATTTTTTTCCTAACACTCCCTGGCCAGCCTTCACCCTGACAAAACTTGAGGCTATTTCCTCTTGTCCTATTGCTTTTACTTGGCTGAAGAGACTGGTCTCCACCTTGCCACAACCTCCTTTGAGGTAGTTGTAGAGAGCAACAAGGTCTCCTCATAACCTTCTTTAGGCTCATTAATTGTTCTAGTATCTTTTGATATGAGACATGTCCTCCATAGGCAGACAATCCCCTGTTTCCTGTAGACCGTTGCCTTTTATGAAGAATTTAACTTGACAGCTTTACTGAATTGATCGGAATGTGAGACATTCATTGATTTATACTTTCATACCTTGTGCATGTTTTGCTGAGATCTCTTAGGACATAGAGTCTCAATTAAATTTGTTGCCTGTCTTTAAAATGCACTTTTAACAAATCTGTGTTTAAATTCTTAGCTCGTGAGTTCAGGAATGAAGCATCGCACTTAAATTTGTTTTAAGAAAACCAAATTAGCTTTGCTTATAGAGTTGTGATCCAGGTTGCTGCTTTAAAATGTGCCTGTGCAATGTTGATGTCTTTCAGTTTACCTTACACATCTGGATTATGCAGACACAGAACGAATTATGACTGAAAAGCTTCACAATCAAGTGAATGGAACAGAGTGGTCGTGGAAAAATTTGAATACCCTGTGTTGGGCTATAGGCTCAATCAGTGGCGCAATGCACGAAGAGGATGAAAAAAGATTCCTTGTTACAGTAATTAAGGTATGTTGCAAAACCTAATGGTGTTGTCACACTTCATAGTTTATGCTTGAGAAACTGAGTTCACAAAATCACTGATGTATATTTTAGTAAACTGCCTTGTCTAGCAAGCAACTTAAGAATAAATTCCTGGGTAATCTTGGATCTTGAGGCTGATAAATTTGTTAGCTGTGAACAGTGCATTAGTTCAAATGGCCTTCTCACAGGGAAAATATCAGGCATGAAATTTGGCTTGAAATGTATTTCTCTGGGGTTGAAGAAGAAATGAAAGGAGTTGCTAATGAAATAAAGAAGAGTGGCAAAATACCCTTATTTTTAACTAGCTAGTGCCTTGCTGTTTTGCTCTTCTCCATATGTTCATTGATCAAACTGAGCTTTAGGTAAATACGTGGATGGAAAGAGTGCAGGAACAATGTTTTTGCAAGAATAGAATACCTTACTTGAACAAGTCATGCAAATTAATAGAAAATATTTAGTTTAATTTCTTCTACTTGGTATGGAGTCTACATTTTCATTGATAGCAAATGCTCAGTACAATGAGGTGTATGGAAGTCTCCCCTGCAGAAATGATACCTAAAGATTTCAGATGGAGTTTCCATGCTTAAAAACATGCAGTTCCTGGTTTGGCTGAAACTTAAACAATTGCATCATCCTGATCTTAACCCACTTGGGGTTTTTTTATTTAACTTTATTTGAACTTTGAACTTGATTAGGGCAATTGCATTCCTTTTATCTTTAATATAGCTCCTTGTACAGGATTTGATACTTGTAGCACTTTTAATTGAACCAGGCAAACGTGAACGGAGCAACTAAAAATGTTTTATGTTGTAGGATCTGCTGGGACTCTGTGAACAAAAGCGAGGGAAAGACAACAAAGCCATTATTGCATCAAATATAATGTACATAGTAGGTCAATACCCACGGTTTTTGAGAGCTCACTGGAAATTTTTGAAGACAGTAGTCAACAAGCTGTTTGAATTTATGCACGGTAATTATCCATGTTTCAATGGATGTTTTAATTAAAAATGTATATATACCCAAGCATGGGCAAGTCTGGGGGGAAAACTACAAAGCAGTAACTGTCTTGTTTTAATGTAGAAACCCACGATGGCGTCCAGGATATGGCTTGTGATACCTTCATAAAAATAGCACAAAAATGCCGCCGGCATTTTGTTCAGGTTCAAGTGGGAGAGGTCATGCCATTTATTGATGAAATCTTGAACAATATTAACACAATCATCTGTGACCTTCAACCACAACAGGTACATTTAATTCAGGGTTGTTGGATAATTCCTAGAGAGTAATCGGGTTGCTTCATATGGAAATGGAGTGGTGGTTTTCAAGACTTAAATTATATCTGTGTTGGTTAGTGTTATGACCTACATAAAATGATCAGGCTGCATCACTGAGGTCTCAATTAGAATGCTTGGAAAAAGAGTTGAAGTGCATTTAGTGTTTAGCTGTAATGTTTTAACAAGTGCATAAGATACTATTTCTGAGTTGGGAAAGAACAAAATCCTACAGTATCAGTAGACTTGCAGTGCTCATACTTGTGAGGAAGGGTCAGGGAACAGTCCAAAAGCATCTGGAAAGGGCCAGCTCATGAAGTGAGAGAGTAGTGCCAATGTGTGACACGCTGAGATGATGCAATAATGCACTGAAACTTTGGGCAGAGTGGATCTGGCATCAGTAAGAAAGTACTTGAGTGATGTAATCCGGTCCACAGTGTACAGGTGTCTGGTAGTAAGAGTTAAATGATACAGCACTGAGCTTTCTCACTTGAGAAGATGATGGCAAAATGAAGAAAGACTTCGGGATGTATGTAGTGGCATTTGAAGGGGCAAGGGAGTGGAGGTTACTTTTATACAGGATGAAAGTAAGGCAAGAATGGAGAAGGATCTTGTAAAGAGGGGGAAAAAGGGATCTAGTGAAACCCATTTTCAGCTTTTTCTGTATATTCGAAACAGTGTGAAATCTTCTTTACTCCTTTTAACCTTTTGACTTCTTGATGTTCCCATCAGGTGCATACGTTCTATGAAGCAGTAGGCTACATGATTGGGGCACAGACAGACCAGACTGTGCAGGAGCATCTGATAGAAAAATACATGTTGCTACCTAATCAAGTATGGGACAGTATAATTCAACAGGCCACAAAAGTAAGCTAATACATTTTAGAGTGTATTATGTGTTTAGGTGAAGAAAACCTGCTGAATGATTCTCTTCCCCTGGCTTTATTTTTCACATTGTAAGATATGAAGTGTGTGTAGCTGTGGTGGATTTTCTTAAATGATGGCTAAAACAGTGATTGGTGTGAGAATAAAAGTGGGGTTTTTTGAGAGAAGAGATATTAATGTTAAATACTGTTTTTAAGCTGATGTAAACGGTGGTTTTTCTGTTACTATATGGAATACATCTCAGTAGTTTTTTCCAAGGCTCCCTTTAACCTGGCTTTAGAAGTGGATTTTCTTACAGAAAAAAACAATGTTAAAACGCTAAAAATACTGTTCCCTCTTCCATTTCTCTTCCATCATTCTCATACATCTTTATTTCTTCTGTCTTCAGTCTTTTCAAAAGATGGTATCTCTACACATTAAAGAATAAGTCTTGCATTGCACAAGAGGCCGATCTTTTTGGAATTAATCTGCAAAAGAGCAGAACTAAACTGAAGTTTTATCCTGACTATGTTTGAGGTAGTGGCCGATGCAATGAGGTCAAAAGCAGTATATATAAGGATTGTAAATTTCAGTGTTACTATCCACTAAACAAAATGGACTCTCTTTTTTTCCTAACAGAATGTTGATATTCTAAAGGATCCTGAAACAGTTAAGCAGCTTGGTAGCATTCTGAAAACCAATGTAAGAGCATGTAAAGCAGTTGGCCACCCCTTTGTGATTCAGCTTGGAAGAATTTATTTAGATATGCTGAATGTGTACAAGTGCCTAAGTGAAAATATTTCTGCAGCCATTCAGGCTAATGGTAAGAAATCCCATGTTTCTGCTCAAAATGGGGGTTAGCAGTGTATGTTGTCAGGTTTCAAAGTACATTCTGAGTTGGCTAATTTTACTGTTTGTGAAAGTGGAGAATGACAGAAAGTGCTTGCTTAGAATTTGTATATGTGTGTTAATGAGATGTTTTATTCAAATAAAGAAGTTGTGATTTTTAGAGGGAGGAAAAAACACCTATAAATGTGAGAGCTTAGGAAATACGTGAAACACCATAAATACTTCCTTAAAATGAATAGACGTCTTGCTGAGGCAAAGTTGTGGCATGTGTTCTTTCAGCTTACTCTAATTTTCAATCTGAATGTTTAAGTACTCATTCCTTTTTTTTCCCCAAATCCATTGGCAGTGTTGTGTTATGATGTTGTGCTACTAAATAGCTTTATTGCAGAAATGTAACTGGTGAAGATGCCCGAAAACCATGATAAATGGGGCATGCAGTCATAGAAGAAGGAATTATCAATTATGTAACTTGTCTTTACTAGATAAATTAGTACCTGTGGTATGTTGGTAGACTGTGCTTTAGTAGTAATTCATTACAAGATTACATGAGTCAGTTGAGTTGTGTTATGACCAGTTTTCTTGCTAGTGCAAACAATGATATTTGAAAACGTTAAATGAAACTCAGAAATCACAATAAAACTGGCTGACAAACGAATTCCTCTTGATTCTACAGCTCTAATGGCCAGAATTTGTTGTCAGAAACAGTGAGGTGTCAGAAGCAGTTGCTAGGACTGTAGTCTGGATGTGCTTGCTTGATCAGCAACTACTGTGATTGTAGTTGCCTCAGAGCATGTTTTTATATCTGGCTGTCTTGCCAGAGATGGTTCTGCCAGCACGAGTGAGTGATCCTGCCTTTCTTTTCCTAGCTGCACTCTTCAGGTTTTCCCATGTGTCTACTGTAATGGTTCTGTGACTGTGCAGTTAATTAGATCAGGTTTCACTAGTCCGAAATGTAGCGTCATTTGGGAATGATGGGGGAAAAGGAACTGAACTAAGGATGAGGCTTCCTAAAGATTCTTTAAGTTTGGATTTAACCCTTCCACAGCTTGTCTTTTGTGTGTAATTTCTCTTAGATTAAATACTTTCTTGTCAAACATCCCCCCTCCCCCCCCACTTAATGAGAACCAGGTGTAAGCTCAGCTCATGCAGTGAGGTTGAATGTGGTGATTTCTCTCACTTCAAAATTAAGTTGCAGCTTTGTTTCTGAACTCCAAGTAGGGTACTGTCAGTAGTAGTTTTGTACTGCTACATGGCAACTTGAACCTATGGAACTAGAATGGGGAGGTAGGCTTTTTATTTGCACAATATGCATAAGTAGTCTTTGCAGTTTGGTTATAAAGATAAGCATTCTCTGCTTTGGCATGTCAGTTAAGGTTTACATTTTTGTTGGACTGTGTATGATTAACTGAAGCTTTCCAACTTTTCAGGTGAAATGGTAACAAAGCAGCCCTTGATTAGAAGTATGAGGACTGTAAAAAGGGAAACTTTAAAACTTATTTCTGGCTGGGTGAGCAGGTCCAATGATCCTCAGATGGTAAGTAGACTTATTTTATACAAGAAACTTGTAAGAAAGAATTAGGAAGAACTCTGGAATTGTTTGTCCTGTTGTTGACTGAATCAGTTGGTCATAGGAACTTGCTTCAGGAAGTCTGTAAAATATAAAGGGGAAAATAGGATCACACAGAGGTAAGCCTGAGCTACGTTTGAGATATTTCAGTTAAGCTTGATTCCTTTCTCAGCTAAAATTAATTCAGCTTAAAGGCAATTGAGTAGGTTTAAGAGCACCCTATTGGAAGCCCTGCTGGATGGATAACAGCAGGTGGGGAGTTTATGGAAAGATAATGTATTTTAACATGCTTAGGAAAAATAAATCTGTTGCTAAAACTGAGCTTTGCTATAAACTGTGTGTTAGAGACTTTGGTCAGTAACTGCATTGTTGTAACTGGGGCTTTTTCTTTCAATTAGGTAGCTGAAAACTTTGTTCCTCCCTTGTTGGATGCAGTTCTCATTGACTACCAGCGAAATGTTCCAGCTGCTAGAGAACCTGAAGTCCTTAGTACTATGGCTGTCATTGTAAACAAGCTCGGTGGACATATTACTGCTGAAATACCTCAGATATTTGATGCTGTTTTTGAGTGCACATTAAATATGATCAATAAGGTATTTACATTTAAAATTCAGATAAGACATCTCCCTAGTGACTGAAAACAAAAGTGTAAGAGCACTACTGTTGGTTGTTGGCATATCTCAAATGAAAGAAGACATCCTTTTATTGCAGTTAAGGGAGGCAGTATGTACAGAACATAGAGCTTTCATATAATGGAAATTAAGTAGGGGTTCTTGCCTTCTTTCTGGGAATATAATTTCCATATCTGGTGTCTTAGGGAATATCTGTGGGTTCTTTTCAGTCGCAAAGTGCATTTGTGAATTTGAAGAAATTTTTGGTCAAACATACATAACTAGCTTTGATGTCAAGCTGTCTAGTTGGATGCCTTAATCTCATTGCCCTAATTTCCCTGTTTAGCTTTTGGTTTAAGCTATGAGTAATTTTTCTGTCCTGGGGACTTGAAATGTCATGTTTTTGAAAGCAGAAGTGTACTTCAGTCAAATGGCAGTGTAGGACTAAATGCTAAAATTCATAAATATGTATGAATGTAAGTACTGATCAGTCATTTTGAGTTTCCTCATTAATGCAGTTCTTACTCTGTAGTATGGGATACTGTATTTGCATAACACTTGAGCACTACCAGCTGAGTTAGTGCTACTTTGCAGTAGGGTGTAAACACAAATAGTACCTGTGTAGCAGCATAGGTACCCCACCAATGTTGAGACCATCTGTCCGTTTATTTGTGGACTGAGTCCACAGATAAGATTGTATATTGACAGTATACTGCTCAACCTACCAATGTTGTGTGACTATATGTATAAGATGGTTTTATTGAGCTTTGGATGGGAAAAGTTTACTGAGAAGTGTAACATATAAGGTTACTTTAAGCCTGGGATCTAAATGCTATTCTCTGAGTCATTAACTCGCTTTTGTTAAGATCTTAGGATGAACTTTCTAGGAAACTTGACTTCTTTTTGTCTTTTTCCTTCTAGGACTTTGAAGAATATCCTGAACATAGAACAAACTTCTTTTTGCTGCTCCAGGCTGTAAATTCTCATTGTTTCCCAGCATTCTTGGCCATTCCACCTGCACAGTTTAAACTTGTTCTGGATTCCATTATTTGGGCTTTCAAACACACAATGAGAAATGTTGCAGATACAGGTAAGTGGAAGTGTTTGAATGCAGGCTTGGTTTCAAGTGTCATATTTTCTGGTAGAATGGTGTTATCTTAGCATCTTTGTCTTTATTTAAACTTGGCATTCCAGTAACATGATTGTGTACTGCATTCACACAATAGTGTTGTTATATCTCAGCTTCAAGTTGTCAGCCAGGTGTACATTAATGGGCTGAAACACTTGGAAGCTGTTTCAGAGAGCACTGTTAGAGTTTCTGCCTGCTTTCTTTTCCATGTGAGGATTGGCACTTTCCTGAAGTGTCTGAACTGATGCAACAGCTCACTGCTGCTAAAACTGGTGTTACAGCTTTACTTTTGTTGTACTGCCTGTGGTGTTTGACTTAATACCTCAGTAAGACAATTGCTCAAGAGCTACTGAGAGCTTCAGCAGAAAAGTAAATGATTTGGAGCCGAACTCCTCACAGTCTGGGAGTGAGCCCACGGCGTAAGAAACACCTTGGATTGTTTAGAAGGTAGATTAGGCTTCCTTGGGACAAGAGCAAGCTTTTTAAGCTTAGGATGAAATTTCACTGAGAAGCTAAGTGCATTACCTCATTTAACAAACTTGTGTAGCTACAAAGCCCTCTAGAATAATGGATATTAAGGATACAAGGAGAGGGCTATGCAAAAGTCTTAAATTCTGAAAACAGTTGGTTTTACTGTCTTGTGTTTACTGAATTATCTCTACCACTGGACAAAGAGTTTGTTGTGAAGCCACTTAGGTTTTAGCCAGCTGTCTCAGTGTTTGGAAAAGATGAGGATAAAAGGTTTTCCAGCAATTTAGTTCTAAATTCGAATATAATGTCATTCTAAAAATGACAACATTTTCCCTTCTTAAATTAGCAAATGCTTCTTTTGGTAGATGGTTTCTCTCACTTTGGCTTGTACCAATAAAGTGATGTGATTGGTTCTTGATGCCTCTTGTCATCTAATCATGCGTATAAAAGTGATATGGCATTTAAACATGGCTATAGCCCTCCAGTGGCCACTTGAGGAAATGCCTGTGAGAAATCATCACACATGTAATACTTGGCTTTTCAACGCCTATCAGAATTCCATGGGATATTTGTATCACCTGGGGGGGAATAAAAAGGGCACAGAGGTTTTAATATCATTCTGTTGGTAACTTATACTGAATGCCTGTTTTACAGGACTTCAGATACTTTATACTCTACTACAGAATGTTGCACAAGAAGAGACTGCTGCACAGAGTTTCTATCAGACATATTTCTGTGATATCCTTCAGCACATTTTCTCAGTCGTAACAGACACGTCCCACACTGCTGGTAAGAACATGTATACGTGAGCCAATTGGATGTAAACAATCCTTTGGAACACAACACTTTGTGCATCCTGTTCTGAGTAATAATTGCCTATGTATAACTTTGATCTGTTCAGGTTTGACAATGCATGCATCAATACTTGCATACATGTTCAACTTGGTAGAAGAGGGAAAAATAAGTACTCCATTAAACCCCGGAAATCCAGTGAACAACCAAATGTTTATTCAGGAATATGTTGCTAATCTTCTCAAATCAGCGTTTCCTCATCTGCAAGAGTAAGTGTGCTGTGGCTCTTTAATACTTTTAAATAGGTTCTTAGGCCTTCAAATACTAACTGATGTGTTTACTGTTAGTGCCCAGGTTAAGCTGTTTGTAACAGGACTCTTCAGTTTAAACCAGGATATTCCTGCTTTCAAGGAACACCTAAGGGACTTCCTGGTCCAAATCAAGGTATGTTGTTTGGCATGCTTTTTTTTCAAGAAGTAAAAACTGATTGTTCAGCAGGATGATGTGGTTGGAAAGTACTTTGACAGTGTTCTTCAGTGTTCATTCAGGATATGCAAGTTCTTTGCAGCTGTTTAGAATGTAGTGAGGACACTGTCAAATCTCTTGCATGGCTCTGATCTAGCATAGTCTATTTCAGGGTGATTTCATTTTATAAACTGAGTTTTAAAGTCATCACTTGTGCTTTGTGCTGTGCATACAATTCATCTAAGGTGGCTGCAAAACTTACCCTAATGGGAAATACGGCAAGTTGATTTTTAACTGGATTTTTTTTGAGTTCTGCATGTGTTTGGGACATGTTTTAGAACTTTATAGGCTAATGCTATGCTTTTATTTTTCTAATGATGCCAGAATTCAGGAAGATTGTACAAAAGAGTTTGTTAATTAGTTTTGAGACTGCAACCATCAGGCATTTCAAACTTACAATGATACTGCTTTAATGCTGATACACTTCAAACTCTGGGTTACCTTGGCATGCTGTCCTACAGCACATAGTGAAAGTGTTCCAGTATTTTGGGGTCTTTTGTATTAATTCCAACCTTAGGAACAGAACAGTGAAACAGGCAAAAATAGCCTGGCAAGGAATGTGAAGGGAAGATCTTTGTATCCTTCTGGATTTTTGGAAGCTTATTACTCTGCCCTAAAGCATTTGATAATAATATTTTTATGTGAATTATGTAGGAATTTGCAGGTGAAGACACATCAGACTTATTCTTGGAAGAAAGAGAAACAGCCCTTCGGCAGGCTCAAGAGGAGAAGCATAAACTTCAGCTGTCTGTACCTGGCATCCTTAATCCACATGAAATTCCTGAGGAGATGTGCGATTAAAGAACAAAAATAAAACCAGTTTTGCAGTTTTCTTTCTGTACAGCTGCTTTGTTGTGATAGAAGAAAACAGCACTTGGATATTTGTTGACCAAAATGATGCCAATTTGTAAATTAAAATGTCACCTAGTGGCCCTTTTTCTTATGTGTTTTTTGTATAAGAAATTTTCTGTGAAATATCCTTCCATTGTTTTAAGCTTTTGTTTGGTCATCTTTATTTAGATTTGCATGAAGTTGGAAACTAAGGCATTTTCAGAGTAATTACTTCATGCCCATTTTGTGGCTAAGGGGAAAATAGGCAAAACGTAACTTGTAAAAGACTATATTGCAAAAGGATACAATTTCCTGTAAGAGTATTGATTTTTTAATTCGGGATCATTTTCTTTCTAGTCTGTCCTGCAGCCTAGGAGAAAAGGTAATAAGTAAACCAGATGGAGTTATTTGTTAAGCAGAGGATTATAGTGCTGCATTTGTTTTGATCAGTTAGCAGCTTTTTGGACTGAGTGGTAAGGCTAGGCTACATGTATTTGCAAGTTGTATGGCAAGTTTGCAGCAAGATCATGTGCATATCATCCCATTGTAAAGCAACTTCTAAAGAGTATGGGAACACAGTACACTTAGTTATTTTTACACAGTTCTTTTGTTTTTGTGTGTGTGCTGTCGCTTTGTCGACAACAGCTTTTTGTTTTCCTCAATGAGGAGTGTTGCTCATTTGTGAGCCTTCATTAACTCGAAGTGAAATGGTTAAAATATTTATCCTGTTAGAATAGGCTGCATCTTTTTAACAACTCATGAAATAAAAAAAACCCTCTGGCTTTTGAGATGACTTATACTAATTTACATTGTTTACCATGCTGTAGTGCTTAAAGAACACTACTTAAAAGCAAAATAAACTTGGTTTACATTTATTTTTCTTTCTTTGGCTTATTCTTTTATCGGATGAAAATGCTGTGATCGTATTTAAGACTTGTATCCTGAAGATGTAGGATAAGTTCCTTGAGGTCTAGATAACTGTTGCTTCTGGCTTGCCTCATCTCAAGGACTGTGGCTGTGCTTGAAGTTAACCTGAACTAAGTTGGATTCCATTTGGAAGTACAGTAGCTGTTCTGACTTACCTCCGTGTATAAATACGTATTCCATACTGTGCTACTTAAAATGCCAGGAATAAGGTAGCCTTGCTCTCTGTCGCTCTTGGACTCCTTACAATTTATTTTGAAGAGGTATTGCTCTGTATCTTGATGAAATGATACCAGTACATGATGGTAGCGCATCTAGATGAGATCTACAGTTATTTTTCTACCTAAAGTTTTGTAGTTAAATGATTTTCACAGATTTATGAACTACAGATATGAAAAGCAGTATGAACACTAAGATTATGTACAGTCTCGGCTTCCCCGTTTTTGTAATGTCTTGTCTCTGTTTCCTAACAGTTGATGTTAATCTCTCCCAAAGTTTATTTCCACTGATTATTTGGTCTCTAATCTTACAGATGTTACTATGATGCAAAGTATAGCCATTCATGCAGAGCTGTAAAACAAGGTTAAACAGTTTTGGAGGTGTTTTCTGTAAGTTCAGATACCATTGTTGACTTTGTCCTGTATATTCCTTTTGAAGTAGAAGTGTGTGAGTTAGTGTTCATGTAGAATGTAGCAGTGGCCAGCGTGTTTCCAGTCTTAAGTACTGGCCTCTTTCTGTTTTTGAACATGTCTCCATTTGCTTTCCATTGCTGGCCCTAAAACAAGAATAGCCACTCCTGCATGAAGATTCTTTGGCAACATAAATGTTGTGAGCTGGCAGTTGCTGATCTTTGGAGAGGGAGTTCCTCAAACCCTTTATGGCAAGGACTTAAAGTACAGCTTACCAAATTTAGTAATTATTTCTGTAGTAAAAAAACCCAATTTCTTTTTCTCAAAGTTCATGATTTATTTAAGTTTTTTCAGATGTTTCTGTCCTGTTGCTGTATAGCTTCCTGTTCTGCTCTGAGAAGGTGATATTGTCTTTATAGGCAGTATAAAATGTTTGAAGTACAGTTAAGGACACATCTGGAATGGACATGGAGTGGCTTGTGACCAGGCTGAGTTCCAGCATTATAGAGCTTCAGATTATCAAAAGCCATGCAGAGAAGTAAGAAAATCTTCATTAAAATGGAAATAAATGCCACCAGTAGCATGACATCACAATGATCATATCCTGTGAGTCACAGAACTTAGGTACAGAATGGGTTCTGACAGGCAGTGGCTTTGACAATGCATTCAAAATCGTTGTGATCAAAAATGCGCACAAGCTTTTTGTGCATGTTACTGCTTTCCATATTTAAGGTTCAGGTTAGTCTGAGGCTCATGGTCTGGCTGTTTTCTGAACAATTAAATCTGACTTAAACTCTCAAATAACAAATCTGAACTGTATTTTTTAAGGTGATAGAAGAGTGGTTTTGTTATTTTGATACTTTTGAGTTATCTAGTACGAAAGTTTTCATCTTAGTCTTTTGCTTCCCTTTAGATCTAAGAACTTAACTCTGGTCTTGACTTATCTTAAGAATTGGTGCCTTTTACTGACCTCTGCAGATGCTATAGAAGTGCAGCTTATGCAGAGTTCTGGATGCCATGACAGATCTGACTTGTGTGTGCATATTTCTAGTGCAGTTATCCCAAATGTGCAAAAAAGAATGGCAATGTACATTTAAAAGTTCTAGCTCTCATGCACACTTTGTAAATTGAAATTTATGGATAAAAAGCATGAACCATCATATAAACATCTACATAACTTGTAATTATGTGTAAATCAATGTTTTGTGCATATTTCTATACAGATTTTTCAAAACCCCAGTTCTGTGTACTCCAGGTACATTCACAGATACAAATATTACAGGGTGTTTTCTGTGTTTACATGAATGAATTGCCTGTTAGCTGATGAAGACACCCCTGAGTACTTGTTTCAGGCTACCATGGTATGTTTGCTACTGTAACTGATTATTTTCCAAAGCATTTTAGGTTAGTTTGTTTTGGTTTTTTTTTTAACTAGAATAATTTGGTGTGTGTTAATCTGGTTAAGTGAACTATTTTCCAATAAAGCTACTATTTATGCAAAAAAAAAAGCTTTAGAAATGCTCATCTCTCAAGGAAGCTGTAAGAGTTATTCTAGTAGTTTTTAGCCCTGGAAAAGCAGTAAGGCTGTTGCTCTGGGTTAGAAAAAGATGCTGAAAATGATGTATGAAAATGCAGATGCACCAACTGAGGAACTGGTACTAATGTACTGTGACTAGGGGCTAGTCTGTCCCATGGTCCCTTTATCCTTGGATAAATCATTACTGATCCAAGACTTCTGAGGTGCTGTTTGTATTTGCTGGAAGATATATATCTAGACCTTTGCACTTGTCTCCAAACATTATGGAGCAAAATTGAAGTATTGGAAGATGGCTTTTTAAAACCATTTTGGTGCTAAAAACAAGTAAAAGAAGGTACCTGTTCTCCTGCCCTTCAGGAATGCACCTCTGCACTTGATTTCTTGAGACGGAATTTAGTTCAGACTTTAAGATGTAGTTCAAGGCTCATTATGGACAGTGGTGTTTCTTAGGGAGAAGCCTTAGCCATTCCAGTTCAGGGATTCATTTTTCAGGTAAGATTTCACATACAATGCACCTTAATTACTTAAAAGGACAAGCAATCACTGATTTCATACATACATACTTGCCCTCTGTGCTGTACAAGTTTCTCACCACCTCTGAGTGCTTGTCTTGTGCTCTAAATGGGTACAAGAAAACAGTGCTAAGAGGGTTGAGGAGGGATGTGGTGTAGTATGGGTGAGAATGATGGCAGTCACAGATGAAAACAAGACCCATTCTCACTCATTTTTACCTGTTAAACAGCACTTGCCCTAGGGCAATACCTTGGGTTATCTCTTAGGTTTCCCATCATAGTATGTCGAGGGGCCTGTAGTCTTGAATGGATCCTGTAGTTCCAGCCAAGACTGTCAGGAAGAATTTGGTCAATTAGGTTGGAGGATGAGGGGTGGAGTTCAAACATGTGCTTTACCAGTAAAAAGTCCAAAAGAAGTCCAAATGCACAGAAAAAGAAAGCTGTCTTGCACTCCTGGGTAAGATTAGTCACTTGCTGATGATGGTGTTGCTCCTGCTCAGAGATGTAGCTGTTGCCTGGCTTTTCAATCAAAGGAATGAGACAAACCAACTACTTTATAGATTGAAATAATAAAAATTAAGATTGAAACACTAGGAGGAGTGTTATCCCAGGATGAAGTTGAGAATGGGGGTACAATCCTCAGGCTATCTCCTCTGGAAAAAAGCAGTGGTTAGACTAGTAGCACTGAAACTCAAGCTTGTACAGTCAAATCACTGAACCTTTATGAATACAGAGGTATTCAAACAGAACAACTGAATTGCAAACCTAACAAACAGGCTCTAAGATGCAGTCTAAAACCACTCAGAGTGGAGCTTGCCCTGGTTGCCTGGCTGTACAGTCTGATTCTTGCCCTACCGCATAGCTGGTAATAACATTTATTAGAAAGCAGACTGTTTTGCTACTGAAATGCTGAGCAACAAGTTAGATGATTTTGGAGCAAACTGTTTAACCTAGCTGGGTGCTGTAGTGAGCGTTATCTATTCTTGCATGACATGGTTTTGGCCTAATTGGGTTATAAATTGTGTTCTCTTAATATTTGGATTAAGTCAAACTAATTGAATTTGCCTTCACAGGGTGCTGGGATGTCCAGATAGACATGAACCTTGTTAAAATGTTTCAAAGGCTGGTAAAGCAATGAAAACTTTTTAAAAGTGTGTATTTAAACTGTTTCTGTTGCACTTCAGACAAGTTTCATTGGGAACTTTACATCTTGCAGGCAGAAACTTTCTTTAGAGAAATGAAGCATTTCCTAGGCAATGGATTCCAACCATTTCCAGTATTATTACAGACTAGAGCTCTCAGATCTAACTGAACTGGCAGGAATTCACCTTTTTGATGCTACCTGTACAGCAGAAATGACTTCCTTTTTCACTGTAAATTGTGGCATCATGGGAGTAAATGTGCCATCCATATTGCTGCTACAGGAATGGGAACTTAGAGCAAAGCAACCAAAGTTCAAACAGAAGGTAATGCAGTCAATCCCACACCAGCCAAAGCACTGCTTATAGTAGTCCACATGATTAATGGAAAAGAAAAAAAGGCTTTTTTAAAGTCTTTTCCCTCTCCACATGTGAAGTCAAATGACCCAACTACCTATGCTGATATAGAAAAAGAAGGGTTAAAAATATCAACTCAAATATAGGTGGCTTAGGAGAGGCTGCAGTGTCTCAAAGATGAGACAGGACAGGGACCAGTTGTGCTACTACAACCCCTAATCCAGCTCAGGGTTTTGTTCTGGGTTTGTTTTGCTTTTCTTTTGGTGACTGTTTAAATCCATCTTTTAAGAAAAAGAGGACTTCAGTATCAGGGAACACAGTAGGATATTAGCTCTGGGAAGTGAACATCCTCAAACTCTTTAAATCCTAATTTGGATTTTTAATTTTGCTCAGGTCTTGCATGTATCTAAGTAACTCCTTTAGAAGAACTGTTCTGGCAGTTTACCAGAGCAAATATTTCCAGATGAGAGGAACATTGCAGACAAGGGATGGAAAGTGGGCCTCCTGGGGATCAGACAACCTTGGAAGGATGGCACATGAGGAGAGACTAAAGGTCCAGAGTAAAAAAAAAGCAATGCATACAGGAGTGAAAGGCTGGTTGCTGTAACCAGGCCAGTTACAGCTCTTGCTGTCTTCTGCTTGGAAGGTAATATTTAATTTAAAATGCAGTTTAATCTGTTTAAAAAAAGTTGTGTGCAGTAAAAAACCCCTGGAGAATTTGGCTGGCAATATTCCAGTGTGCACAAATGTAGGAGTAACTCAAGGTCACCCATATTCTTCTTGTATTCATTGAGCTTGGCATGTGATACCATGACTTAAAAAAAACCCCTTCCTTGCACTGACTCTGGTGTTTATGTGGTGCTGCAATTGGATCAAAGAGCTGGTTTGTCAGAAAAACAACATTTTAAGATGTTTTGGTAGTTAACTTCTGCTTTATTACAAAATTTACTGCATAGTCTATATAAGAAAGGAAGAAGGGAAAGAACACAAATTCAAATCAGACCATGCAGACTGTAGAACTACCCTTTTGATGAGAAATGCGGTCTTTTTCCAGGCACAAACAACTCTCTCCTATCCCAGAACCACTGTGTTCCATGCTAGTAGGGACACCTTTGAAATATATTATAGATTAAGGAAGCAAGTAAGAATGACTTCTGCGGGATGCAGGGTTTATTATCTTTCTGGTATGGCAAAGTTAAGATGTTTTCTGAGCTTGTCTTTGTACACCTGTGGCTTCCGACTTCAGTAAGTTAAATTTTGATAAGAAGTAAAAGGTATTCCAGCAAATGAGGGCTGGTACAATTCAGAAAACAGCATGTGGTGTATTGTAAAGACAAGTCATGAAAGTTGTGGAAAAAAGAAACCTAAGAGAGAATTGAAATAATCTCAGACACAGAAGGTAAGACAGCACACCACCAAGTGAAAAATAACTATGTATATACACAATATAAAAGCTGCTGATCCACCTTTGAATGGATCTCGAGCTTTAAACACAGCACTGTGGGGAAAAAAGGTGTCTAGGCATGAGCAGAATGTGATAATTGTAATATTCTGGACTATTCTTTCATTCTTCTGTTATACAAATCTTCAGGCAATCTGGAAGAGATCACACAACCAAAAATAAGGCCTTACAGTGTATCTGTGTCATTCTAATAACCTTCACCCCAGCGGAGGTGGTCTAGTTATTGAACTAGTTAGTGGTGGTTAGATGTTTGTCTATCAAAGGAAGATACATTGTTTAGAAAGGACAGTCAGGAATTAAAGCATCTTCAAGTTATATATAACAAAAAAAAGGTCAATACAAAGTTTGCAGAAAGTTTTTGGCTTATTTACTCACAGTCCTTGTCATTTCTCTTGTACTGGTGTCCTTTGTTGTTTTCAGAAATCTCATTTGAAAAGTACTTTCATTAATATATGATGTGAATTGAAGTCACAACCAGGAATCTATCTCATGTAGGCCTTCAAAGTTAATTTTCTGTATTAGATTAGTAAATGGTAATTTCGGCAGGGACTATTTAAGAATGGCTAATCTTGTGGATAACTGTAACTTGAACGTCAAAAGCAGTGACAAGGAACTCTTGAAGGAAAGATCATTCTAGTATATTCTTGCTTTCCATGGTAGTTGTTGCAGCTGAGACTGTCTATTGCTTACAGTAACTTGCCTTTCATTTTTAAACAGCAGTGGAGTTCTTTGTCTTAGTTTAACAGGTTGCTGCCTTGAGGATTGTTAGGAGAGCATTCTGTGCATTTGAGTGGCAGGTTACTTACACAACCTGCAATGGTGTTACCAGCCTGTACAAATATATGCACATGGAATTAAACATGACACCATGACATTAGACTTACATTTTATATTCTATTTAAGTCATCCACTCTAGAACTCAAAACTGCTCTCCATTTTCTTGTCCTAAGTTGGCGATTTTGATTTATTCTACTTTCTACTCAACTACATTGCATCTGCATTGCGGCTATTAATAGATTTGTTCCTTAATCTTAAGTACAAGGCTGTAAACTAGCAGCATTCCGCGTACTACACCAACTCACCACAGGGTGGTACTACAGAAACAAAAACCACACTACTACAGAAGTGCTGGCTGTCGGGAGATAAAGCAGCCAAGATCTGTCATGTGAGCCGTATTCCACTTCCCTGTACCTGGGCGAAGGAGCATGTAATAGCAAAAAAAGATGAGGTTGCGGTTTTTCTTCTTATATGAAAAACTGTTCTTTGCCTGCAAACTTGTCTTCTGAGAGTCTGCCATCACACCCAACGTGTGCTCACGACAGTTAGCTGAAGTGATACTTGTAATAAGCATAATTATATAACTTTACGGGACGTTCGTTCTTTTCTAAGACATGGAATGTGTCTTCATAAAAACGTATAACTCGTTACAGATGCTCTGATTGCCATTAGACGTGCAGAATAAATTGCAGTAAGTGTTGCAAAGGGAGGAGGGAAGCTGAGCCGAAAACTTGAAGGTAAAAATGACTTTTATGTAAAATGCTCCCGTAGTACTTTAAAGCCTGATGGGGGGGGAGAAGAAAGGGGCGCTGACCACCCCCTCAGTCACCGCCAGCTCCCCTCAGCCGCGGCTGGGCGGGAAAGAGGCGGCCGAAAGGCGGAGGTGGGAGCCCGCCCCGAGTGAGGCCGCTTCCCTGTGAGGCGCCACGCGCCGCGCTCCCCTCAGGCGCTGCGTCCCAGAGGGCTCCGCGCCAGCCCGCCGCGCTCTGCCGCCACGGCTCCGGCTCCGCCAACCTGCACCCCAAGGAGCGAGGAGCAGGCGGGGAGCGCTCAGCAGCCGCGGAGAGCCGTCCCGCACGGCTGCGGGAGCTGTTGTCTGGGAAGAGGAGAGAGCGGCGGGAAAGCGAGGCAGAGGGGGCGGGCGAGGAGATCTCCTCCGGCAGCGATCGCTTGCTTTAAACCGGAGAGGCCGCTTCTGCGTTCCTGTCACGGCAGCGTGTGAGATTCCCCCCTCGCGGGAGGCGGGAAGAGGGCAGGGAAACGTGCTTCCCGCCCTACCCCGGGCGTGCGCTGAGGCGCAACCGCCGCCGCCGCCATTTTACCCTCCCGGGCCCAGCTGCCGGCCCGCCCCCTTCCTCCTCCTCCCCGCTCGCCAGCCCGCCGCTCGGCCCGGGGTGGGAAAGGCGGGGCGAAAGGAAAGGGAGGAGGGACTCGGCCACCTTCGTCTCCTGCCTGGTCGGAAACTGCCGAGCTGAGCCCGAGCGCCCTGTCCCCCCTCGCTCCCGTCCCCTCCTCCTCCTTCCCCCTCAGCAAAATGGCGGCGCGTGGAGTCACTGGGAGCCAGTGAGTGACTCGGCTTCTCCTCCCCGCCGCTACCGCCGCCGCCACAGGCTCATTTGCATTGATCAGCCGCCCCATCCCCCCCCCCCTCCCCCGGATCCCAGACCGGCCCCTACCTCTCCCCCCCCCCCTTTCTCTTCCTATTCCTTCCCGCCCCCTCCTTCCCCTCCCCCCCTGACTGACCCCCGCCCCGGCCCCCATCAATCATCAATCAGCAGCACCGAGTGGATCAATCAATGGTCGGGAGGAGGCGGCGGCGGCGGCTGCTGCTGTTAATGAACAATGTGTGAGAGCTGCGCCGAGCTGCTGGAGGTGTTAAATGAGAGTAAGTGCGGCCGCCCTCCCCCGCTACCCTCCCCCCAACACTCCTCGCCCCGGGCCGGGACCCCACGTACCCTCCTCTACACGGGCTGGGTTGTAACCGCGCTTCATCTCCTTCCTTACCCCCACCCCATCCCCCCCCCCCCGCCTTTCCCTGCTCGCCGCCTGGGCTCGGGCCTCCTGGGCGCGGGGTTACCTCTCTCTCCTAGCGGGGTGGCTATAGAGGGAGAGCCTCCTCTGCTCTGCGGCTTCCTTCCCCGTTCCCTCCTCTCCGTACTGAGGCCGGGCGACTTGCGGCCTGTGGAGGGTGCGCCGAGGGGCTGTCCCCGCCAGGCCTTTCGTAGAGCCCCCCCCACCCCTTCCCCCTTTCCCGCCTGCCCCCCGGGTGTCTGCGTGTGGGGCCGGGCGGGGACGTGACCCTGCCGTTGGCGTGAAGAGCCTCGCTCCTTGCCCGGCATCCCCGGGAAGCCGCAGCGGGGCCTAGCTGGCTCCTCGCTGGGCTGAGGAGGTGCCTGGGAGCTGCTCCGGTGGCTGCTGAGCAGCTGGAGGCCGGGCCTGGGCTGGGTCCCTTTTAAGCAGCAGACAAGGCGGCTCTGAGTGATCCTGCCTCCCCCTTTCCCCTCGCCTGTCCGCGGTGTGGTGTGGAGGTGGTGGGGAAGGGACGCGATGGAGATGGTTTTCGGGTACCTATTTTTCCAAAGCGACTGCTTGACTGTGAGGAAACCGGCACCTAAAGGAGCCTGGCTCGGTTTTGCGAGGGCCGGGCTGGAGTGGAGGGGAAGGAGCTCCCGGGTGTTTGGCTTCGGGGGTGGTCTCTTCCTTCCGAAGTTTACTCATTACAGGTGTTACCTAAACAGCCGTAAGGATCGGAGGGTTAATAAAGCAGGTATTTCCCCCGGTGCCGCTGAAATCGGTCTTTATTTTGGGCATGAAATCTCCTTCACCCCTATGCAGTAGGCCTCGTGTATCCCTTGGTACCTGCTCTTAGTTCACCGTGGCAGGCAGGGTACCTTCTCAGCTTCTCAGGGCTTCTCTCTGTACACTGCTTCATGAACAAAGACTAAGAAACATGATTTGTAGAGATGCTGAGGAACTGAACAAACTTATCAGTTGAAGTTTGTGATTAGCGGCAAGTTGAGCTGTCTCAAGTCACAAGCATAAATGTTTTTCCTGGTTGCACACTGCGGTCTGCTTAGAGCCAAATCCTGTTCCAATACAGTAAGGCACGGACAGGATTTGGGTCAAATTTTCTTTTTCTTAACCCATGTGAGGCCTAATTGCTTGTGGTGTGTGTTCTTTACTACGATAGATGAGTAGATGCTATGGTAATTAAATGTTGGCCTCTTTCTTGCTGGGGAAACATGATATTCAGTGATGGCCAGCGTTTGATTTGAAAACTAAAAATATATATGCGTAAAACTAACTTTCAGGACAGCCCAAAGGCTGAAATGAATCAGATTAAAACCTTAACATGAGAGAACTGTTGGGTTGTTAACGTTTGCCAAGTTTGGTAGAGCTTGTAATTCCAATGTCTTGTTTTAAAGAATCATTGTGATGTTAGTTTAATTTAGCATGCGTATCTTATCTTCCACTGGAGATGTGGGGAATATGTTGATGTTATAGACTGAATCCTTATTTAAACAGTAGGCTCAAAATAAGACTAATCTGTCAATTGTATAGTAATGACAGATGTTTGTTGGATGAGATAACTTTGCTTGGTTTTGATGGATTGATAAATAGTCATTTAAACTTGATCAAGATTGGTGTGATCAGAGAAAAGTTGTAATGTTAAATCTGGCGTTTCAAGAAATCTGACATTTCAGTATGAATTTATTTTTGAACCATTTTAAGGTAACTGGGATTCAGACAGCTAAATATTCCCTTCTAGATAAAGCAATATCTTAAATCACTTCAACATTTAAATAAAATATAAAACTCCTATGAATAACATAATATTTTTGTGTATTGTAAGATATAAACCTACTGATTACAAAAAGGAAATTTGGCTTAAGTCAAACTTTTTAAGTGAAATTATGCATTACTATTGCTGTATAGTTAACTTCCAAAAATGCAGGTCAGGTAACATTAGGTTTGACCTTCCTTTCAGAGAAACATGCACACTTGAACATAACTGTTTTGTGTGTGTGTGTTAGGAGGCAAAGGCATATGTGATGGTGCGTTGTGTATGCCACATACCTTCTCACTCTATGAGAAGGAGTTGTAAGGCATGTTGTGTTCCAAGTTGTGTTCTTTCTGTTTCTCAAGAAATAATTAAAGGCAATGTACAAAAATAATGTCAAGTCTTGGTTTTTAAAACTGCAGCAAAATTGAAAAATGGTAGTAAAGAATGAGGTTGTGCCCAAAATGCGTGAGTCAGAGACTGCCAGCAGTTTCCTTTTCTGCCCACTGAGCATTTGGGATTGCCTCTTCACTGACACTACTGAAACAGTGTTTTCAGAGAGGTCCAGGAAGCATAATCTAGTTTGTTTTAGAAATTTCTTACTAAACTAAACATTTTTATGTGGAACCATACTGTCCTTTGTCTCTCTTTACCCTAATATTTACAAAATAATGGTTTGGTATCAGTTGTGTGACAGGTTACTTTGAAAATGAGTTGACTACCAACTCTTAGTGTATTGAGTGGAAAAGAATACTTGGGAAGCTTTGGTTTTCTTCAGAAGCAGCTACCAGTTTATGGATGACAGAATGATGGAATTTAGCAATTCTGTGAACAGCCAGGCATATTTTTATTATAAACACATTAGACCTCCCATAAACTGCTACAATATCAATCCACACGCTGTAACCATGTGCAGAGCTGTGTGATCTAACAGTAATTTTTGTGTAGGTCCAGGGTTGAGTCTTGCTTGACCTCATTGTAAGACTCCAGGTCCTTAGGGCCAGTTTTACAACAGGTGGTCACTAGGCCACCTGTTTCTGTGACACTCAAAAGGGCTACCTGAGATCCTGTGGAACTGGAAACCTGTAGTTTGAAAACTCTTCTCTTTTTTTTGACTGAATGTCTGTAGGCATGCTTATATTTAACACAAAACTTCATTGTTATGCTTAAGCGCGAGAAGCAAGCAAAGTTTTATGGATAGAAGCAGTGATGTTAGTTTAGGTTTCTTTTCCTTTTACAGCATCTTTATTTTCAGCATTTGTTCTAAGTATGTTAATTCCCTGATCTTGAAGTTATTTCCTGAGAAGAAGTAGTAGTTTCCAGTTATGATTTGATCCAGGAGCTCAGTAAAACACAAATGCCCAGACTTTAAAGCAGTTTTTGCATTGTAAGTCACCTTGTTGTTTGCTTTGAGTAAACAGTCTAATTTCTCATTGAGCACTCTAGGTATATTAGCATCACTTATGTTTTCCAAGCAGGAGTTTAATAGGAGTTAAGTCAGTAAGAAGTTTGATCTGATTTGTGAATTAATCTTCCACAATATAAACATTTTTAATAGCCTTAAATAGAAAGAAACAAGCAAAAGAAGACATAATTGGTTACTTTTTAAGATAAAGGTATTTGTATACAAAAGACTGAGAACAGATTCTCATGGCATTAATTATTGGGACTCATTTAAATGTACACACTTTTTACAGGAAAGAGTATGTGGACGATGTTACATGCCTTAATAGGTTAATTTACAGCATTGTGTATCCCCAAATGAACTCCGATATTGGCACACGGTCTATTCCTTGGTTTCTTTGGATGCCAGTTCTTGTCAGTCAAGGAGGGATTGTATTATGTTTCATTTGTTCTTTAGTAATATTTACATTACTGTGCTGACCAGAGGCCCTTATCAGGATAGTTGTGTTTTGATAGGCACTGCGTATCGAGATAGTCTTAACACTAAAGTAAACCAGAAAATACAAAAATTTAGCATTAAACATGGATTTTTGTATCTCAAGTCTTGTTAGGTTTGCAGGTGACTAGTTTTGCAGGCGACTGTGCTGTACCTGAGGCCACGGTAATAGTTTGAGCTACCTGAAGAACCATATTGTGCTTGGACACTTAAACGGGCTTCACTTGAATGTAGAGAGTACTTGATGCTCCATGATAAAAGCTGAGTGTAAGGCGGTTGTCATGTGTCTGGTAATGCCTCTTATTAGAGGAAAGAGGAAATACAATTCTTGTTCTGGTCCTGAATTGACTGTGCTTGCAGTCCTGGCTGTGGCATGTCCCAGAGAGCCTGACTGAGCCTGGTTGCCTAAGAGGCTTCCCTTTAGGACTGCAACTGGTGCTGATGTCTGCTGACTTAAAATTCCACAGATGATTTTGGTTTAGGTTTGTTTTGTTGTTTGATATGATTTTATAAAGGTAAGGGGGGAAAAACAGACAACATGGGTAAGTAGATTTTATGATATAGCAGCAGTTGGGGATTCAGGTAACTCCCGTAGGCCTAGGTTGTCCTTAGTTCTTGGTTTCTGGGAACTAAGTTTGTTTTCTTTCCGTTGTTCTGCTTCAGTTTCTTCAGTGATTACTTCTGTAGTGCTTTTTTTTTTTTTTCCCCCAGCAGCTCTGAAAACTTATAAAATCAGTTCACATTGATTAATAGAGTCTTCTAGGTATTATTCTAATACAGGAGCTTGCAGGCCATTTTTCTCTGTTTTCTCTTAAACCTTTAGTAAAACATTAAGAAAATCGAAAACAAAATCCGGAGTTTACTCAAGCACAGGAGATGGACATAGACCAACATTGTAATTTTCTTTACCTCACCTGGCCTGCAGATTGACTACCAGTATGATCAGCTCCATAGACTACTTGAGGTACTGGAGTGGCTTACTGTTTGTATAACTTGAGGAGAGCTCTGAATTTGGATGCTGAAGATGCTTGACTTGCCTTTTTGTTCTGATGTTTAGAAAGTAAAAAGAGTAGACTTGGAGGTTGAGTTAGACTAATCTTACCTTGAAGCAGGTAAGATATTGAAGTATTCCAAACCACTGCAGCATTCAGTTTGCTCTTTGAGGTCTGGAGAGGATGAATATTTTATGCTGTGAATATCTATGTATTATTTTAAATATTGAGTATATAAAGCAATTACAAGTATTGCGTAACTAACATCACTTGGTCTACAAGAGCTGCTGTCACTTGTTCAGTGGTTGCCTGTAAGTTTCAGTATTATTTGACTACCCCTAGTGTTTTGTGCAGATCTAGTGTTTCATTTGACTATTTGATGTTTCCTTCTATGCAAAACTATAAAACAATTGTCTCTGTTGTATGGCTTTTTTTCCCTTTTAAAAAAGATTAATATTTTTTTGTTCCACTCATGTGACATTTCTATGTTCAGAACCTCTGCAGAGACTCTCTGGAGCAGTTACTGGGATAACTGACCAACTCTATTACACTGAGCTGAATTTTTAATGTTTCCTCTTGAAGGAAAGAAACTCATTTGTTTTTAAGACTTAATTGCAGTAGTAGTTTTATATTTACTTTTATTTTTACCCTTTGTAAGGGCATGAGCATCCAGATTTAAAGGAAAAGGAAAATAACTTTTCTTTTATAGCAGTATTGCCAAACTGCAATTACCATGGACTGTGGTGAAGTGCTGCTCCAAAAGAATCAGAGTAACCAGAAGAAAAAAATAGAATGAGGAACTTGTATCCTTTCTAATTGTAAACTTTCTAAGGCAAGAAGGAAGGTGACCTTAAGATAAAGTTGTTTTAACTTGTTTGTAATTGTAAAACAGTTGAAGGAAAAACTCTGTGACTTTAATAGCTAAAAGGCTTCTATTTTTAGAAGGATATTTCAGCTTTTGTTCTGTACAGTGATTTTTTGGTTCATATTATTTGATGTGATCGAGAATGATTTTGTCCTGAAACTTTTCCTGTTCAGGCTGCTGAAGACTGGTTCTTTCTTACTGCTCAAGCCACTTGATCAGTGATGCTGAAGATGACTTATGTAAATCCCATTCTGCCAAGTTTAGTTGGGAATTATAGATTGTTGGCATGTATTTTCTGAGACTTTTGGATATAGGGAAATCTTTTGTTGGATATGTAGTTGCTACGGTATCCTTAAGGCTTAAGGAAGGTGGGGAAGCGAACATATTTAGACTTCTTGCTGCATGTAATATGAAGGAAATTAATTCTTTTGTAGTAGAGATTCTCAAATTTTATGCTGCAGATGTTCTCAGCCTTCATAGTAAGGGTTGTGCACCAACTCTGGTTATACTCGGGCTTAATCATGTGAATAACTTCAAGGAAAATGAAGAAAGAACAAAGTTTTCTTTTCTGTGTTTTGTTGCTTGGGTAGTTTTTTGTTTTGTTTGTTTGGGTTTTTTTTTCCCTTTTAAAAAATATTTCACTAGTATAGAACTCGAAGGAAAACTGCTTGTTGGATTCCCTTGCCCTCCCTCCCATTTTGGTGTTGTATAGCTTTTCCTCTGTAAAGGTAGTTTTCAAGTTGTGGAATTGCTAAGGAATTCCTAAGACATGCCCAAGGTGATGTGTTTCAGCCTATCCTGGTTGTTGTCGGTGTCAGCTCTTGGAAGAGAATAGCTGTTACAACTGTCTTGGATGCTCAGGTGATGTGGAGCAAAGTGGGGCAGTGTCTGGAAAGGGCTGGAAACTTCAGGCAGTGTTTGAAGGGGCAGTACCTTGGAGAGCAGACACTGTCCCTGCTTCTCTCTGCCTGCCTTGGAGGTGGTGCTTTGACTTTTGGAGGACCAGAGGTTTTGTCTTGGTCTTGTGTGGCTTTGGGGGATTGAGAGACTCACCCTTTCTTTTCATTTGTAGAATTCTTTTCTGCTAGTTTTTCCCCGATGTTAAACAGTAAAATGTATTTCTTCATTGTTAATACCAACTTCTCACTCTGTGGCTTTTAATTTCTTGCTACTTTGATCTTGCCGTGTTACTGCAGTTTGCATCTGTCTTCCTGTGTTGGAGTTACATTGAGTCAGAAAAGCAGACCTTGCTTCCTGGAGTCGTGTTCTGTGGACCAGTGATGAGCAGTGTGTGATTTGGCATTTTAGAGACTGGAAGGGAAAAGCAGTGTTTACTTCTTGGTTCCTTTTGTTTCTTAGAATCATAGAATGGTTTCATCTAAATACTTGATAATATTCAAACTCGGCTTATACCTCATCTTTCTTGCATCTCTTCTGTTAGCTTTCAAAGTTGTTACTTTTCTGTGCTCATGAATTTTTTCCATTTCTTGGTTTCTGTTCTGCTTACTGGTGTGCTCTTTCTGTTCGCCCTTCCACCCTGCTTAGTTCTTTGCTGTGTGGATAGTTCTGTGTCTACATATTGCTCTTTCCTTTAATAGGCTTCCATAATGATTTTTCCCCCTTTCCACTATTTTCTTGATGACTATTCAGATCTAACTCATAAAAGATGAGAAATAACCACAGTCAGAAGTTGCCTGGGGATGATGGCAGTGCTACATCGGTGTCTTGATGCTTCCAACAAGTCCTGTTAAGTCTCCTGCTATACAGAAGACAGTTTCTTAGTGAGGGAAAGACTACATAGACTGGCTTTTTATGATGTACTTTAAAAAAGTTTTTAGTTTCCCTTTTTTACTCTAGCTCATATGTTAGTTTTACCAGCTCAAGTAGCTAGTAAGTATGGATTTTTTGCAGGCTAAGCTCTGCATTTATAGTTGTCAGGATGCTAGGACAATGTGAAAAGTAGTTTTACCATCTTCAGGAGCAAATGGCTGTGATGATTACTCAATGCTGATCACACTAATAGCATGCTGCAGTTAAACATAGTTGTGGCCATTTAATTTCTGTAATTTAAGCATATGTTGGGGTAATTTCTTTTTCCATTTTTGTGTAGCAAATTGGCAGTTTCTAGAATCTAATCTACAGAGAGGTGATATGCCAACTCCTTCGTTTCCTTGCAATCAGTTGTAATAAAATCTGAATGTTAAACATGGAAATAACAACTGTGAGAATCTCAGTGGTTTTCTTAATACTTGTTTGAAATACTCAGGTTATTTGTAGTTTTACAAAGTTTTACTTTTTGGAGTTTTCCAGATCTGGCTCGTATGGTGAAAGGTGAACTTCTTGAGGAAATGTGGTGCAAATGAGTTATAGCTATATGCATATGTATAGAACTCCTCTGGCAGATTTAGGGCCAGAACTACTGGTTGAAGAAGCTGAAACATGTCAGAAAAAGCCCTTGTGGAAAAAGTGCTTTTGGGTGTTGACCTTGATTTAAATAATTTGTAGAAGGTCTGTAAATAGAACTTGAAAAACACATGGCAGTTGAGGCATGATTTCTAGATCGGCGTCCATGGAGATCATACTTTCCCATCTAGGAAGGGAGTGGTAGAGCTTTTTTGCCTCTTTTCACACTGGATAGATAAAGCCTCCAATTTATTGCACCATTTTATTAATTGACTTCCACTTGAGAGTTTTTAATCTTTGTACAGAAAAGGGGAAAAGTTTATGATGAAAGCTGAAGCAGGGCACTGTGGTCTTAGCTATGATAGCCAAAAGGCTTACTATATATGCTCTTAAGTACTCTCTAGGTTCATTAATAGCTGTGAATGTGCTACTTCCATACCTGTTGTGCTGATGAACAGGCAAGGATGATTTCTTGTAGTTGCTTCTTGTCAGATTCATGAAGAATAATTGAAGCAACAGCAACTTTCTGCAAACCTTGAAAAAACTTGGTATATTGGTTTTTTCTTCTTCCAACTACAGAAGTGTGTCACTTCCAATTTCTTATTTTGTGTTAAACTAGTGATGTCAAAAGGTGAAGTATTTCCTACACTAAGAGTTGAACTTGTGCTATTTAAGCTGCAAGTGGCTTTTTCTTGAGCAGATAGTCTGTTAGCCTCTTAGGTGTTCCTCTGTAAGAAAACATGGGTACAAGAAGGATACGCATTGCCTGATATTAGTATGTGCATTATGCTGTGTTGTGCAACACTTACTGTTGTTTTTATCTCTCTGTTGTGCTTCTAAAGTCATTTTGGGAGGATTTGATAATTAGCATAATTTTATTTTCAGGAAGTGGTCAGAGCCTGTTTATTAATCTGTGACATGTAACTTGAACTTTTCATAATGAAAGTTAAAATACAAATCCCTGTTTCTACCACCAGTGAAATTAGTTTTTAGATGTGTGTGAAGTGAAATTCTAGTATTTAGAGTCACTTTCTGCTGGTAGGCTCTGCTTTTTACAAATCTCATGAACAGTTTTAATTCTAAACTCTCTGGGCACCAACAAAACCGACAGTGCTTTCGCTTCTGTGCTCTGTCTACTTGGAGAAGCTATGAACAGTGCTGGAAATGGACAATGACAGTTTGCAAGGGAGAAAACTCCAGAAAAGCTGTAGAAGGGACAGAATATCAAAATCTCCTAGGGATTTTAAGACATGGTCTGTCTGTGAAAGGCTTACATAGTACAGTTTTTGCCACCATTTTCAGGCGCCTGGTGTTTCAGGCATTAAGTGTCTGGTGGAGTTACATTCTAGGCTAGCAAATTTAGTTTTAAGAAGAGTCTGAGCAACTTTATTTTCCTTCTTGGAACTAGTATAGGATAGCACTGGGCAGCATGAGCTCAAAAGCTTGATAAAAATAACTTCTTCTGCATGGACCATCCTTAAACCAAGCAATAAATTCCTTGCTATATTGACCAGTCTCTTGATTTCTTTGACAACTGAGAATACACTACTGCTAGTTCACTTACAGTTGAACTAGTTTTGGCTTTAGTTTTTCAGAGGTACTTTTTTCCTTAGACTTTGAAACGAAATTAAACACCAGAAAGTATTTTAAGTCCTAAGTCTTGATGCTTTATCTGCCATTGTAATATTTTAGTAGATACAGTCTGATCGAGTTATCAGATTTGAGATCAATTTTCATCACTGTCTTGGAAAATCACTCAGTCTTCACAGTGCCAGTTTGAGTCTTTTCAGAGTGAGTTGGTTTTGTACATTGTGTTTAGCCACAGTTGCAAATATTGACTAATGCGCACTTGCTGATTTGTGACTTGCAAAATATTCATTTGTATCAAAATGATATCTGTAACAAAAGGGATTGGGAGGGATGCTTATCATGAAACTTTACTGTGGTCTTGGAGTTATCTGTATAGATCACAGATATTGTCTTTAACCATCTCTTTTTTTGTTCAGTCTACTAGCTTTCAGGAAAAAAGATGTAATTACGCTTTAGCCAATAGATGCATAATGTGTTTCAGTGAATTATCAAATACAGGTTATTTGGCAGAAGCGAGCATGTATTTGAAAGTTGAAAGAATGCAACATTGCTGCTTGCTTATCATTTCTCAATATTGTCAATATTTTATTCTCCTTTTTGAGTGAGGGTTGCCTGTGTCTAGGTTGGTGAAAACAAATAATGCCTTGGAGTTCAGATGCTCAGCAAGCTCTTCTCTGGCTTTTGACAAACTGCCTGAAGCTCCATTTACTATAATGACCCATTGCCCATATTTCTATCTTACTTCCTTGTTCAAGTTCAAATACACTTTGTAAGACATAAATTAATCCTATTTACCTCTTACAGATTTTGTCCCTAAAATTTGGAGCATAGTCATTAGGTGCTTTTGTTACAAATCTACTGGTAATCTGGTGCTTCTTACTAGCTGTGGTGTCTCAGTCTTGGGCCTTTTTCTTGCTGGTTGTGGGGGAAAGGCTGTTGTTTTCTGTAACTGATTCATAGTGTGCCAAGTAGTACAGCTGAACTAATTTGCAAGATTCTCTTGAAAATAGAATGCTTCCTGGAGTATGTATTTAAATTTCTACATTCCTACTTTTAATTAAGGCTAATAGAAAACATCTCTAGCTTTTAGAATCTTGTTCATGCAATTAAATGTTTGTTCTACTTATAAAATTGTTTGGCACACTCTATATTTTTGCCAAAGTCCAGAGCTAGAGTATTTAAAGAGAAATCATCCAAAACCAGAGTCATTCAATTAGAGATGTTATTAATGCGTTATTAAAAAGAGAGAATGCAAGTACTCTATCTTCAGCTGAAGGTGAGCAATGGTTTATCAGAACAGTAGTTTTGTCATTGATGGTGTCAGCCCCAGGTTTGAGATTTACCTGGAGTAATGAGTGATACACTAGGCAATTCTGGTTTTATGCAGTATTTGTTCAATTCTGCATTGATTCAGTAAGACACTTTTAGTATTAAAATATTACAATAAGCAGCCTGAATCTCTGCATCTAGTATGTCAGGCAGACATCATTGTGTGGAAATGCTACTTAAATTGGACTGGACTTTTTTTCTTTTAATTAAAGAACTATAACAACTCTATAATAAAGGAAATGCACTCTTCCCAGAATTGTAACATCTTGGAGTCAAAGATGATTTACAATACTGAGGTAAGACAGGACTCTGAAATAGAGTTTGGTTTGGGGTTTGTTGTTTTTTTCTTTTTTTTTTTTTTTTTACTTCAGTGAGTGGCACAAATGCTTTGAAATTGCTTTGTAGCTTTTCTTCTGAGTAATATGTAACTCGCGTTTCCCTGGAGAGGAAAGGCTGTAGTATCTTTGCTGCTGAAAATCCCAAGATAGTGGAAGCATTAGGGTGTACATTGGAAAGATACCATATACCTTCTTTTAGTTGCCTTCCATCTGACATGGCTGACATTGAAGTACAGCTAGTAAACCTTACCAGGCCCAGGCTCACCCATGCTGTATCTCTGGGCTGCTGATCCACTCAGGCTTCCATGAAGTGCAACAGCCTGGACATTGAAGTTTCTCTTGAGACAGGTGCTGGGGTTAGGGAGCCCTTTCAGAAACTGAGCGGTTGAAAAGTGCTGATGGTGACACTCCATGTGGGTCTTCTTTGGCCAGCAAAGCCAGAGCAATATTCAGTCTGGCTCATTTTATTTCATTCACAGTGAGAAAATCCCCAAGCTGATTTTACACCATTTCCCGTGAGTGTTTGATCAAAAAATCCATAACTGTGTTACCAGTATTTAACTCATGCAAGCTTGTTCTGCTCTTTAAGTGTTTGATGGCAGTCTTATACATCTCTGTGTCTGTGCCACTCCGTGCTGGATCTGATACTGCTTGTTTTCCAGCCATTGTCATAACCTGACCTGAATTGTGGATTTCACAGTCCCATCTAGTCCAGATCAAATTTCTACTGCTAGTTAGTACTGCGTGGGTTGAGTATTTGTGAACTTTGAACTGTGGCTAACTGTGTGGGAACAACGTGGGTTTACATGGCATAATAACTTAGACTTTGCTTTGTCTGAAAGTTGCAGTACTGCCTTTGGACCTGAACTGGTTAATGAAACTGCACATTTATGTTCTGTGTTTGGTATAGCTAGGAGTTTGTTTAGATTATAACAAGTCTGGGTATTTCTGGGTAGAACCAATTCCAGCGTGCTGGGTAAATTATCAGGTGATAATTGAGATTGAATTGGATTTCAAATAATTTCAGGTGGAACAGTTCTCCTTGGAAGCAGTTGCTGGGGCATATTCTCTTAGGGAAGAGGAAAGTCATCAAATGCTCTTAACAGGGACAATTATTGGCTTCTATAGATGTCTGTGGCCATTCTAATGGAACATTTTAACCCATAGCAATCATGACCCTGCATGCTGAAAACTTTGGAATAGCATCACTGTCAAAAGATGTCAATTCTTACATTTCATACAGCTTTCCAGAATTGGTTTCTGCTGTTTTGCTTCAGACTGCATTATCAGGTCATAGAAAAATGAAAAATAGGTGTTTACTTGAGAGGATGAATGAGAGAGAATGGAAAGGGAAACGGTGAGATTTTTGCCGTGTTCTGGTGAATTTGTAACTTGTGTTGTGCAGCTAATGAACATATCAAGACTTGTGCTACTCTTAGTTATGTAAATATGGTATGTGTTGGAATATTGAATTAAAACTCTTCAAGCCCTTCTGATCTCATGGTGACTGTGAATAACCAGTAGCTAACTGATTTGGGGGATAGTTGGGGGACCTGTTTTAACTGCTTTTTCCTTACTATTCAGAGTAGCCTCTGTATTTCCATTCATGAGAACACAGTATTATTTAGACTTGAAAATCTTTTTCAGATTTGTTGAAGTTGCTTTAACATCCAGAAGTTTAAGTACCTGACAGAGGCCAATAAAGGTGATCAGTTTGTTTTTCTAAGGAAATATGACTTCAAAAATGTTGCTTATTGCTGTATTTAAGCAACAATGTTCTCTGTAGTATTTGCTTTGTAATTTTTGTATACTTGAACTTAGAAAGTTGGAATATTTATAAATATAAGAAATTTAGAACTGGTTTTAGACTTAAAAGGAATTCACGTGTCTTGTGGGATGGAAGCAAGTATAGTTGTCTGTAAGGCTGTGCTGTAGTAGTATGATGAGGGTGAGCATTGACAACTCAGACAGTAGAAAGGCAGTCAGAAACTAACAAAACAGTTGGGGATTTTATTTCAGGATTATAAATTAGACTTTTTCTTTTGTTAACCTGGCATTTGAACAGTGTTTCTAGTATTTGAAAGTTAACTTGCTTTTTTTGTTTGGTAACATATTCTACAATAGCATTTCAGCACTCTTTGTTTATATGTATCTAGTCGGTATTCTGAGACTCCTTTTGTTTTATGGAGCCTGAGGAGCAGAAAGAAGACTTTTTTCCCCCTCAACTAAAAGTTGTAGGGCAGCTTGGACAGTTAGGATATCACCATTGAGCATCAGGTTGACACTATCCTTTTAGATAAGTGTCAAAGATGGCTTTGTAAAGGTCTGGAAGAACTCAGACAAACCAATCTAAGGCGACCATGAATTCTTTATAATAAAAAAGAGTAATTTTAACATATACCAGTAGAAAACAAATGGAAGATGCTAAACTCTGTGGCTATAGCCTTACTTCCTTTTGATTATAAACAAAAAGAAGACTCCCACAAATATCAGAAAACATCTCAATGTAAAAATGTGCTGGTTCTCTGTGTGAACAATGGCACTTATTCAGAAGATTATGTATTTGTTTATTTCAAGATAGTGCTACTGTCCTTAATATTGTTTCATTTAGTGTATTGCTCTTGCTTCCTCTGTTTAGTCTGTATCAAGGAACATTCTCTGAGAATAATGTCCACTTTGAAAGTGATCTAGTCTTTCCCATGAGGAACTGGTATCAGATGAGGCTTGGAGGGGGAGGGAGCAGAACCTCTATGCCACTATACTTCCTAACAGTTTTGACTATATAGAAATTACAGTTAATGTATGTTAGAGTTTTGCATTGTTCATTTTTTGCTGTATTATGTTTCTGAAAGTAGAAGTAGTATACTTTTAAAAATAATTATTTCTACTTGCCATTTGTTTTTGTACTTGGTCTGATAAGTGACCTTTGGATATAAGATATTCCTCACAAGTCTAGCATGATGCTTGTCCTTGAGGTCTAATTACAGCCTGTTTCTCTAGCCCAGAAGTTCTTGCTAAAAATGCACTTACGATCTGAGCTCCATTTGTTCATGGTTGAAATTATATTGCCCCCTTCCTTGCAGTTGATTTATGTTTTTCTCATCATCTAATTTGCTTGGTTTAGTAGCTTTATTAATAGGATTTTTTTCTTTAGTTTGAGAGGTTGTGCTGTTTCTGGTACTATAAGAGACTCAGAGCAAATCACTGTTTTCTGGAGGATTAGGTAAATCACCCGAGTTTTCATTTAAAGCTAGCCAAGTAAAATGGGAGACTGGGAGAACAGCAAGGAAATATTCTTCTGTCTGAAATCTTTCACATTTTCACTTAATTGTGTTTTAGCTCCTCGTCAGCTAATTGAATAAACATTTTAAGTAGTCTAGTTTTTTTAACTTTTTTTTGAAGAACATTGGAAAACTTATGTGCTCAAAGATCTTAAAAAAATCAAGCAATTACTAATTATTACATTGGGTTATTTAAGTGGCTCAGTACTTTCTTACATGAGGTTACTGTGACAAAGATCTCTAAGCCATTCTGTAAACATTCAGTGAAAAACCTTGCAAGAATGCAAAAAGACCCCATTTCCTATACCATATTTGCAGAATATTTGTAGAATATATTTAGCTGGAATTTACTGACATGTTGGTCTACTGCTGAATAGGCTGTCTCGGATGGATCTGTTTAAGGCCTTCACTGTTCTGTTTTTGCCATACTCTGACAGTAACCATATCTTCAGTTTCTTTGCCTACAGATGAGCAGTCTTAAGGGTGAAGTTACTCCAGATGGAGTGGGGCAATTTTACATTTACAGTCACTAAAAGGTGTTTACTTTTCTTAGCCTCACACTTTTCTTCCCAGGCTTATAGAGCTGCCACTGAGTATTCAGTGGCTTACAAAGCCAGCAAAAATGTGGATAGTTTTTGGATAGATAGGTAAGTTGGATTTGCTCAGCACCAAGTCTGGAGCTCTGGGTTCCTGCAGGAGCACAAGTGGTTGTTGAAATGCATGCCTATGGATACTGTTAGTAACGTGGACCTGAACTGGATTATGGTGATTTTGAAATTGGACCTAGTGCAGGGTAAAGGTGTTTTTGTGCATGGAAAGTAAGAGGGAAAAGGACTGGAGGGTGATAAGGTGTAAGAGGCTTTACTGAGTAGAAAAATTTGCTAGAGCAAAGTTTAGAAAGGAGAAAAAAGTTGAGCTCAGAGAACTCGGGAGTAAATTAGAGATGGCATCTCTAATACTGCTAGCTTGTGAGTGCCTGGAGAAAGAAGCAGCCACTGGAGAGAGGGGGTGAAGAAGCTGAGCTTGGCATTGGAGTGCCACTGGTGAGAGAGATACTAATAGATCATGGAATGACTGGCTGTAAAGCTCTGGAGCACACATTATCAATTCTTATTGATGAGAGCACACAAGCTGCCACTTGGACGTGCTTCAGATGCTCTCAGAGCACACAAGTATGCCTTAGCGTGTCCTGGGGGAATCGCTGCCCTAAGAATGAAACTAGGGGAAAGTCTTAGCAAATCGATTTGGAAGAAGGAGGCTTGTCACAGTAAAATTTTCTGAAAAAAATTGACACGGTGGTTACTGCTGGGTTTGAAACCTTGGCAGTGTGAGAGACTGAGGAGATAGCAGATTAAGGAGGATCTAAGGCAGCACGCAGGGTGTTTGGGTATGAGAGAGAATAAAAAGGACATGCTTTATTTACAAGTGAGTAAGTCTTTTAACTACTGCCCCATTCAAGTTAGAAGAAAACTAGCTTGAAAAGAGAGGGACATGAAATCATATGCAGCACTGGAGTCCTTACAGGACTGACTGGAGTTAATGAATGGGCAGGAATGATGACGAATGTGATTTTCCTGTTTAGACCTTTCTGTCTAAACTTTTTTCAATTGAAAATATCTTAGACTTCATAACCTGTTGTAGCTGTAGCTCAAGCTGCCTGTGTCACTAAAGAGAGGTGCTGTAGATTGAGAGTATCCAAAAAGTTGATATTCAGAATAAGACAAGAATTTGAAAGTGTGAGATACAAGTTTTGGTTGTGAGGACATAAATTAGTTGAGCTGAAAAATACTATTTTTGTTGAGGAGCAGAAGAGACTGCTTCAACTAAGGTCCAGGAGGAGAAGCCCTGCTAGATACGTTGCTATATCTTTTGCTTGTGTCTAGGCTTACATTAACTCAGTGGAAAACTGCAGCCTCAGTATTGCTCCTGGTTTGAGCTTCCTGAGTGTTTTCAGGAACAAGAACTATATAGCTACAGAAAACAAAAGGAGAATCATGTATGTAGCCACTATATTAATTAGCAATTACAAGTAAACAAGACCAGTTGAAGTTGGTCTATGTGTGAGATATAGAATGCACAAACAGGAAAGTAACAGGTTTCTTCAACTTGTGCATATACCATGCTGGTTGTTTTTTCACCTGGGGCATGAGCTTCAGTATTTCCAGAACTTCTATATTCCATAATCTTTATATGTCAATTATAGCTTTTAAGGGACTGGTTTACTGAAAGTTAAGTTCTTTAGTTTTTATTAATCTTACAGAGAGAAATTTGGCAGCGTTTCATGCTCATTGCAGTGAAAAGGCTGCTCTGGAAGTTAGGAGTTACTGTCTTATTTGTTTGTGTGTGTGTATGTGTTTAGTAGGATGATGTGAGGATGAAGTTTTATAAATTTATGTGTAAGATCCTAAAAGTTAGATTAGATTTGCTGCTACTGAATTGTTGTTCAGAGTTTGTGTCCCAAGTTTCAAGGAATTAATAGTTAAGTATCTGTCTTTTGTGGTAAGCTTGACCTAAATTATTGGACAGTGTTGTTGGCTCCTTCAGCAATGTTGGCCTTAAGAGACTGAAGTGTCACAGTAATTTGTGGTGTTTAAATAAAAAATAATATCAAGTGATACTGGTGTTTTAGTCTGTTTGTCAATTTTGTTCCTTGTTTAGTGTTTTCTAGGGATCTTAAAGCCTTCTAGGAGTGAGACAAAAAAGCAGTTTGTAAAGTCTCATAGCATCCCATTGAGAGACTGCTTTTTGTGTATTTTTATACTGGTGTGTGTGCATATGTATGAAAATATGTATATGCACATCTCACGTTCTTATTTCAAAGACGTCGTTAAGTATTGTGTTCTGAATGATTAGTCTCTGGAGTGTTATTCTTCGGAGCTTTACTTTCTAATCTGTGCCAGCAGACTTCCATTAGCTTTATTTTTTGGAAACCTGTATTGATAAATCACAGGAGACCTTGCAAGACTGAGTCTGGAAAAGGGATTGAGGTAGCAATTCTGAAGAACTTGCTTCAGTTAGAGAACTTTTCCTGCAAAGCTTGTGAAGGAGGTTTGTGAGCATGTAATAGCTGACATTTCACGTGAAATATGGAAATGAGTACTTATTTTTGTTATCAATTAAATGGTCAAGTTAAAAGGAACACTGACATTCTCAGTTTGTGTAGCAATTGTATAATTGTAGAAGTATATGAAAATTTAGGACAAAGAGAATATGAGAATCATGCACTGGCAGTTGGGGCAAAAGTACGTGTTCAGTACACAGAATCCAGAGTCCTCATATACAACGGGTTGCTGTGTAAATGGAGACGTAGACTACTGCTGATGTTTGATTTATTAGAGTATATGAGCATTTCTTAGATGAAAGTGGATTTGATGGTACCTCACTGAGATATTTGACTTTTGGATTCAGTATATAACTGTTCTGGCTTCTGTCTGTAACAAATGTGGGAAATGTTTATCATTTTGCCAAGTAGTGATTCATTATGGATAAATGTCAGAATAGATATGTCTGGATTTGAAAGTAATAGTTGTCAACTTAGCAAGTCTGAAATAACTTGATACAGATGCTGCATTTTGTTCTTATTATTTTTGTTGTGGTGGGGTTTTTGTTGCCAAAATCCACACCTTCCCCTTCTTCCCCTCGCTGACATGTCTCCTCAGTCCCTGATTTTTCACAGCAGTAGTCAAGAATACTGTGCAGTTTCTGTTCTCAAGTTAGTTGCATGTAAACCTCATCTCTAATTACTGAAGCAAAAAATGGGTAGATTTGGTTGAGGACTTCAGTTTGCAATATGACAAGATGATTTATTTGGGTGTTAGGCCTTTTCATGCTGAAAAACCTTTCATGTAAAGTTGCTGTAACTTGATTACTGGTGTTTTTTATTTTTACAAAATATATCTCTTGATGGTATTTTCTAATAAAAATAGAGCAATGGGACTTTATTTTTGCTGTTAATATATTTATGTGTTTGTTTTCTGTAGTATCAGACATTGAAGGTGCTGATGGGTTGCAGCTCAGAAAAGAACATGCCCTCAAGATATTTGCTTACATCAGTTCCTGGACACAAAGGTAATTTTGGGTTGAGTTTGTGTGTGGATGGTATTGGATCTCTACAGTAGATTTCCCTTTTTAAGAAATACTATAGATGGAATTAGAATGGACAAGTTATTAATGTGTAGCTAAGTGATACATGCAAAGTAAAGAACATTTTACTACTTATAAAGAGAAACATGTTTGTGCATTTTGGGCAAAGCATGTTTTGAATCTGGTTGGCTTTCCAGATGCTGTAATAATTATGTAGCAATAAGTAACTGTATTTCACTGACAAATAATGTGTTGCTGATTTCACATTGAATTTTCTGACCTCCTTCTGTGGAGGCAGGATAAAGTAAGAAGTTTAGAAAAGAACTCTCTGAATGGAGTTGTCATGTGAAATTAAATTGTTGTCAATGTCCTAATATGCAGAGTCAAGATGACAAATGATTGCAGCCCATAGCCACTAAACTGATAAAGAAAATCCTTTGCACACGGTCATCTTAAATCAGCTCCATTATTGCTTTTAATCTGTTATTTGAATTACTGTTGTGGATTGGCTTTTTAAAGTCGTTTTACCAGCTATTCTGCTTACCTCACAGCTACATTGTTCTTTTCGAGTGTAAGGATACAGTTTTTTTCCAGAGTAAGGATGTTTGGAATTCGGTGTTCAGCGGTGGTCACAAGACCAAACTTAATCTTAGGAAATAGTGGGAAATACATAGAGAATAAATCAGAAAACGTTATTCTGATATTTACAAGATTCCCAAAAGAGAAAAAGGAATGTCACATTTTAGCTGTGAAAGTGGAATCCTCTTCCTCCTGCTGCTGCCAAGCAGGCACTCAAAGCAAATCCAGTTATCTTCTGCAGGAGACTATTAAAGAATGAACAAATCAAACAGCAGCAGCAGAAACTAGAACCCTGTCATTTCTTGACAGGTTCTAAATCTCAAGTTTGTCTGAGAACAATTGCAACCTACTCTTTTTCTAGGTCAGCATCTGTTTAGATTTGTTCTGTTCAAGAGCTACGGCATGATAAATCCAACCTGAGAGAAGCTAAAGACTGGATAGCGTTCAACGCTACGGGTTTCTTTCTACCTATCTTATCTATGGTTTCATACTAAAACAGCCTTGGAAAACAGTCCTTAAGCTATTCAGAGCAGAATCTTGCAGTGAAGCCATGGGAAGGAGTTTTACTTTACATTTTACTTTCATATCCAGTTTCTGCTCTGTCAAATGGCCTTTAGAGAGCTCTCCTTTTTATTTGGACTTGAGGCTTTCCTTAAGAACTACTTTTTGTTTTGTTACCTGTAGTTCAGATCTCTGCTTTCCTTTGGAAGATCGGTTGGCAACTCAGCCTGAAGAATACCTTTTTCTTTCATCTACATGTAGTGTTTCCATTTCCATTTTCTTCTGGGAATTGTTATGTTTGAAGAAGTCATATTTTTAGCATGCTCACTTTTTCACATGTCTTTAGTTTTTGGTGGAACTCCTTCTTCCTCTGAACACATTCTGATACTTGAAGACTTAGAGGTTTTGCACCAAGAGGTCTTGGGGAAAAAATAAAGCCTTTGTCCAACAGAGAACTCTCCAGCAGCAGCTAACATTCAAACACAGATATGTGAGAAGCAGTTACCAAATTTTTTCATGGTTATTGAGAATAATTAGTTACAGCCAAGTAGGGTAGTAACTTGTAGGCATAAGTGCTGGACTTATTGTACATAGTTTTCCCCAAGGAAAAATACTTGTCTATAATTTTGTCTATAATTCATTGTTGTCATCTGTTAATCTGAAAATACTTTTGCAAGTAAATCACAAGAGTCTGTTTTTCAAAGATTAAGGGCATGCTCTGCTTACACAACAGTGAAGGATTTTTCTTCCTGCATAGATGGAACAAAAGGTTTTAGATGCTTCCATCTGGAATTGGGGAGCACGGAATGTTATCTTTCTGTCTAACCCACTGAAAAAAGCTTCATACAAAATATTTATACATTAGGAGTTGCACCTTAAGGGCATGATTGTACTCCATCGAGAGGCAGCACCCTCTACCTATCACAGTTCAGAGTTTTCTTGAAAATTATTTGTCAATCCCAGTTTCTAGATAAAATGCTATAGTCTGCAGAAGAGTTTTTATTAATTAATAAATTAATTTATTATTTTGTTAATGACATCTTGCCTTATCTTTTGCCTATTAATTCAGAAATTAGTATGTAACTTTTATATTGTTTTTGCATCCAAGAACTCTAGCCATGAACTGGAGTTTGTTGTTCTCCATCTAGCAGGAGAGAGGTCTCTGCTGCAAGACAGCCTTCAGTTTATGTGGCAGTTAGCTCTTTCTCACTTAAACTCTGCAAAAATCTGAGTCCATTTCAAAGATTCTGTTATAAACATCCAGCCTTTAATTTTAGTCTTCATTCAGGTGCCCTGGCTTATTGATCACTGCCTTCTCTACATTCTTCAAGATGTAGGTCTCTTTGGGGAAATACCCTCCACATATTGTTCAGGATGAGGAGGTTGCTTGTTTGTATGGAAGACACAAATGTTCCCAGACAATAGGTTCTAGGGTGTCTGTCTTGGGGGATTTATGCACCCAGAATGTGTTTGACATATGCCTTGCTCAAAATGAGAGCTATATTGTGATGTTCTAACTTGATGGTTTGATTGATTTAATTTTTTTTCCTTACAATATTGAAGGAATAGTGTATAGTTTTCTTTCTTGTTCATTTTACCTTGTTTCAGAGGAATAATCTCTGAGCCAAAATGCTGGAGAAAGTAATGAAAATACTTGATACTGCTTTTCCATATGAGTACAAGGTACCAATGAGCATGAGGGTTTCTATGCAACTGCAGATAAAGAAAGGGAGCTTAAATACCCAATTAAAACAAATTTATTTTGCAGCCCCGTTGCTTTAAAAATAACAGTAATTGTTCTTACACATCTCACAAGCATGTCAGGTGATTTACTGCAGTAAATAGTAATAGAGAAAGCAGTAGAGGAAACAGATTTGGGAACATACCGAGAAGACCATTGCTTCTTCAGTAGTATGGTGACCTTGCCTCTGAGATTTCTTTTGTATATTTTACTCCCAGTGACAGCTGCTAAATGATAACAGGGACTTCATCGTTTTGGTAAGCATTTAGAAGCAATGGGATGTTTACAAGGTTTAAAGAAGGCTTTGTGACTCCTTCTTGCTGCTGGGTAGAGTTTGTTTCATTTGAATTTCCTTACTTTTAGAGGTCTGAGAACTATTTTGTTGTTTAAAATATTCTAATGTGAAGAGTTCTTTCGGTCAGTTACCTGTTCTGATTTTCAGCTACTTTTGGGATTTTTATTTCTATTGTTTCTGTTTTCTTGCAGACAATGTCTGTGCTGTTTCAAGGAGTATAAACATTTGGAGATCTTTAACCAAGTAGTATGTGCGCTGATTAACTTAGTGATTGCCCAAGTTCAAGCTCTGCGGGACCAGCTCTGTAAACATTGCACTATTAATATAGATTCAACATGGCAAGATCAGAGTAATCACGCTGATGAGCCCCTGAATGTAGAAAGAGAGTCACACGAAGAAGAGAATGGAGAACGGCAAAAATCTATAGAGAAGAAATTAGATTCTGCAAGAACTTGTATCCTGACAGAGGAGGAGTCTACAAAGAACACTGATGCTTTTAGCTTATGGAGCACTGATGAGAAGGAAAAGTTATTGCTGTGTGTGGCAAAAATCTTTCAGATTCAGTTTCCTCTGTATACTGCTTATAAGCATAATACTCATCCCACAATAGAGGTAAATCGTCTTCTTCTGTGCATATTTCATCATTCTGTGAAAGGTTATTTGTTCTCAATAATGAATAGACTGTGTGTGGTGATAGTTGCCTTCACACAGGATGGGCAAATTCAGCTCTCCTGTTGAATTCAGTACAACTTTACAGAGAAACTTTTGAAGTGACACATACTCTTACACTTTCTTTAAAATATGCTTAATTGTTATAGGTAATAAATTGATAAGTGTTGGATGGAACTGTACACTGAATTATTGTACTGTTTAAATAACAGGAAGGCAAAAAGGGGACTGTAGCGAAGCCTTTCTTCCAGAAGGTAACCCATTAATAGTTTACTAATTTATTTTCATGACAATCCATGGTTCTAGAAGCAAAGCTTCGTAAACTAAATGTTGTGCAAGACCAAACTTGCTTGTCAGAACAGCTGTTTAATTGACTGGAATAACTGAGCTCTAAACAAGTAGCTTTGCTCTACAGTGCTGATTTTTTGCTGTGATATTTGTTATGGCTACCATTCACATTTTCTATATTCTCAAAAAAAACACACCACCACCAAGTAAAAAGTCCAAAACACTGCAGTGTTTGATTCACATTTTCTGAAATAAATGTCATGGTATTAACATTTCCTACTTGAATCAATGTAATTCTTAGTAAAGTTGGATTTTGATGGAACTTTTAGTAGTCTAACAACAAATAAACAGTCTTAATCCAAAACATAGACATTAACAGAGGTTGTTCCACAATTCTGTGTGTACAGAGAAATGAGGCAAAGTCGATTTCAAGTTTCCCATCATTCATTTTGGCCTGCCTTTTAAACTCTCACCATATATAAATAAATCTGTGGTTCAGCCTCTGCAAGTAGGAACTGTTCAGGGTAGATCTATCTTGTCAGTTAAAAAAAAAAAGAATGACTACTTAAGTGATTTATCTTTTGTTCTCCTCTGGGACGCCCACTGAAACTAGCTTCATAGCAACAGGCAATGAACAATTCTGGAACACTTCTCTGTGTCGAAGCACAACTCCTTTTAAATGACAATTTCATCTGGTTTTTTTTCTCTTCTTTCACTTCCAAATGATAAAGTCTCAAAAGTGCCTGGTGAGATTACTTTTTCACTTGATGTGCAGCCATTAAGTGTTTTGGACACTGATATGCTGTAGTTTACTGTATTCTGGCTATCACTCTGTAGACATGCTAATACATCATATCACATCACAGAATCACACAAAATCACAGGGTGATAGGGATTGGAAAAGGGACCTTTAGGGATCATCTAATCCAAACCCTCTGCTAAATATATCATACTAGTATATGGCATGTAAATTATTGAATACTTTCATTAGCTGTCCTTAAAACAGGGGAAGGTGAGAGTGAAAAATGCTTTCCTGAGGTACAGACAGAGCAGAAGTTTTCTGCTAGACTTCTTGTGTTCTCAGCTCTGGATTATGCTAGCCTGCCATATTTAAGTACTTTTTTCCTTTCTGGGAGGAGTTTTTTTTTGTTGGGAGTTTGAAAGGTCCCAGCATCATTCATATCTCTCTCAAACTGAGATTTTTCTATATTGAGGAAGCACTAGGGTTCTTGTATTCTAAAGTAGTAATGTTTTGTAGTCAAAACTTTCTGCTACCATGAGTAACTAAGTTTAGAATTTAGTTTTTCAGTTCAGTCTGGAGCGTATCTTAGTTGAATTGAAGCAAGTCATTAGTCTCAGGCATGGGAGAACTTGTGTTAAATCAGGCTTGGACTCAGTCCTCAAGGGACCATAAAATAAAAATCCCTGTTTTAAGTGTATCATCTATAGTTGTAAGCCAAGCAGATTTCTGAACAGACCAAATCTGCCAACAATTTGCTGAGAAAAGCTGGTGAAGTTCTCCCTCTAAGCATTTCTTTTGCCCTGGAAAAAGGAAAATCTTCTGATGCAAAATGCTCCAATTGCCACTCTCACTGACTTCAGAAATTCCGTGTTCCAGATTCTTGATGTGAGTTTACACAATGTCATTGAGTCATCACATCCAGCAAGGTTTCATTTTGCCTCAAAATGACCAGTTAAGTTGTCATCTAAAAACTTGCAATGTCAGGCTTCCACATGCTATTATTAACATCTAGTAATGATTAGCAGTTAATATTACTATTAGCTTTTGCTCTCTATACACCTATAAGATCTTTGTTCTTAAGAACAAAAGACAAGTCTTGAAGCCTAATCCTCTTAGGAGGTGCTTGCCCAAGTCATTTTATACTTGATAATCTAGAGGAAAACCTTCCATAGGAAAGCAGAGGTTTTCCCTAGTGTTGGAATTCGTGTTGGATGCAAATGAACAGCAAAGCAATGTTGTTTGAGACTCAAAAGGTGTCTGCCAGGTTTTGATTCTATATATTCTCTCCTGAAGTGTTTTGCGTAAGATTTAGTTTTATGGCTTACAACATTCTAAAGTGAGAGAGTGAAAGTCTGTTTGGTAGCCAAAAGGACTGTGTACTCCTGACAGCAGAAGCTTCCTTGAACAAGTGGCCTTCCAAAGGACAGAAATGTCACAGAAAGATGCTGTGTATGAGGACAGTGAAACTAACTACATCACATGGGAGTAAATCAAACATATTGACAAGCATATAGTCTTGGTCTATGTGGAATGAATATGAGTCTGTACAGGCACAATGCTTGTCTCAGCATACATTAAACTGATGAGAAGCCTAAAGAAAAATGTTTTTCTCCCAAGTTTGGAGAAAGTTTGCAATTAGTTGCAGTCAGCTAGAGGTCATCCCAACACAGAACCTGAGTATTAAAATAAAAGTAACATCTGGAAACACACTGTTTCCTTCTGTTGAAATCTACCAATATTTGCAGTGTCCAAAGAGAGACCATTGTAGCTATTTTCCATCCTAAACAAAATTAAAATATTTTTACAGATATGGTTGGTTGTTTTTGAGAAATGCTCACACATTGAAATGGATCTTTTTTTTAATGTATGGGCTATCTTTTTAGAGATCTTGCATGCAGGATAGTTTAAAACTGTATGCTTTTGTCTTTTTCATACATTCTCTGTGTAAAAGTAAGTGTAAATCTTAGAATGGACACTTAAGAAGGAAAAAAAAATCTAGCAAATGGGGGCCCTGGAGAGGGGCAGCAATAATGTAAAGTGCAGTTCTGAACTTTGTACTGTCTCAGAATGAGCAGTGAATCTGAGGGGAGTTACTCAACCATTTAGAAGTTCTAAAGTTTAGAGAGAGGATGGAATGAAATAGGAAATATGAACCCACTTGTTTAGGTGTCTGTAGCTGTAGTCTCTGATTCCTTGGAATCTTGCTATCTCTCTTTGTCCTTTTCAAGTAAATATTTTCTTGGAAGATATCCATAATTAGGTGCTCTCCACTGAGATTGCATCTGTGTCAGACCTCAGCTGGTACATTTTATCTGAAGTGTTCGTGGTTGTTAATGCCATGTGAAATTCATATGAGGAATTCTCTTACTTTATAAACTTGATCTTAAAGAAACCTCAGTCTCTGTTCTGTGTCGTATCTGCAAGAGCAGAAGTCATGTTTCCGGACTCAGTCTCTCAACTGCAACATTTTAATCTTTGCAGGACTCTCGCAACAGACCTCTAGGAGTGTTTGATTTCTGTATTCTAAGAACTGTAATTCACTTGACAACATTTCTGTTTTATTCAAGAAAACAAATGAAATTTCTCGCTCTGTTTCTTTTCATGAGCAGAGTACTGAGCACCTATTCTTGCTACTTGAAAACATACCACCTACTGGCTTCAAAGCTGTTATAAAAATAACTGTTAGAGTATCACGAGTTCAGGCATGACAAGAGTTCAGCAGCAGAAAAAAATGCTTAGCTATAATATGAGCATATTGAATAATTCAAAATGTTTGTATGGCACTTAATCCATCCAAAATTGCTTGCCTCTAGCATCTTCTGATACAGTTTTAAGAAGCTTATTCCTACACAGCTTTTTGAAATATATATTCAGGAAACTTCATTTAAAAACTTAAGTTATGTTAAACTTATATGTGATTTGTGAATGTGAGAACTGGGTGTTTGGCACAGAGGGATAGGAAGGTGGAGAATGTGTGCTGTAACTACCTGCAAGTATCCATGGCAATGGTGTGCTTTTACAGTCACGTTTTATGATATCTTCAATGTCCTTTTGCCCCCAGCCATGTACAAGATGCATACAATGTGTATTACAACCCTAATAAAGAAGATTCCTGCTTTATACTGCCCAACAAGTGGATGTTGTGAACGTTGAAAAGAAATGCTATTTTCACAACCCTTTCCAGTTTAGTACCTCTAGAAAATAGATTTCTTGTTGCAACAAATAGCTAACAGATTGATAAGGTGATATAATTCCTTCCCTCTCTTAGTCCTGTAAAGAGTATTAGACATTTATTTTATATGATGTGTTTTGTTATATGGAAAAGAATATAGTAGTTGAAGTTAACCAACTTTAATATTCTGATGGGAGTGACAGTTTAACCCCTTAAGTCATTAAATGTAGGGTTATCAAACATATTGCATTTCATCTAAATTCAAATATTTGGATATATGTCTCATCTTTATGCAAAAATTGCATTCAAAACTACCTAAACTGGTTCTGTTCTGGAATTCTCAGACTGCTATAAAGGCAATGTGCCAGACTATTCCCTTTGCAGTATTCCTGTTACATTTCCCTTCAGATGATCAGGTTTTTTAACTGAAGAATAATCTAGTAATCCAGCACTTGAGAACCATTGCTGAGGTATTGTCTTAAGTGTATATTTATGTACTTAAAAACACATCGTAACAAAGGTTAAATGGTGAACTGGAAAAGTGTGTTTTGCAAACTAAACTGGAAAAAAACTTGATCTTCTGTCTTCCTCTAAATCAGAGATTTGTGTTTTTCGGTTAGTTGGCTATAGTGTCTGTTAATGATTCATTAAATTTTGTTCTGGAAATGTATTTTTATTGCTTTAGTTAATTGGCTTCTTTTTCTTTTTAAACAGGATATTTCTGCTCAAGAAAGCAATATATTAGGGGCGTTCTGTGATATGAATGTAAGTTGTCCATTTTGAAATAGGTGCCCATTTCCTAGAAACTTAAAATAGACATGTTTGCCCTCTGTATAGATTTGTGCTGTACTAATGCAGCTTTTGAATTTCCTGTATGTCTGAATGGTTCTAGTATTGATTATTCAAGCTCTTTTTTTCTCTCCTTAATATTTCTAGGATGTTGAAGTACCATTGCACTTGCTTCGTTATGTTTGTCTGTTTTGTGGAAAAAATGGCCTTTCCCTCATGAAGGATTGTTTTGAATATGGAACCCCTGAAACACTGCCATTTCTCATAGCACATGCATTTATCACAGTGGTATCTAATGTAAGTATTGTCTTTAAATTGTTTTACATTGAACACAAAAAGTAAAAGGACTGAAGTCTGGAAGAATTCTGTAGGGCCATAGAGGGGGAAAATACTCTGTAACATTTTCCTTGTTAGGAATGTGAGGTTTGCTGGTCCACTGAGTATTTCATCATCCAAACTCTATACATCTCCTGTACGCGCACAAGAACTTTTGCGAGTTTGTGCCTAGCTACAAAGATTGTAACAGAAAATACTTGCAAGAGCATTGTCAGAGGTCATTTCTGTCCCTGAAATTGTGTCATGGAAATGTTTTAAACTTCTTCAAGCTATATTAACTCTTTACCTATTTCATACGAGGCACAAAGGAAAAGCCTATGGATTTCTTTTCTTCTCAGTTCCCTGTGATTTTATGTCATTATGCACATTTGCAGCATAAAGGTAACTATCTTTTATTTTCTCTTTCTTTTAGACTACATATGTTTCATCATTTCTCCCTTTTGAAATCATGGTGATTTTTGACTAGCAGAATTGCAAATTGATTTTAGTGGAGATTCAAAGGAGACTGGTAGTAGAAATAAAAACCAGTCTCTGAAGAAGGACATTATAAGACTTAGAAAAATGTGAGAATGGGAAGTCGTGACCTGTCCTATGGATGTTACATATAGGCAAAAAGGAAAGCAATAGTTTGTGGTGTATTGTATGAGTTTAATGGAATTTTGATGTTAATTGCAATTTTAAATACTTAAAATCAGATCCTTCCTTCCACACATCTTCCTTCCTTCCATGGTGCTGTTACTGACCAGCCAGGACAATGTTTTAAATAAGTATTGTGATATATTTGCATACAGGGAACTAGTGGCTGAAATGAAGCTAGTGCTGGTGATCTGTGTCAGATCTGTATCTCTCACTCCCGATCCTTTTAGTGTAATGGTTCTTCATGTGTAGATTAGAGAACAAATGGGTAAGGCTTTGTTCTTGTAAGCTGGCACAGGAGGACTGTTGCAGGACCTCTGTATATTAAATGATGGAGAGAAATTATCTTCTGTCTCTCTCTGTATGATCTAATGATCAGGTGATAATCTGATGAGTTCTTTGTCTCTAGCTATTGGCAGTGCAACCTGCAGTCTTCATCAAACCATCTGCTGAAAATGTCTGGTCTTGTAGGTTATTCTGGTTTAGAAGTAAATCTCGTCATACAACCAAGAAATGTCTGATTTTTGTTTTCTCTGTGAGGATGGGCAAACCTGTTCTGAACAAACAGGGGCAGCTCCCTATCACACCACCATTTTTTTAACAGGCATTCTGACTTCCAATTCCATTTCCTAGATATCCCCGTACCAGTGTCTGTTTATAAAGTGCATCTGTCTTTCTTCTTTGCCCTTCACAGCCACATGTACAGTAACTCTTAAATACATTTTCAGTCGTGCTAAGTCTTGAGAATGGCAGTTAAGTAGCCATTATTAAAAAGACTCCTAGAAATACATATGCTGGAATTTATTTTGGAGTCTGTGAGAGGAGGGAGTGAAGCTACTACTTTAAATATTTCAAAAACATTTTCAGACAGTTTGTGGTGTGGATGAACCAATTATTTTGTTATTAAAAAGTTAGGTGCAGTATTAAGCTCCAGAAAATAGAATAGTTGAAGATAGTAAACTGAAGTCAAATAATTAAATTGTTGACAACCAATAGCACTCAGCTTTTAGTAGACAAAGCTGCATAGTGGTATGAAAAGCATTCGCTCAGTTTCTGCCACAAAGGAAGGTGAATATCTCATTAAGTGCACTCTACAGATCTCTGTAAGAGAAAACCATTACCACAAATTAGTAAAGTCTGTGGGGAACTGAACTTCTTGTTTGTGATTACTGGTGTCTCTTTTATACAGAGAACATTAAAATTATTGAAAATATATTTCCTTCAAGTTTTTTATCCAGCAAATCTCATTTGAGAGAATGTTTTTGTCAGACAAGCTTGTGTTTGGAATAAGAAAGCCAGCAAATGTAATGCAATACAATGGACTTCACAGACAGAGGTAGCTAGTTGGCAGTCTTATTTTTTCTCCAGCTCACAGCTCTGCAATATGCTTTCTTATCAATGTGTATTGTGGTAGGACTGACATCTTACAGTATTTCATTGCTGTCTTTATTAGTTAGATTCATGGTTCTTCTTGCATTTTATATTCTGTGGTGATTGCTCAGTCAAACCACTTGATGTTGCATTGGTCTCCTTAGAAAATGAGCAGACACAGAGAAATCAGTGACCTACAGCTTGTTCTGTGAAGGGTGTAAACCTCACTGAAAAAGCCTGGCATTGTTTCATTCTGTACTATTTCAGTTCTGTGGATGTTGTCGAGGAATAACTGCCCTCTCAGTGGAGATGAATTAATTGAAATAAATCTGATGGCTTCCAAGATGTTGGTTTAACTTCACTGTATGAAATTTTAAAACTCGTGTCACAAGTATTGAGGCATGCACTGCCTTTTACAAATGAGTTACCTATGATAAAGAGAGAAGAATAAAAACTCCAAAACCTCTGAAGCGTGAGAACAGAACAGATGCACTAAATATCTTTTCTTAAGAGAAGGTGCAAGCAAAAATTGCATGATGAAATTTGTGGATTTTAAATGTAATTTTCAATGTTCTTTTAGTGTCATTTAATAGATGTCATTTTAATGCAATTTTGTGTATGATATTTGATGCAATTGAAAGTAAAAAGTTACTGTATATTTGAGTTGATGATGAAAGATACATTTTCATTTATAACGTGAAATGATCTATGAATTCAGTTCTGGGGATGAAAGTCATGTGTAGTGCAGCTATACAGATGGATGAAATGGCTTTAGAAGTTTGAATTAATACAGGGTGAAAATAGCTATGAACAATGAAAGTGATAAAAACAAAATTAGAGTAATGTTTCTTACTTTTATTTCAAACAATTACATTTGCTTTTGTGTTTCATACTGCAGATGAAAAAGAGCAGATGATGTTAAAAGTCTGATTGTTTAAATAGAATAGTATCTTCGTCATCCTTGCAATTCCTTGTCAAAATGTTATTTAATTCCTGTTTCTAGAACAAGCACCTTCTAGTTCCACTTTCTGTTTTGGGGATGTTAGCATGTTTTCTCTTCTTGAAACTGCCAGTTGGATCAGAGCTTATTCCAAATGGGGTCTTTTTTGCAAATTGAAGATTTGGCTGGTTTGTCTTGCCAAGTAGGTTAGTATTGTTACTGTGTGGTGTTAGTTGCGTTGTGAAAAATAAGTCTTGAAGGTATTTTTTTCAGAAGTAACTCAGAAAGTTACTTGGCTGATTCCAGAAACAGTTAAACCTGCAGCCTAATATTTTTTTTCTCCTCGCTAGAAGGAGAATTTCTCTTTATTGTGTACAGAATTTTCCAAAATGCTGGTGAGGATTTAGTGCTTGGACAGAATTTATTGCATCAATTGCAAAGATGAAACACTCTTTTCAGAATAAACAGAGAGATGTAAATTGACATGACAGCTTTGAGTGACTGACAGTGTCAGCTATTCACCACATTTGTGTGTGCACATGATTAAAATAATGTGGGTAGTAGTAACAACTGCTAATATTTCATATGTGCTAGATCCCTTACCTAGCAGGTAGCTGACTTTCTGTAACAGGTTTAGCAGGCTGAGCATTCCTTTTTGAAATGCAGATGGAACTTCTAACTTTGCCTGTGTAAGTAGTTTGGATGGTCCTCTTTTCCTCACAGCGGTACTAAATAGCTGTTTCAGGGTTGGTGGTTTTTTTTCCTCTGCATACATTTTCTTCCTGCATACAGTTTTGCAAAGGTGGTAAAGGCAAAATTGTAAATAAGGGAATGCAAATGCAGTAGTAAAAAACTCTGCTTAATCACTGGTTGTAAAACATAATTTTATTGTACAGGCTATATGAGCCTTAAGAAGCAAAACATCAGCATAAGTCAAATAATTTTACTTGATTTAGGAGAGATTTACAAGGAACAGAAAAAACGGAATAATTTTCTTGTAGACTTTCAAAGAAAAAGGAAAAAGAAATCTCACAAGGCTGAGAAGCAGGTTTTCCGACTGAAGATACTACAGAACATACAAAAATGAGACATCTGGGCAGTGTGATTCTGTTTATGCAAAGTTTATATTTTCCTGTATAACAGTTACAAAAATTAGAAAATAAAGAAGTCTGATATGATAACAGGTTAAAAAATTAAGAGCAAAAACAACAGCAAAGCCTTTTTTAAAGTGAGATTGAACATGCAAATGTAGTAGCAATGTTTAATTTTTTACCGTTCTCATTAAATGTCATTAATAAACTTTTTCTCTGTTTGTGTTTTTGCATTATAGATCAGAATATGGCTACACATCCCTGCTGTCATGCAGCACATTATACCCTTTAGGACTTATGTTATCAGGTAAATTTTTAATTTAAGATTTTTTTATATTGTGGGACTTTTTGACAGCACCTATTTATACTTTCAGCTAATACACTTTTAATTGTTGCTCTGACTCTATCCTTTCAACAAGGAGAGTGAAGGTAGTTTTGAGTTAGTTTGGGCAGCTACTTACATCTGTCTGATTTTAATATCAGTTGGATCAGCCTCATCAATAGCACTTTTAATGTGACATCCAGCCCCATTCTGACATGTCAGGTTCAACTGTAATACAGCCTCACTTACTGCACTATCTTCATAAACCTTTATATAAAATTTGCAATGAGGTGATGTGAGTAGAACAGTAATATCTAGTCGTTGAGATTTCCTATACTGACTTGCACTGAGTTTTAACACTGCTTCACATTTGGATGTTCTGTATTTCCAGCTGGCAGGGACTGAAGTGTGATCAAAAGTCTACTGGCACTTTTATGTATCTAAATATATCCAGTCTCAAAGATTTTCTTTGTATTAAGCTGCCTATCATGAAAATCAGTTTAAAATTACAGCATTTCTAAAGATATTTAATTATACAAGCAATTTGTTTTTACTGGGTTTCTCAGGATAACAGAAAAAATCCAATGAGCTGCTGATGAAATGATTTTGTGTATATGTATCTGACTGGAGGTGGAAGGGTGTGGTCACAACTAATTCTTCTTCCAGTGGCCCGATGTTAAACTTCTCTGGTACAGCCTAAAAGGCCACTGCTCTTGCATGGACCCACAGATTCTACAAGGTTCTGCATATCCTATAACTGTAATATTAGAAATGTGCTTATACTGGACATATCTTACTTCCCTTATAGCAACAATTGTGCCTTTACAGATTATGTTGTTTTAGCTATACCAGCATAACATCACAGTCTCAACATAATTACATTGGCAACAAAAAGGTGCAGAGAACAATGAGGCCCAGAACTATGTTTCATATTTTAAAATGTTCTGGTTTTAATTGTGAGTATGAAAAATTAAATACTGGCCTGGCTATAGATCTATTTTGCTATAACATAGTCTCTGCCAAAATGGTATCAGCAGAGAGAAGACTGTTCTGATCTTTTATTAAAACATATGCCTCTTGAGTTACAGTCCAGCCATGTGCACTCCTTTAATGCTGATGTGTTATCTTTGAAATCTGATAAAGGTAATTCTTAATCATGAAGCTGTCTAGGAAGAACAGGCAGAGGATCTTCAAGTTCCTGTCTCCAAACATATTCCATTAATGGTTGTCCATGTAGTTGGGAATTTGGTTCACGAGTCTTACCTGTCTTTTTGCAATGTGTGGAAATTAAAAAGATCATTGAAGGATCAACAGTTAGAGATAGGCTGATAAGAAGGAACTTGAGTGAGACAGAATAATACAGCCTGGAGCCTTTGCTGTTAATCCTAACTTGCTTGTCATCCTAAAATTCTTAAAGCATTTTCTGTTTTATAACTGTAGATGTAATTAAGGTCACTGAAATGAATAGAAGATTTTTTTTCCTCGTCTTCTCATCTTTTCCTCTTTACTTTAGTACACACAGAATATTTGAATCTGATTTAAGATGTGATTTGTCAGCAACTTCTTGCCGTAAATAATGCCTTTGATGTCTGTTCTTGGTATTTACAATACATTCATGTCAGTCAGAACAGTAATATTGATACAGGATAGATCTGTGGGAAATACTTGCAGTTTAGAGAAGGAAGGGGATAGTCTCCCAGTTTCCATTTTTCACAACTGAATCCTAATGGGAGATGTAGGATTTCTCAACATTATGAAATCCAAAGCTTTTTTTTAGTGTGAAGATGCACTTAGGGAGTGGGACATGATGCTTGGAGGCCATATAACAAAAATAATCTCTAGTGCTGTGGGGCAGAAGTTAACACAGATGCTTTCAGTAAAAGATGCCTTGATATATGCAGCTCATCCCATGTGGTTGTCAAGCTTAACAGATCTTCTCTTAGCAGCTTGGGTCTCTAGGTCTCCATCTGCTTTTTACTTCAGTTTTAAAAAAATAATAAAAAGGCAAATATAATCCTGGGCACAGCAGCACAGCACCTTTGAAACAAATCCTGCGGTAGCTTCTGCCGCTACGCAAACTAAGAAAGAGAGCTTGGAGAGGGGTTTAGCCTAGAATGACCTCTTGAGGCTCTAATTGCTGCTCGGTTCTAATTGCTGCTCGTGTAGATTCCTTGCAAGAACTGCATTTTGGAGTGCTGATTAGCAGAAGCAGAGAGATCACCTGGCTGGCATCTTAGCAGCATCTTTCATCAAGATGGACTTAGCTTTTCTGTTCCAGTTTGGGGTTATTTCTACTAGGGGTGGATTAAATGAATAGCACAGTGTGTATTTGTGCAGGGGAGACCACTACTGGCGTTTGCAAAGGTCATGGACACAGTCCTGTCATTATTCCTGCTACTAAAAAAAGACTAATAAATATTATTTTCTGCCTGGGTGATGGAGCACTCTCACTCGTATCTTGCCTCTGAAGGGCCTATGTTTTTAAGCAGTTTAGGGAAGAAATAAAGGACGTGAGTTAAAAATTACACCTTTCAATAAGGAAGCAAAATGATGTTGACCTTCTAAGAAGGAAGCTTTTATTGATCCTAATACCTTAGAATTCTGTGTTTCAAATTGCAAAATCCTGATGAAAAAAAGAAGACATTTATTGACAAAGCGACAACTTACTGTAATTATAAATGAGGGCAAGTTGGTGATGTCTGTAAATGAAAGACATTGTTTCCATCTGTCTTCCACCTTAAGATCAGGGATGTGCTCTACGTGGTTCCAGATGCTAAATGTCTCAAGAGAGCAGTGGCTATAAACAGCAATGTTTTGAGGACAGTGTCTTTTCAGTAGCAAAATTGTTGATTGAAAGTGTCATGGATATTTCTGTCCTTCAGAAGACACAATGAATTCCAGTTTTACAAGAAGTAAGAGGTAAAGTTGGGTGTCTGATATTTTAAGTGCCTCTATAAACCACCAAAAAGTGCTGGATAGTATGAGGAAAAAGACCTAAAATTCTGGTTTTGACATCACAGTTGGCATCACTTAACATTCCTCTGGTAAAATCCAAGAGCTAAGTGTAGCATTAGCACTGACCAATATCATATTTAGTTCTAACTCTTTCCCTTTTTTCCTCTCTTCTCTGTTCTGCTTCAATATGGATCTTGAGAGCTTTTTTACGAAGGACTCGTGTCTGTTTTGCCCCAGTTAGAGAGAAGCAGAACGTTCTGTGCTCAAACACATTGAGAGGAAATCGCAAGTGGCAGTTGCTCCTGTGTTTGCCGTATAGTCTCGGCACAGGGCACGAGCATAGCACTGGTATATGCAGAGGAAGTGGAAACTCTGAACAGAATTGTTGATGCATGATGCTTCCTGTGCAATACAGTGAGAGGGAATGCAGCTGAAAGAATTCAAATTAATCTTCTGTTTAAAAATACTTAAGAATTTGGGGTTTATGGGAGTGCCCAAGACCACTCCTTGCTACTAAATGAAGCAAAAAACTCTTGTAATAAGCCTTGAAGGTTCCAATTGCAAAAAATATTGAACTCTTCCAAAAATCTGAAAATTTATGCTGTAGGTACAAAGAATAGGCAAGTCAGGAGACAATAGCCAGGCACTTAAGTGAATTCTTCATATCACTGAGGAGCTCTGACTCATTCTGCTAGGTATCTTTTTTGCAGCTGTGGTCCAAAGGAGTCATATTAAGGGAAAAAAGATTATTTCACAGCTGAGTAGCTGAAGTCCTGAAGCGTAAGATGTGATTGTAAGCATTACATTAACATGCAACCGCACATCTAAAGCTGGACTCTATCTGTCCTCAAGTACAGCAAGTTTAAATAGTTTTAGTTTAGGCTAAAACTGATTTAAAAAAAATCCATATGGCTTGCTTAAATGTAGCTAATAAATATTTACTGATTAAGTATGACAGTCTGGCAGGACAGGTCCTATACGTATATAGGCTTATTCTTTATGTAGGCAAAAATACCAGATTTACTAGATTACTCAGATCCTGAGCTATCACTCGTGTTATTTAAGTACTCAGTGTGGTCATCAGAATCAAAAAGATAAAAATTGTGGAATAAAAAAAAAGGAGGACAGAATGGAAGCTCTTACTAAGCCATTATATGAATCAGTCACATAATTATGTATTATATACGGTTCTGATCATTCCACCTCACAGAGATAATAACAGAACTGCCTAGGTAATAGGTAGGAGATGGAAAACTTCATTGGTAGAACAAAGGACGTTATGTAGAACTTTTTTAGGCAGGGAGATGGCTGTTATATGAGTGATGTGAAGGCAATAAATAGATGATGATAATTCACAGTTTTCCAAAACCTAGAAATGGAGAACATGCAATACGATTGTCAGGTTGCACACTTACAAGGAATGAAAGGAGATTGTTTTGCATGTGAACCTTATTGTCAAATCAGCTGGCCCAGATTAATGAGAAAACCAAAAGCATAAATAGAGAGAAATGAATTCAAAGTGGTAGTTAACTTCATTTTTTTAATATATGGGATAAATCTTTCATCCACTTTTGAAGTGGATGTTTTGGTCTAAATAGACTTTTTGCCCTGCTCCTGTATCACCATTCCTGTGTAAGGCCCTGCAGCAAATGTACAGTGTAAGGAAAGATGTGTTTTAATTGCTAATGCTAGCTAAAGGGTTCTCTTTTGCTAACAATAACATTTTACTGGTAAAAGCATAAAATGGACCTAGTTTTCTGATACACATGGGTTTAGGCCACTGTATCTTTCCACAATAAAGATCAGACTTGCCTACTCTGCACGTTCCTATGGTTTTAATCCTGGAAGTAAGAATATGGTTATACTTTATTTATTTATTACTTCACCAAACCTTCTAGTCTGAGGAAGATTTCGAGTGAAAATCCTGTTATAGAAATGTAGTGAAGCCACAAAAGCACCCTTGTATCCAGATGTGTCCAGTCCCACCTGTCGTTTGCATATAAGCACTCTTTATCAATCCTATCTAGAGTGAGAACATTGACGTAGGTTATTTTAACACCTTAGAGATCCTTAGAAATGCTTCTCGAAATGATTGAGTATGACTTGATGTGCATTGTAAATGCTGAAAAGCTTTAGGAGCCAGAGCTGATAATAGTTTGCATATAAAAATGGAGAGAGAAAAAGCAGTCTGAGGTTGCTGATAGTCATCCTGAGATTATTATGTTCTGTAACATGGACCAATGCATACTTTCATCAGAGTGTAAATCCTCTCACTTGTCTGTAGGTTAAAGATAGGTCATTGGGTCTGATTTACTGCGGAACTTTTTCAAATGAGTGTTCCCTTCTCCTTGCTACTTTTCTTTTGTTTAGAAATCATAGCACAGAAGCATTACTTTCTTTCCATGGTCTGATTTCTAGTGCTCCACATGAGAAGACAAATTTCACAATTCATAACAGTGAAAAATCTGATTATCTTGGCTTTGAGTGGTCCCTCCTTTTGTCCTCCCGTCACTTATCTGAGACTTCTATCCTAGCTCAAGAGTCTCTGTGATTATTTGCACGGAACTCTCTTTTCTATGTTTGACAATGTTAAGTATCATTTAAGTGTGTTTATTTTAAGGCCTTTACATAAGAACTGTGAAAAAGGACCTCAGTCTAAATAAGAATCAGAGCCTGTGTTTTTGCTTTTTAAAAGAATTTACTGATGTTTATATGATGTAGATGCGAAGGAATGGTGCATAAATCTATTTAAGTGTAGCTTAATATTTCTCATGTTTTTTTAAAGATTTATGCAGCTATTTGGCCAGTCTCCAAGGATTGATCCAGGCTTAAGCTGTCAAACAAATGGATTTTTAATGCATTTCTGTGTAGTTGAGTCTAGTTTGGATGTAGTTGAAACTTCAAACTGCTGAAGTACAGCAGAAAACAATAATTACAGTAACCTTGTATACGTATACCTTTCACTGTACAGCCTTGAGTTGCTTCAAAATAAGCTCAGGAAGGCTTGCTTCTAAATATGCATTCTATGCATTCAGTTTAGAAGAAATTCTCAACTGTGTCAATGCTTTATATGTGAACATTACAGTCATTCCGGTGTATTTTGTTGGTATGTCTTGATCTTGTAGTTGCTTAGGTAAGGCTAAGGTTGCGCTAGGTTCTGTTGAGTTAGTTTTTATAAGTGACTATTTCTTCTGCCTCCTGTTTGCAAAGAATATCTGTGTTGCAGCTCATTGTTCATGATTAAATGACCCCTTATCCAAGATGTTTGCAGTAGGAGCAACGTAGTTGTTCAACACTCTTCAGCATTTTCTGTTTGTGTAAGATTCCTAGAATCCTTGGTGATGCTTGAAGATCATAATTACTGTCAATAAAAGACACAATTTGGGCATGTGTTGCCATACTAAACTGTTTTGAGAGCAGTCCTGTGGCACAGGGAGTACTGACATACAAGCACAGACAGTATATGGTTGTGGCAGAAAAAATCTTTGTGTACCACATCCAATTGTATCAGAACCTGATTGCACACTATGGTATTTTTTCTGTTCTATGACTGAGGCTGCAAACAGGGATCTATTAATCCTCAGAGTAGCCTCACTGTCAGAGCACACTGTTTGTGGGCCACTGGCAGTTGCCATGAATTAAGTGTTTAAAGTATGTAAATACATTAAGCAGATTGTCACACTTCAGTTTTAAATAAAGTAACTAAACATGATGCAGCTATCTGGAGAGGGCACCTTCCATGAAACAGATGTGAGATTTTGACTTCCGACCTGCATTTCTGGAGAACTCTGTGGGTTTCCTGTCGTTTTGTGGCATGAAAGAAGTCTGAAGGGGTTTAAAATAAGAAATGTATTTGCTTTAAAAAATATTATGGAAAAATCTGGTTTTCCTCAGTGTTTCTCTATTGTGGCCAACTTTTGCTAGAGGTATTTTAAGACTTAGAACTCTTACAGCCATTGGAAATATGCATTTGCTTTAATCAAGATGGTGTTCCAGGAATGTTCTAGTTTGAATCATACTCTTTTTTTTTTTTCCTTTCCATTTGTACTTTATTCTAGGTATTTATGTAAACTGTCAGACCAGGAGTTGCGACAGAGTGCAGCCCGGAACATGGCAGATTTAATGTGGAGCACAGTTAAAGAACCGTTGGATACAGCCTTGTGTTTTGATAAAGAAAGTCTTGATCTTGCGTTTAAATACTTTATGTCTCCAACTCTAACAATGAGATTGGCTGGGCTGAGTCAAATAACAGTAAGAACTTTTTAAAAATATAAATAATATTTAGGAAAAAATGTTTCTTTTCTGTGTTTTATGAGCTACAGACTTGTCTGGGGGGCTTTGTTAGTAGGTTAAAATAGCAGAGTACTCTTATTTGCAGTCTTAGGAAATGATAGCCGTGATTCTGATCATAGGGTTCGCTGGGAGGATAAGTCCAAGTGATGGCTACATTCTGCAGCGTGTGGAACTGTAACTCATTTCCTGAACAACATGCCATGCTAAACAAAACTCATATAACCATATTTTGTGGCAGCAATGTCGAAATTAAGTCCCTTGATGTGGCTATATTTGTTGTTTATAAAGACTTTCGATCTGTTTTCATTTTTACCTTCGCAGTCTCTTGATTACTGTAATTAGCTGCTCCTTTGTATTGTGCATACTTCTTTTTCCTGTTTGTTTAGTATAGTCTGTTTCTCAGGAGAGACCATTTCTGCATTAATTAGCAAAAGACTGAACTGAGGAGTTATATATATATAGTGTCAAATAGATTAAAATCAAAACACCCCACCCCTCTCTTTCCGGTGGAAATGCTCTAGGTTGCACTGGTCAAGATATTTTGTACACATTTTGCTGTAATTGCTTCCTCCATGTCTTTTATAGCCACAGAGAGGCAATTGTACAGAGGTCAAAAGTAAACTTTTTTGTTCATCTGAACTTTTCAGTTTCATCTGTCTTCTGACACTCCTGTAGTTAAGAGTTAGAGCTCATAGTATCACTTTCACCTTAATGCACAAAATGATGAACAGGAACAAACTATACTACTGTGAACAAACCTGTTCTCTTAAGCTTTGGAGTGTTTTCTGGACACATTTGGCCTTCTCTGTTTTGATTACATAGCATCACTTAGTGACTCTCTTCATCAGTGATGGTCAGTAAACACAAGTCTAACAAATATATATATACATAAGTACCTACAATTGTTTTAATAAATAGCAATTTAAAGTAACCTGTAGGTATTTTCAGTCAGATTATTGGTGCTTTGTAACCAAGGTGAATGTTTAATTTGCAATATGGCCTACTAAGTGAAAAAAAAGGGAAAAAGTCTGAACTGCATCCACTCAGTATTAATCAAATGCTATTCTAAGGGTAAGTGAATTTGTTGGACTTCAATGCATTATCCATTCAGTTTTGCATTTATATGAATGAAAACATAATCCAGTTCATGTAGTAGAGATGCTAAAGCAAGATACAGGGAAACAGTGGAAGAGACAGTGACATTACTATAAATATAATTTGTATGCTTAAGTAATGAATAGGTTTTTATAAGAAGGCTGCATATAATATATTAAATGCCTGAATTCTAATCTTCTATAATAATTAATTAATGTGAAGTGAATGATGAGGATTCTTTCTGTGTAATATAAAAACTTCAGGAAGTTGAAGTCTAAGGTGAAAATGTAACATTTTTGTTTTGAGTTTTCATTGCCATTTTTTAAATTGTTTATACAGATACACTTTAAAATATGGCCATTAACTGAGCACAAAAGTAAATCCTTTTTTATTCTGCATAGTTTTGGGAAATGACATTTTCTGTATCATGGGTTTAAGAGTAAATTTCTGATGTTTGCATAGTTCCAATTGCATTAGGGTTTTTTTCCTGGAAGTACTTTTCATTCTTTTTGTACAATTACCCTTGTTCAGCTACTGATGTGTGTCTTTTTGTGTATCCCTACCAAAAAAAGCCTGAAAAGAAAATCCATGAGTTTATTTTTTCAGGCATGGAGTTCATTTAAGGAAGTGTGAAACTGTGTAATTTTAAAGTAGTTCTGTGTTTTGACTTGTTATCATCATTACAATGACTGTACAAATGATTTTTTTAAACAACAGACGTGTATTATCAGAAGGAAAATTTTACAGTTTGTAAAAAATGAATTTTGTGAATAAGTTATTGATTTTTATATGAATAGTCTCTAAAACTGTGCTGCAACACTGAGACAATGTGTTCGTTCTCATCCAAATCATAGGAAATTTTCTCTTCTTTGGTTCTCTTTTTAAAGATCTCATGAAGATATCTTCAGAAGAAATATCTTTTAAGTTTTCCTGTTTGACTTTCAAGTTTGAGAAGCCTTTTGTTTCATTTAGTTCTGTATACCTTGCCTGGAACAATTGTAACTGCCAGGTCTGTGCAACTTTGAGTGTGAAATCCGACCCAAGGTTTACAGAAGTTTTGCCTTCCTCTTTAGTGAAATTTTCTGTCCTCCTTGCCAACAAAGATGTGGCTACAAAGATGTAAAGTAGTTCAGCTTCATTACTTATTATTTTCACACAGCCTTCTCTATTACACATGTGCCTTTATGACTACGTTTTTGAAGTTTCTTCTTTCTATTCATGGCTCTGATAGCTGGAATTTATCAAAGTAATTTCATTGCAATAGTCTTCCCAACCAACACAATTTCAGCTTCCTGTTTTGTATTCAAGACTGTAGAGCTACTATACCTGCAACTGCAAAATGTTTCTCTTTCATGGACTTTCAATTGCCTTGAATCTAGCATTTAGCCTTGAAGCAATTCTTCATTTCATTTTGAAATAGACATGAAGATTCAAAGAAAACTTTTAGCAAAACGATGTGCAAAGTATTGCACAATATGAACTGTTCAAGATACGCTTTATTTCCAAGAAAAGTTTCTTCTGAAAATTTACATGGGAAGTTGACTCAGATGCAGATTCTAATTTCAACTCACATGATCAACACTGAAATAGATTTGGTCAAATAATTTCTATGGCTTGCCCGATTGTTCCTTTTGCAAGATAAATGTGCTTTTGCTCACATCATGGAGACTGAAATCTTTGACCAAAAATATCAGCAAATCTAAACAGACAAATGTCTTCTAACACGAAGATGTTGATTTGCGTCTGTCAAGAGACTCTTTTTTTTTTTACTGTCTGACAGCTGACATGGCCAGTCCTAAAATTAAACCTTTCAGTTTCGTGGAACCTCTTGAGACTCACAGAATACATGACATATGGCATTATCATACAGCATAATCAGGGATTATATTTGCCTACCGCCAAAGGTAGAATTGCCTCCTTTGAAAAGTAGCATATCCATAATGTGTTGTGTCATCTGACTGAAGTTCTTATTTACCAAACAAGGTTGAAGATGGACACGTGAAAGTTAATTTTAGCAAAGTGGAAGCTTGAGTGGTTGAATATGAAGTTGGAAATAGCTACAGAAAAAAACAGCAATCTGTAAACCAAGATATACCTGAAGCTTTATTTTTGTTGTTACCTTGTTTCTCTTTCGTTTCATTTCCCAGGCATCTGTTGAGGTGGTTCAGCTCCAAAACACCCTCTTCTCTCTACACTCTTCCCTCCCAAATAGGACTCTTTGTTTTCCTGTCCTTCCAGTTACAGATGAACTGAAGTATGTGAAAATGAATACTCATAGCTGATCTGGGCATCCTTCCTTTTTCAGTGTTTCAACCTCTTTTTTGGTTCTGTGCATTAGTGAAAATGCAAATGCAACATTGTCAGGTTTTTCCTGAACAAGTTGAGTGCAAAACTTGAACAGTGCATTTGTGTTTTGCTTGCATTGTTTTCCTATGTAGAAGGTTCAGTTACTTTTGATGCCTGGGTCTTAAGACTAGCTAGGTAGATGCCCTCAGCTCTCTTTGCTGAAGACTTTATACTTTTGTTGTACTTCATAAGTAGTGTGTTTGTATTACCTTAACTAAATATCTGGGCACAGACATCTTTAGTTTCTTACAGTGTTTAATGTGTGTTAAAAAATCATAAAAGTATTTCATGGTAATGAAACATGAAGTGGAAAAAATGTCAGGAGGTGTGTGAGAATAAGGTGGTGTGACACCGTCCTGTGTACTTACTGTGCTTTTGTGTCAGCATTCTAAGACTTCAGTTGAAATGACTGTAAAAATGGTTTGAAAACTCTCATGTGAAAGAGAAAACCCTTTGTCAAAATTACTTGCGATAAGGATTTTGTATGGGCAATTGGGAACAACATGTGACCATGGATTAAAAATTGGTGATAATAGTTTGATACTCTTTCACTCATCAACCCCTTTCAAAACGTTTTCGATTATCTAGGTGGACCTGCTTTGGCAGGGGGTTGGACTAGATGATCTCTAAAGGTTCCTTCCAACCCCTACCATTCTATGATTCTATGAATTGGGGTATGAGTCTTCAGAAAAGCCAGTGAACTTTCACTTGTTTATTTGACCTGATTCTAATCACTCGTGACACTTTCTTTGTGAAGTTCTCTTCACATATTTTTCCACTCGTAAATACGTTTCATGTGGAGAGCTCTGTGAATAACTTACCTGTTGATAATTGTGTAATCACAAATCTCCCTAATTTAATGCATATTTTCAGTTTCATTTCTTCAAAAACATTTTTTTCCCCCTGGAAATTGTTGAAATTAAACAGGAATAAATCCTTGAGAAAAGACTGCAGGAGATTAGAGGTCACTTGAATCTACAGAGTGTATGTACCAGACTTGTTTCAAGAAAGAAAAGAGTGAATGTTTTGACAGAGTTATACAACACGTTTAATTTGATTTTCAACTTGATTTTTAAAAAAATCACTTCATTATGTCTTTAATATTTTTGAAAAGAAGATGACAAGTTTTATTACCTAAATTTAGATATTAAAAAGAATATCATGTATATGTAAAGGATTGGATACAGAGCCATCTCTCTACCTGGAAAGCTGATGCTGAAGAAAAGGGTGGAAAAGGGATGTTAAACATTTCACAGGCGTTTTTTTCCCCTGCGGTATCTTGAATTTATCATTGAGATACCTTTGAAAGTTTCATTTCATATAAAGAGATGTAATTTTCACTCTCCAATTTTGTAGACAGAAGACATCTTTGTTGTTGTAATAAGTGGGAAAACTCATCCTAAAGCATCAGTTTCCAGAGTCTGCATTTAATTTCTCTTGAACGTTTACACACGGAGTGACTGCTACACACCTGGTTTTGATTTGTAGAGTGGATGAAGTTCTGTAATGTCATGTAATTGCTTTACTGAGACAAAAATTGATAAGAAAAGAAAATGGATTCCTCTTAACTACTAGAATGATGTTCAAAATGTATCAAAGCAATTTATCTAAAAACATCAAAAGTAGTAGAAGTTGCTACTGTTGCTAATATGATATTTAAATAGTAGAAAACTGCCTCACAAAAGAATTAGATAACATTTTAATTGTTTTCTTCCTTTTTCTGACTATAGAACCAACTTCATACCTTCAATGATGTCTGTAATAATGAGTCATTAGTTTCAGACACAGAAACGTAAGTAGGAACATTATTCTGAATCCTTTTAAGTATGCTGTATGATTGCAGTTCTTCTGTATTGTTGATATGGGTTATACACAATGGGGAGTAGTTATGTTCTGAGGCATTTATTAGAAATATTCTGATGAGAGGTTTAATAAATGGTTTTAAAGGGTAATTTTGAATGTATTTCTAAATGTTTCTGGTTTTTTTTACTGTCTGAAAAGACAGAGTCAAGGTAACCTTTAGAAAACTGTAGATACTGAAATAATAAATACCTGTTACAGGCCATTATCTCCATTGTGATGTAGAAATAAGAACCAGTTAATTCATCTCCAAGTAGTATTTTTGTTATCTTCTCATTTCTTCTGATTATGTAGTTAACTAAGGCTTCTCTTGTCATCACTGACCCACAGCCTTGTTACTAGCTTTCCACTGAGTCTGTGAGGCTATGCTGTTCATTTACTTTTTCTCCCAAGTCCTTATTTGTGTAACTCAGGTGTATTTAACAGTTCTAAAGGGACCTCACATAAATCTTTGAGAAGATTGTGGAATTGTGTTCCAGTGAGGGAATATATTGATTTTTTGTAGTAAATCTAAACTTCATGTTAGAACTGTCTAGAATTCAGACAAAAGTACGTATTTAGGTACTTGAAGTAACTGTTCTTTTGAAATAACAGGGATTTTACTTGTGATAGTCTTTATGTTTATCTTTGGATGTGAAACACTCTTGGAGGTTGTATCCATACATGTATCTGTGTCACTACAAGGCACACGCTCTCCACTGGCTTTTGCTTGTTACTGGGAAGTCTGTTACAGCAGCAGTTGGCTTGCTTTTTTGTCTGGGTAGTTTTATTACAGGTGATTTTATTATAACACATGCTTACTGAAATCTGGCAACAGTTAAGACTACAGTACTGTAGATTTCCTATAAATAACAACTTGAATATTTGAAGTGACATTTGTGGTAATAGCAACCTATTAACTACTTCATTACCAGTGGTAATAACAACCTAATAAAATATCAACATATTTTTAAAATAAAGAATCTGAATTTAGGGCAATTTTGTTTCCATCAAGTTGTGAAAATACCTTGAGAATACAAAACAAATAACCACTTGTGATCAGCTGTTTTCTTTTCTCAGTAAATCAAGAGGTGAATATGAATCCATGCTATCCATTTCCAAATTTAGATACACAGTGTCAGGAAAATATTAATTCTAGTCCAATATACCACAGATATCTTACTGTGATGTGATGAAACCTGAAGGTAATGGCATTTGAAAAAAAATGCATTATTGTAATAAATATAATCACATATTTATTACTCAAATGGTATATACCTATTTTTTATATGTTTTGTGCCCTGGGAGAGGTGTTGTTTTTCTCCAGAGCTTCTAGTTTTGTAGCAGTAGATGCTACAGGCGCATAACAAGTTGAGTATGTGAAGTGGCTTCGTTGACTGGGGTGTATTCAGTATTGTACCACCACTTCATGGTGTGATCTTACACTGGGACTGCCTCAGCTTGATCAATTTCTTCTCCCTCTTCTTTCATGTTAAAAATCTGAAACTGAGGTGTTTCTTGGTTAGTTTATCTTCTGAAACACATTGTGAATGAAACTTTTTAACTACTAGTAACTAATTAAGGATCATCAGCAAGAAGTTATTCTGCTCGGCTGTTTGATTTTCTGTGTCAAGTGTAAAAAAGGAAAGATATTGACAGGGGAAAAAGAGAAGGGTGCTTAAATTTCCCTGCAGAAGAGCAGATGTACTATGCAAGAACATTTGAGTTATTTTAAAGCTGAAGGAAATTGTGAAATTCTCATTTGGGATATTACTTTCTTGGCAAGGGCATCTGTAAACAGGCTGTCATTTGAATGGAATGCAGCAGAAACAGAAAACCTTCTTTCCTGCTTTTGAGTATGTGATTTTTTCCAAAACCTCAATTCCAGTCATTCCGGTATTTTACCTGAAAAGTTGGGTACAGATCAGTATCAGGTGTTGCTGTTCATCTTCAGGTGTCTTTTGAAATCACGGATTTCTTCCAGCTAAATCATTACAAAAGGCCGGTGCAGACGGATGGGGAAAATGGCTCACTTCTACAGTTTGTTCAGTAGAAAGCTTCTCTCTCATTAGAGACTCTGTTCATGAGAAATTTGTGGATGAAAAGGCACTTACGGAGTTGGCAGTGATTGAATGAGCAGCAAAAGGAAAGCTTTTCATTCCTGTTTTCATTCCTTAGTGGAGAAAGGAAGTCTTAAGATTTATTTTGTACCTTTGTAGCCTCTGCACATTTGTCAAAGGAAAATGTTTTGCATTTTGTCTGGTCATCCCCGTTATGTGTTTTGACTTTTCCAGATGCATTTGGAACTGTCAACCTTTGGGATTTCTCCTTCTGTATCTTGATAAGGTGGGTTTACAGGAGATATCTTTTTTTTTTTAACAAAAAGACCTGTCAGTCCTAGCTCTTCCCTTATGTTTGGAAGTATCATCAGGATTTTTTTCAGATGCTTTGCAACAGCAATTTCCCACCTTTGTCAACATGGTTGCAGATTTTCACTAGTGGCACAAGCTAAAGCATCTTCACTCTAGGAAAACAACTGGGTTCCACAGTTTGCACTTGAAAGCAGCGGAAAGCAAGGACAGAGAGAGAAATCTGGTTTCTAGCTGCAGGTGTTTATATGTCTTATTAGATTTTCTTTACTTGACTGTCTTCTCTAGGGTTGAGGGTTTGTGGTGAGTGAGTATGCATATTGTCCAGATATGTACAATGTCTCAGTGACTCAGCTTCATAATATCCCTCAGAGATATACTTTTAATTTAGCTAGTCCTGGCTCTTAAGATAGAATCAAATTCTTTGCAGTCTAAGTTACCAAAGAGTATGAAATCTATTGAAGCTGAAAATAATGAGACCAAACAGAAGGGTCTTTGAGTTTTTCAGTCATGGTTCTTAAAACTATTTGGAGGGAAAGATTCTTTTTTTGTACTATTTGGACCACGAGAGGAAGAAGTGGTATTTTTTTCCTTAATGAGGATACTTGTCAGCTTGTAGAAATAACATGTGTAAAGAGATATTTTGTTTTACTCTTCACTTGGCAGGCAGACAAGAATGTGAGTTTCAGGATTCAGGTTGATGCTGAAACCATCTTCTGCCTCATTTAAAAACTTGATTATTCTCACTTAAAAAGCTTCCTACAGAGTAATTTTGAGCGTCCAGAATTCCTTTCACTGATGAACAGAAAAGTCTGGACTGTTATCTTCTTTTTTTTCCCACTTTCCTTATTTATTGAGATATTAAAATGCAAGTTTTGTGTTGCTTTTGCCCTTCACCACTGTTCTCTTAGCTCATGTTTGGCTGTCACTTTCTCAATTTTCCTCTAAGCTCAGAATCTGAATTTATAGCAGCATCATTTAAATGCCTTTTACCCCATTTCCTTATTCCACATTCCAGGGATCTTTTCATATGTTCTCTGAAAAGAAGTAGGAAAGTTTTTCACTCAGGTCACTAACGTTTCTTTCTGGTGACATAGGCAGTAGGTTAATAAATACTCAAATTATGTCAGAATACTGGTTTTGGAGCATCAAATAAGAAAGTGTGTGCTCAGGAACGAAAACATGTGCCTGAATGTATGTTAGGAAAGTTCCTGCTATCTCCTCTTTGCATTTCTGATCCCAAACAGTTGAGATTGGTGTTTCCCATCTGTTGTTATGGTGTCAATGCTATTACAGTGATTCTGTTAGGAAATGTTAATCTTCATCCTTTGCAAGCTGCTTGTTAACTTTTTCATGTTTCACGTTGTTTTCATGTTTCAGTGAGGTTGCTGACTTGCATTGTCTTTGATGCAGTACTGGTGTGGTTTTGTAGCTGCGTAGGGAATTGTGTTGGGAATGACTGGTTCGATTTTCTTTGGAGGGGGTTATTTTGCTGTGGGATTTGTTCCTGGATCTGGGTCATCGTGTGGCTACCAAGTATTGCACCACAGCCTTAGATTAAAATGTTTCTAGGACTTTAACCCAGCCCTCTTATAGAGAGGTATTCTTTGACCTTCTGGGAAAATGTGTAAACTGTAGTTTCCTTCCGGATAGTTGTATTGACAATAATGAACAAAATTCAAGCTCTACTACTTGCTTGTTTTTTAAGCACAGTTCACAAACATCAGGTTGTGGCAGAAACTTTATGGCTTCCGCTCTTCCCTGCGGTCTTACGAATTGCCTGAGGAAACTAATATTAGTCAGAAGTGCTTGAATTTCATTTCTTAGAAGTAACCCAGTTGTTTCAGATGGACATGAAGTGTCAGCAAATTTAACTTTAAAGCATAGGGGAAAATTAATTAAGTCTAGAGATCATCTAGCTCAATATATTGTGTAGATTTCCAATGTGAGAGAGATTTGGAGACAATTAAACTAAAGTAGCTCTTGCCTTTAGATTTTCATTCTCTTCTCCCTCACAACACAGATTCATAGAGAGTATCAGGTTCTTTCAATGACTTCTTCTCTTGCTATCCCAATTACTAAATCCAGGAAAAATAGCTAAGATGTGTTATTACCACAGTGAATGTTCCCGCCACTGAGCTCTGTGTGGCTTAGATACCTAATTTGTAAACCATTTCTTTGTGCTACTACTTTCTTGTTAGAAGAAAAAGCATATCTATGCATTGATCATAACACATGTTTTCCACTGTTTCCATCCGTACAAAGGAGGAAAATGTTCGTATAACCTTTTGAAGAACTTCTTTGAACAGAAAATTTGAGTGTATTTTTTCTGAAAATTGAGTTATTACTAAGCTGCCAGAATTGTAGTGATACTGTATAGTGATAGTCATATCATTTGCAGATTGCTTTATGAAAAAATGCCTTTGAATTACAAAGAACACAAACCATATGAGAGAAACTGCAACGTAGTTAGAAATGAAAAATGAACTGCATTACAAGTATTGGAAATTACACTTTTATTCTAGGTTTCCTGCTTATTGGGGCAACTCAGAATTCAGTGATTTTTTTATGAAACTGAGTGTATCTGAAATTTCTCAAGGCTTTTTAGGGCTTTTGATCATTATCAAAGTAAAAATGATAAGTGACAGTACACAAACTTAAATAATGGGTTAATTTATGTATAGGCGGGCACTTTGTTTTTTCATACATGAAGTTCTGCAATTGCTTGTGGAGTAAAATCTTCACTATGTTTGAAAATGAAGAAACTGTATCTGGGAGCTGGAAAACCAACAGGTGATAAAAAACCTTTCCTGAAATGTCAGTGTTCAGGAAATGTCAGACATCCTTCACGTACGTTGAAATTAGCTTTCTTCGGTGACTCCTTGAATCTACTGTCATTAATATATTTCTCCATGTGCCAAAGAACAAAATCTTTAGTTGTAGTATAACTTTATCATTTTAAAAAGTGGTATATTTAGTGATTACTGTGTCTTCTGCAAAACTTTCGGGGAGGAACAATTCTCTGTGGGAAACACAAAGAATGCATTCTGCCTTTCACAAGGATCCTCTTGTTTTTGGTCATCCTCAACAAATCCATAGCGAGTGAATGTTTTACCTTCAGAAATCTGAGATGTTATTTTATCACAGCTGAGCTCACCAGTAGGATAAAGAGTTTTTTTACTGCTGAGAAGACATCTATTAAAAAGAAGACATTCCTCAACATAATAATCCATTTTTTTCTCACAGAAAAATCTTGTGGATTAGATAGAGAATTGCCATAGTAATTTAATAAAATGTGAAGGAACTCACTCTATAAGAGAGTTTTTGTTCTTTCCTTTGAAGTAGCTAAAATGCAGCATATGACCCTGGGTACAATGTCTAATGAATATTGTGCCACCAGCAGAAATATTTGGTTTAAATTGATGCACTGAAGAATGTGTCCTTTCATGTTAACATTGCCTAGTGAATCAGGCAGTGTTTATCTGGGATTAATTCTAAAAGCTACAGGTTGAAAAATTCAGATCCAAAAAGAAATTAAGTGGTCTTGGAACAGTATTACCTCCATTGACTCATGACTCCTGTTGCAAAGGACCATATACAATGAATTTTTTCAGATTTGATAACCAGAAGTGTGTATGTTCACATCTCCTCCATCTGATGAGTGCATGTTGACTCACGTGACCAGATCTGTCTATCTTTTATATGTGCAAAATGCTAATTATCAGACTTTCTGCTTACATTTTGGTCATAGAACAAGAGCACTTCTGCCCACAGCAAGGCGAAGCAACGTAAAGTCACAAGAAGGAGCTGGGGATGAATAGGCATTAAGTCTGAGGAACTACTTTCCAAACTGCATTCAGTTTGCAGAGTGTGTGCTGGGCACTCGTGATATAAGATGAATCTGTAATATCAAGTCTAGCAGCTGTCTGACAAGAAGAAAAGTAACAGAGCTAAATGGACAATACCACTATGGTCAATTGAGCTTGTGAGCATGGACGCTGGTGGACAAGAGCATTTTGTAGAATGCTCTTTGTTTCTAAAGAAGACTGGTAGCATAGATTCAAATGAACAAGTTCCTTTAGCTGTTAAATCTGCAAAATCACATCTTGCATGTGAAAAGGTCTTGCTTCAGATTTTGCTCATCCAAGCCCTTAATGACTCTGTATCATGCATGCTCCAAAGTTTGGTTTGGGGTAGGCATCTTTGGGGTGTTGGGGGTGGTGATGAGGTTTTGAAATGAGGCTGTATGAAGTTAAGTGGGTCTTGATTTCATGGAACAGATCCGATATATCTTTTTCATAGAATGGTAGGGATTGGAAAGGATCTTAAGAGATCATTCAGTCCAACCCCCCTGCCAAAGCAGGTCCCACCTAGATCAGGTCAGACAGGAACGTTTCCAGGCAGGTTTTGAAGACCTCCCTCTTTGAGCTGATACTTTGTCAAACTTGACTTTACAGTAGGAGAACTAAGTTTTTAATAAGCTGTAAGTGATACTGTTGATAAATTATTGTACCTTGCAAGCCAAGGGGACATAATCATGTTTTGAACAATATAAGAATATTTGATTACTGTGTCCTGGAATTAGAATAGAAGGGGTCAGTACTGTTGAGTAATAAGAACTTTGCTCCTTGAGCTCGTGCAGAGGAATCAGGCAATTTAAAACAACTGAAAACCTGGCAACATGCCCCAGAAAAGTGAATCCTGTTTGGAAAGCTTACAAATGCAATCTCTTTTTACCTACAGAATCTCATTTTCTTACTGCAATGATAAAGATTGGCAATCCTGGAATTTTAGTAGTGACCATGAATGTGACACAGATAGCAGTGGGAAAAAGAATGCTTCCCATATTCCTCTAAAGACATCTCACCCTCTCCTCCTTGTGAAACAGAGTGCTTTTATTCCAGGCCCATTTAAATTGCAGGCTGTGCTTTAAATACTGTGATGTCCTCCAATTCTTTCTGGTGCCAAAATCTGAGTAAACAAACATTTGCTTGAAAAGAGGGAATAGAAAGGAGCTTATGCATTAGTTTTCAGATAGGGCAGTCCACTCTGAAAGTTTAACTTGAGTTTTGGAACATGCAGTTTCTTTGTCCTGTTCTGTTAGAGTATTTGCTTATGGTTTGGCACTGGGTAGAGTTTGCTATTGTTACAGGTGAAGCAAAATGAGAATGTTGAAGTATCTGCATGCTACGTGTGTGTAAGTTGTACTATGTGAGACACAGGATTTCCAAGCTGTAAGAGTTTCTATTTATGCAAGAGAATCCAAAAATATTTCAGTGGTTTTCTTTACAAAATAATTTCTCTCCCTCCTTACCTACATTGGTGAACTCAATAGTTCTGAAATTTTATTATAAACTTGGATTAAATAGCAGCATTTATCAAAATCTTCCCTGGGAAGTCTTTGAAATTGGTCTTCAGGTGGTCTGTTGCACTGTAGTACTTGTAACCAATGACTGTCAATGTTATATGTTTGCTAATGATCCAGAGGGGTGAGTGGGGAATATTGATGTTTGCCATTAGTCTTCCAACTAAAGAAAAATAACCAAAAATCATTTGCTTCCTTCCTGAGTGAATGAACGTTGAGTATGCCTTGTGTTCTAAAAAGTTTTTGTATGCTCACTGCAATTACAGATACTAATTTGAAAGGCATGCTGTGCTAGGAAAGAGCACAGTGTATAGATTACAGGCACAGCATATTACACATGTTTTCACTCCTTTTTTCATCTCTAGGTCAATTGCAAAAGAGCTTGCAGACTGGCTCATCAGCAACAGTGTAGTTGAGCACATTTTTGGACCAAATTTACATATTGAGGTTTGTATAAAATTATTAGCATTTTTCATATAAACATGGAGGAGTACCTTCTTGTTCCAGTAAATCTTTCCTCAATATGTTCTCACTTTGCAGATCATCAAACAGTGCCAAGTGATTCTGAATTTTCTTGCAGCTGAAGGGAGACTTAGCACTCAACATATAGACTGTATTTGGGCTGCAGCACAGGTATATATGATTTTCTTATGATTGCAGGGGTGATTAAAAGAAATTAACCAGAAAATGGCAAGTTGATTTTGATTTATATTTGAAAAATGTTTCTTACTTTTTCTTGTGTGTCTCAGTGTTCTGCTGACCGAAATTTTGAAGTTAGATAACTGCCACGATTACTGCTTTTTCATTAGGTGCAAGAATTCATCTAGGCTACTTTTATACAAGAAAAAAAAGAAAGGTGCATAGCAAGGGCATAGCATTTTCACCAAGAATGGGGATGAAGATTGAGGGGTAGATGTAATTTTTTTTTTACCATTGTGCTAAATTGCCTTGCTCCTGTATACTAGAAGTTCCATTTCTGTTATTCCTGGTGGGAACAATCAGGTGAAAATTGTGGCAGGGAAGTTTACAGCTGTGCTACAGTGCTGCTGTTAAATCTGCAGAAGGCACTGATATTATATTTTTTGCTTGGTAAACCTAGAAACTCTGATAGAGTGGTTTTTTTCCTTCAGAAAGACGTATTTGTTTGCTAGATTTAATGGATTGCTATGCTTTTATTTCAGGTTGTGAATGTTGTTACTTAGGAGATTTGAATACAGTAGACATTTTGATTTCCAGTTGTGCAAACTGTTATTCCATGGTTTCATTTTACCTTTATGATTAAAAAAAACCCCAAACAAAATAAAAAAGAAGACCCCCCCCCCCAACAAATCACCCTCCAGGTTTCAGTGTCAGTTTTCTGACAAATACACTCAAAATGAAGGTCAGAGAAATGAAATTGATCTTTCTGAACAGGTATAGAAAACATATTTGATACAGGTTAGAATTTGAAGGGTTTTTTTTAATGTGTTAAATACTTCTCTGTAATCTGTTCAATCAAATACTACTGCACATGCAGTGTGAAGCCTCTGTTGACCATTGTCATTACAACATGCAGCCGATATGTTAATAAATGCTTATGATAACAGTATTCATTCCAGTACGTTCTGACAGCTTTCTGTATCAGAGTAATTACTAATTACTTCTCTCCCAAATGTTTTTAAAGGGGATTTTTATCTTCCTTGGCTTGCTCACACATGCAGTAACTCACAGTAGTGTTAGATCTCTGGATTTCTTCCATCTGTTATACTATTTTAAGAACTCCAATGTAATTACCCAAATGCTATAATTCTTCTGCAGTTCTCACGTTCATTTTGACACACTGGTATCTATGTTGAATATCAGAACTCAGTATGTCCTGATCGCTTCCTGCAAAAAGTTAAACCTCTCATGTTTTTAAGGCTGACACCTTTAGACTAAAAAAAAATGGAAAGCCGTAATATATTTCCCACTGTTTAAACTAACTTTTTGAGAAAATGTATCTTGTCTGAGTTGCAGCAGATATCTCAAGATGTTTAAATGCATCCTTGTATAGAATCCACATAATTTCAGTCCAGTTTGAATCCTGTGAAAGATCTCCTGTACCCCAACTGCTGACTTGGATATTTTATATGCAAGGAAGGCAAAATAAGAAAGAATGAAAAAACCCCTTTGATGTGCATATGTTGCAAACAGTATAAAGAAAGGGCTTTTTTTCTAGAAGCTTCCTGTACCCATTATTTTATATTTTGAAAATCAGCATCCTTCCAAACATAACGAAATCCTTTGAGTGACTGTGAAAGGCAGCATTTCATCTCAGAGCAAACATCCAGAAGCACTGTCGCTTCAATATGTTAAGAGAGTATTTAGCTAAAATTGCCATATTTTTTGACATCCATTACTGGAAAGACAAAAGAATTATACTAATCCTCACACAGTTCACACAATCTGTTCTCTCAGTCTCATATTCACCTGTAATGTTTTAATATTTGCTGGTAACGTAATCATTGCAAATACTGCAAATATTACCTTCCTCAGGGTTTAGCACTACTAGTTTAGAAGTTCTGTTTCAGTTAAAATACAAAATACATTTCTGGTTCTTTTTTCTCACCAAATGTCTTAGAACTGGAACAAAGGAAGGCACCGTTACGTTTGATTTCTCCAAACTTTATATGGTTTGGAATGTCAACATTAAGTTTAGTCAAAATTACAAGTCTACTGTAGTTTGGAATGATTGTCAAAGTGCTTCCTGAGATTTTGTGTAAAGTTTGTGTTTAACTACTATAATTGTATCAGTCTTTGAAAACAATTATTTTAAAGTGCATATTGCTGTTCCAGTTATCTTCTCTGTTTGTACTTTGTAGCTAAAGCATTGCAGTCGTTACATACACGACTTGTTTCCTTCTTTGATCAAAAACTTGGACCCTGTCCCACTTAGACATCTTCTTAACCTAGTCTCGACTCTTCATCCAAGTGCTCACACTGAACAGGTAAAGACAAGGTGAACGAAAGAACTGTAACAATAAAAGAAATTATGTTAGTGTACCAAACAAGCATTATGGATTTCTTTGTCTTTCTGAAGGAATGCATGTGAAGTAACATTCATTAATACATAAGAGAGGAAACTATATGAGTCTGAAGTTAAAGAGCATTTCACACAACTTTAGTTTGAGCGTTTGTTTATTTTGATGACTTTAGTTTGGTGAACTCTATTGCTGGCACATAAATGAACTGTGCATCTTTGCATACAAAAGCTACTCCTTCTTAATGGCACTCTTATCTGGTTCTGTTACAGACCTTGTATTTAGCATCAATGCTTATAAAAGCGCTGTGGAATAATGCACTAGCAGCTAAGGCTCAGCTGTCAAAACAAAGCTCTTTTGCATCTTTACTAAGCACCAATCTACCCATGGGAAACAAAAAAGGTATGTGGCTTTTCAATACATCTGGTAGTTCAATTTTTAATTTTCGTTGTCTCTTTGTTGACTTTGGACAAATATAGAACATCTTACTTGCAGTAAGATGTTAACTTTGTTAAAGTATCGTGCTGGCATATTTTTCAAATAGAAGTTGAGCATAAAACATGAGCCTAACCATGAGCCAGCAATGTGCCCTCGTGGCCAAGAAGGCCAGTGGCATCCTGGGATGCATTAAGAAGAGTGTGGGCAGCAGGTTGAGGGAGGTTCTCCTCTCCCTCTCCTCTGCCCTGCTGAGGCCTCATCTGGAGTCCTGTGTCCAGTTCTGGGCTCCTCAGCTCAAGAAGGACAGGGAAGTGCCTGAGAGAGGCCAGCGCAGGGTCACCAAGATGGTCAGGGGACTGGAGCATCTTCCTTATGAGGAAAGCCTGCAGGAACTGGGGCTGTTTAGTCTGGAGGAGGCTGAGGTGGGATCTCATTCATATTTACAAATAACTAAATGGTGGATATCAGGAGGTTGGGGCATCACTTTTTTCTGTTGTATCTAGTGACAGGACAAGGGATAATGAGATGAAGTTGGAACATAAAAAGTTCCATTTAAACATAAGGAAAAGCTATTTAACTGTTGAGGTGAGGGAGCGCTGGCACAGGCTGCTTGGGGAGGGTGTGGATTCTCCTTCTCTGGAGGTCTTCAAAACCTATCTGGACACATTCCTGTGCAACCTGATCTAGGTGGACCTGCTTTAGCAGAGGGTTTGGACTGGATGATCTCTAGAGTTCCCTTCCAACCTCTACCAATCTGTGATTCTGTGATAAAGACAAAAGCATTAAGACTTTGTGAGCACATTTGGAAAGTTTTCTATTTGAGATAAAATCTTTTTATATATCTAAAGTACCATGGTAGTCTTTGTGGGATTTATTTTTAATGGAGAGTATGGTCCCTAACTCATCAGTTACCTATATTCTTCTTTGACTGAGCATCTGTAACTCAACTACATAAACTCTTACAAGAACCTGTCTAATTTTTACCTAGTTTTTTTTTGTTACATGCATTTTACATTGATTAATCTTTTTTTAACTTGACTGTGTGTTTCCCCACAGTCATTACTAAAGGTGCCTCCAAGCCATTTTACTGTAGTTCCCTTTTCTTTTCCTACTGCTTATTTTTATGAATCACAGACAACTATATGCTGACAAAAAGATTTTTAGTCACTTATTTTTCCATCCTGCTTTTTTCCTTCAGAAGAAGAGGAGCTCAGAAGAGCAGCCCCTTCACCTTGTAAGTATGGTTTTAGAAGTACATCACAATTTGATACATTTGATCGAATTTGAGTAAAAGTTTGAATTTATGTTGTAATGAGAAGTCAAATGGAAATTGTATTTTGTGTAGAATCTAGGAAAGTCATATAGCTGTGCTGTATACTGCCAAGAAGAGACATGGAAACAAACATTTTTCATTACAATGCTCAGTGTTCTAAGAACAATTTTCAGTGTATAGGGACATGGGTTTTTGAGTTATGTCCCTTGTTCAGCTGTTTGCAGGGAGAATGCCATTGAATTCACCATTTGAGGTAGAGTTGCATAATGCTGTTGTGACATTCTAATTAATATATATAACAGAGTAACTAGGAAATGTGGTTTTGAATTAGGGTCACCTGCAGCAAGCCCTCAAAGTAGTGACAACAGTGACACCCATCAGAGTGGAGGCAGTGATATTGAAATGGAGGAACAGCTTATTAACAGAACAAAACACGTACAGCAGCGACTTTCAGATACAGAGGTAAGAGTGTAAATCTTAGTCTCTGAATTTTGCTTTTGAGTTGCCTATTATGAGTAAGGCCGTGTATAGCTAGAATCTTATACTCTATGCAATTTACATAGACTGTATTGTACCTTGCCTATGAATAAGTGCACTGACCAAAATAAACACCTCAAACAAACAGATTCCTGCATTTAAATTGTATTTCAATATAGATTAATCTCTTAGTAAGAGATTGCATCACATATTGTTTACGTGACATTCTGTATGTGCAAGGCCTTCCCATGTACCCTGTTATGGATCACGTAATGGAAAAATTAAATTACTAAACCTGAATCTTGCTCAGAGCATTTTGTCAGTGGCAACCCAATGGAGAAAGAATGAACGAAGACTTAGAGATTTGATACGTTTCCTCATAAAAGAATTGAATGATGAGGAGGTCAGTTACATCTGTTCAGTGGTATTTTATTCTTCCACCAATCTTTAAACAAAAAAAATCTATTCTTATCAGGAATCCATGCAAGGAAGCTCTGATGAGACAGCCAACAGCGGGGAGGACGGCAGCAGCGGTCCTGGTAGTAGCAGTGGCCACAGTGATGGATCCAGCAATGAGGCCAACTCCAGTCATGCAAGCCAGTCTGCTGGAAGCCCTGGCAGTGATGTGCAATCTGAAGATATTGCAGATATTGAAGCTCTCAAAGAGGAAGAGGATGAAGAGGAAGAGGATAGGAGTCATAATCCTCAGAAAAGCAGTAGGAGCACAGATCTACGAGGCAGGAAACTGGAATCACAGACAGGCATTTGTCTGGGAGATTCACAAGGGCCTTCGGAGAGGAGTGGTGCAAACAACGGGGCGGGAAAGGACCATGTTTTTAACACTGACTCTGTGACACCAGTGGATAATCGAATTAGACTGCTAGATGCTTGTTCTCATGCTGAGGATGCAGAGCATGATATAGCAGGGGAAATGAGCACTGCTCACATTTCACAAGGGTCTCAAGATTCTTGTATAACTCACACAGGGGACTTCCTTGGGGAAACTATTGGAAATGAATTATTTAACTGTCGACAATTCATCGGGCCGCAGCATCATCACCACCACCACCACCACCACCACCATCACCATGATGGGTAGGTAGCTTGACATTCTGTTTAATTCCTTGTATAACAGAAATAAAAGTGGGATTGAAATACTCCATTTGGACAAAATTTGTGTGGACATTTTGTTCAGGATCATTTCATGTAACTGAGACAATAGTTTCTGTGGAGAGTTACAGAGTGATGTGTGCTGTTAACATCTGGTGAAAACTGTCTTGGAAAAATGCTGTATTTAGTTAGCATTGAAGAAGTCAACATAATCATGATGATGATAATGAGACCTTCAGTTTATCTGTAAGTGTATATACCAAATTCATACAATGGTTTACTGCTCAGACAAATGATTCATCCTGACTTTAGCTATAGGGAGATGTCTGCTCACTTGTAGTTTGATACAAACAACTTTCTCTGCTACTGTCCATTCTAATATTCTTCTTTTACAGGCATATGGTTGATGATATGCTAAGTGCAGATGATGTGAGTTGTAGTAGTTCCCAAGTCAGTGCAAAATCAGAGAAAAATATGGCTGATTTTGATGGGGAAGAGTCTGGCTGTGAAGAAGAACTTGTACAAATTAATTCACATGCAGAGCTAACGTCTCATCTTCAGCAGCATCTTCCTAACCTTGCCTCTATCTATCATGAACATCTTAGTCAAGGTAAGAGTGATAAAACAGGGAAAAAAAGTACTTCTAACTTGGTTTTATGTAATTTTAAACTAGTCTCAGTAATTAAAAGAAGAAAATTATTTTAACCCTACGTGTGTGTTTAGCCAAAGAAACAATTGTGACTACTGAGGTTTTACCATTTCTCCACTTCTACTGGTGATTTAATGCAAGTTAAAACAAATAAGGCACCAAGGAGCCTAGCAAATGTTTTTTCTAACCAGTTATTAAAGTAAAAAGAAAGGAGGTGGTGAAATGCAAGTGTATCTTGCTCTCTGAAATATGCCTTTTTTTTCTGATGGGTGGATCTACCGTGATTCTGTACATTTGTCATCTTAAGTGAATTAACCATAATGGACTGCACAGAGGATAATTTGGGAAAAAATGAGTTACAATATAACTTGATATCTTAGGGAGTTTGCCTTAAAGGGCATTTTATGCTATTTTAGCTAACACTGCCAAATCTAGTTTACTTCAGGGCGCAATTTAAGATGCTACTAAAATGCTTCCCAAGAATTATATTATCTTTCCATATGCTATTGTGGCAGCTTTATTTTCTACTTTATCCTCCTCTTAAATATAATGGAGGATATGGTTAGTGAAGGTTTGACATTTTTCTTCACTGGGCTGACAGAACCAAGTTTGCTGTCTTCCAGCAGCCAGTAGAACCAGTACTATTTGTATCATTTCTTGAAACACAATTGAGTAAGAAGTCTCTTTTTTCCTTAGGCTTAGCATTTCTTGTTACCTGGAACTGAATTATAATTTCAACCTGACACTGAAAATTTGGATGGATTTTTTTTCTACACTACAGAGTTGAATAAAGTACTAAAACTTCATCATAATGCTTTTGTAAATCAGCATATTTTTTCAATATTGTCCATAGATATTTCACATCTTACTGAACATCCAAATGGTTGTTTGAACATGAGGCCTCCAGTGCAGATTATTTTTGGCAACTCTAGTTTTTCACATGCAAAAAATTACAATGTCCTGCACACAAGCTAAATTTTCTACTTGACTTTGCTGTTACATGAAAATAGTATCAAATAGTACATAATGAATGGTGCCAGCTGTGGCCATATAAAGGAAGGAAAATGTCTGTCAATGTTATGAAAACATGATGACTTTCTAAAATCATGCACTGTGATACTTCTTTGTGTATAAAAAATGATGTTTGTTTGTCTTGTTTTTTAGTTAGATATAAGAGCTCATGCACTACGAGGGGAATTTATTGAAATGGGCTTGTTTCTTGCTTCCCAGCCACAGTAGTTATAAATGGGTTTGCCATTTGACCACAGCACTACAGAAAGACTTAAAAAATATTTTATTACACTATGAATGAAATGTAATTAAGAAAGAAATTGCACCTGTACCTGCAGTTCTTCAGTACTGGTTTTTTATTGTAGCTTGCCATTATGCAAAGCCAGTATAAATATTGGCTTAACTGTCCTGTCGACTTTTTGTATGCTCATAATGTTTTGTCTTCTTTTAAGAACCCATATGTGGAAAAAGGCTGCAATTACAATGTGTGCACTTTAACAGACAAGTTTACCAATAAAACCTGCTGTTGTTCGTGCATTTGGAGAACAATGTGTTCAGATTAGATAGTTCCTTCTATTCATTTCTTTAATAACGGTCTTTATATTTTGTTCAGGACCAGCAGTTCATAAACACCAATATAATAGCAATGCGGTGACAGACATTAATTTGGATAATGTTTGTAAGAAAGGAAATACCCTTTTGTGGGATCTGGTCCAGGATGAAGATGCAGTAAGTTGAATACGACAAAATAATATCTTTTTTAAAGAAAATAAATACATACTATTCAATGACCTTTCTTTCTACTTGCTGTAGATTCATCTCTCTGAAGGGTTAATAAATGAAGCAGAGAAGCTGCTGTGTTCTCTAGTGTGCTGGTTCACTGACAGACAAATTCGAATGAGATTTATTGAAGGCTGCTTAGAAAATTTAGCTAACAACAGGTAACTCAAATTATCTGGTTTTTACATCTGTGTTTGCAACGTATAGGAAATCCAGGTTGACTGTAACAGTTATTTAATTTCACAGGAAGGCAAGTCAAACCAGACAAAAGCAGAAATAATTTTCCAAGTGTTTTGAATCTATCTGATGTGCCACTGTTCTATTGTATCATTTCTTGTCTTGTTGCATTTGCCTGTTCTCCCTCCTGACAGAGGTTACTCTTCATACCATTTGGTAAAATGGGGTCCACACCTTAGTCAGCTGAGTGCAAGGTCAGGTAGATAAGTATCTTGAATTGAATGTTTAAATTTTACCTGTCTGAGAAACAGATAAGTTCCTTTGCACCAATTCTGTTGTGGGGTTTAATTTCTGTGAAGAAGCAGCTGGAGGTAGAAGTAATACTTTGGCCTCAGATAACTTGTTTTAATATCAGCTAAAGCTGTGAGATTGTAGTTTCAAAACTGGCACAAGTGGAATGAATTTTGTTGATACAACCAGTCACCTGCTGGACATCACCTGCAGTGTTATGTTGTTACCTTTTTTGCCAAGTACTATGTTTGTGAAATGAGTTACAAAAATACTGAGATGTTAATTAATACAAGAAATGTGAAGATACTTATCACTGACATAAAAGTTCCATTACACAGTTTACACACTTCTTGAGTTTTCCCAGGTAGTTGTCTTTAATGCACACCTACTTGTGTCTACTGAGTTTGAGGCAGATTTGTTACCCATTTGTAAAAAAACCATACTCATTTTGCTGAAATTCCAAGAGAAGTTTTATGAAACTGAATATTAAGAATTTATCTTTTGAAGTGTAGAAAAGCATATACTGATTTACTTTTATACTTGTCCAGGATGTGTAGGTCAGTCCCAGAAAACTAATTGGCTGACATGATGGCAGAATTCACACAGATAGTTCCAGTGCTTTCGGTTAGCTTACTTGCTCATTGAGTCTGAGCTTCTCAAGGTTATTTTAATTGACTGGTTTTAATTTTGTAACAGTTACAATATTGTCATCCTTCTTCTCTTTGTCATTTAGATCAGTAGTAGTTTCACTTCGTCTTCTTCCAAAGCTATTTGGTACGTTTCAACAGTTTGGGAGCAGTTATGATACACATTGGATAACAATGTAAGTAGCCCCCTCTTTTCAGCAGACCAACACAGGTGATGACATTTAGGGGACTCTGCAAGGCTTGATCCTTCACCATGGTCCAAATTAATAGTGACTCGAGTTTATAATTTCTCTGTTGTCTGGCCGAGGTGTATGAGCTTATCTAATCATTCAGGCCTAGATTTCTTCATAATACACACTGCTGTTATAACTGAGGTGAAGACTAGTTTTTGTAACCCTCCCACACTTTAAGTCCCAAAGGACTTGCAGACAGTGCTAGACATTCACTAAGAGTATATTGTAAAAGGTTGTAATAACTTATGTTACATCATTCTGTTTTGTTTGTCTGTAAAATGCTTCTCAGGAATAAATTGGTGTATAAGGAGAAGCCTTTGAAATGTGAAAATACATCATATTGCATTCCTTACTAGAACAAACTATATGTCTACCTGGTCTAACTATAGACAGTGGACTGCTGGAACTTCTGGGAAAGATTACAGTGCTTACTGGCAATTTTTCCTGAGCTTTTTGACATGGCATTTAAACATTTAAATATATGCCCAGTTCTGAGTTTTGGGTTAGACTTTTTTTCTGAATTGGGGCCTTTAGGAACAGTTTTCATGGTCTCAGAAGGGAGTATTTTGTCAGTCCTATGTCTGAAAGGAATGATGTTGAGGAGCCTTATAAATGACAAGGAAGAAGAGAGCACTGTACTGGAAGATACTTCTGAATTCATGGTAGATGGAAAACTGAATGTTTACTTTGGGTTTATGTGGATGCAATTTTCCTATAATAGCAGTTCAATTTCTGTAGCTTTTCTGATATTTCTAAGCAAGCCATAATACTTTCTGCCCTTTAAATTGACACAGGTGGGCAGAAAAAGAACTTAATATGATGAAACTTTTCTTTGATAATTTGGTACACTACATTCAAGCAGTCAGGGAAGGACGACATAAGCATGCATTGTAAGTACAAACTCACTTGGAGGGTTTGGTATTTTATGTTTTAAAACTTCTCTGCTTTTTTTCTGGTTCTTCTGATGTGTACTTATAAAGAAGTACTTTGTGTAAGGATATTGCATGCTTAGGGAGACAAAAGTCTGTAAAAACAATAATGTTTTAATTAGCTTGCTTTTCCTTAGAAAAAGCATTCAACAACTTTCATGTGATTTCTTTGAGACATTATGTTGAGTATTTGCTTGTAAAAAAACCCACAAAGATTTGACATACTGAAAATCAATTTCAAGTCACTTCACATCATAAAAGTGTTCAAATGTGGTAGTTTTAAAATCTGTTTTCATGAAGCTTTGCAGCATTTTCTTTCTGTAACACATTGATCCGCAATTTCCAGCCTGTGTGATTAAACTTCGGTGTGTATACACAAGTGATGCAATTTCTAGCTTCCCATTCCTAGAGAAATAAGCTATTCATGTTTTGACAT